>NC_080021.1:73087806-73400570 GCF_030020395.1 Manis pentadactyla
AAGATACGGAGACAACTTAAGTGGCTGTCTATATTTATATATCTCTATCTTTAATGAAACATTACTCAGATATGAAAAAGAAGGAAATTCTGCCATTTACAACAAACATGGATGGATCTTGAGGGCATTATGCTAAGTGAAATAAGCCAGACAGAGAAAGACACATACTGAATGGTATCATTTACATGTGGAATCTGAATTAAAAATTCAAACTCATAGAAACAGAGAGTAGAATGATGTTTGCCACAGGCTTGAGGGGGAGGAAATAGTTTGGTAAAAGGATATAAATGTTCCTCTATAAGATGAGTAAGATCTGAGGGTCTAATATGTAACATCAAAGCCACAGTTGACAACACTGGATTATATAATGAAAATCTGTTAAGAGAGTAGAACTTAAATATTCTCACCAAAACAAAAAAAATGAAATATATGAGATGATGGATGCGATGTTAACTAGATGAGAGAAGGAATCCCATCACAATGTATACACATATCAAACCATCATGAGTTGTTTTAAATGTCTTACAATTTTACTTGTCAATTGTAACTCAAGCTGAACAAAGAATAAATTACATATAGTGTTAATGTACTGATAAGGAATACATGACTAGTAAACAAATCATTTTCAAATAAAGAAATTAATCATGTAAGAAATGACTAAATGAACAAAAGAATAGAGTTGATAGCCATGGTCTTAGGAAGAATGGGATGGATTCCACAATTATTAGGGGTTCAAGAAATGATGATTGAATGTGCAGTTAGGGACAGTTTATGATTCCAGAAACAGGGTTCTAATTCTCAGAGAGAAGGAAGACAAGAGGTGTGGCAGATTTCAGCAAGAAATTAATTTGCGTATGTCAAATGAGAGGTGCCTTTAAAAAAAATCTGGAAATGTTCAAATGGAAGTCATGAGTCTTGGACCCAGGAGAAATCTGAGCCTAATGTAGAGATTTTGGAGTCATTTACTCCACAAGTAGTCATTTGTCATTTACTGTATATCAAACTAAGTGCTAAAAATACTGCTGAATAATACTGACCTAGTCCCTACCCTTAAACAACTAACAGTTGTGATACAGAGATGACAGCAAAACTAGGAAATGGGGAAAGACCACTGGGGTAGTGCAGGGCTTCTTCTCAACTCTTTTTTCTTGTTATCTTTTACACGAGTTTTTCTAATACTTGAATGTATATACAATCTACTTGGTAATTTTGTTAAGATGAACCTTCTGAATACATAGTAGGTCTGGGGTGGAGTCTAAGGTCCTTCACTTTTTATGAACTCTCCGCAGTGATGAGGCTACTAGTCCCTGGCCCACACTGTGAGCAGCAGCTCTTCTCTTTGGGGCACAGTAGCTGAGCCATCAACAGAGTGACCTGTGGCAGAGAGGTCAGGTAAGGGAGCGTCTGACCTCTGGGAAATGAATGTGAGAGCAGGCGGTCATAGGGGGAAGCCAGTTCTTCACCGCTGAGGAACTGTGAATACTGGCAACCCTCATTCAGCCTATACTACTCACTGAACTCCCATGAACCTGCTCTAATTCAAGCACATTGGAAAATGGCTGTATTAATAAGTGGGATGAATTCCAATAACATCATTTCTTGTCTAATTAAAAAAAAATTAATATGGGGAACCTAGGAACGGGGTCTGTAAAGGCATGCTCCATGATGGACAGCACTGGAAATGGAGTTTTACTTGGAAGCTCAGGCCTGCAGCTTCTCTGTGCTACCTGGATGGTGCTGAGTTTCCCTCTCTGGGACCCACTTTCTTATTCTGCTGGCTAGTGCTTCCTTCCTCACAGCATGCTACAAAGACCCCCTGGACTAAGGGGCGAAGGTGCCTGGGGCAGGGCATAGGGAGCATGTTGGTTGACTTATTTTGATTCTGTTCATTCTTTCCTTTCTTCAGGGAAAAAACTTTTCTTTCTCTGAGAAAAGTAATTCCCTGATGCTCTCTGGGCACAGAAAAGTCACGTGCTCACCATCCTGAAATGGGGAGTCCTTCAAAGTGTGATTCTCAGACCAGCATCACAGGCATCACCCCTAGTTTATTGGAAAAATGATTTCACAGACCCTACCTGTCCCACTGCATCAGAATTTCTGGAGATGGGGTTTGGGAATTGTGTTATAGCAAGTGCTCCAGGTGACCCTCATATAACAACAAAGCACAAGAACCACTGCTCTGCATAGTCCCAGACCAGCTGGCTTCCTTACCCCAGGACGTGTGAGATATGGGGGGGTAGGAGACCTGAGACCAGACAGGCCAGTGAGGCAGACTCCACCACGCCCTCCACAGCCCTGTGCCCTGCAATGAGGAGCCTAGGGGACCTGAATGTCTGTTATTCAGGTAAATGTTGTTAACTCAACTTTATCCTAAGGAGATCTGACAATCACAGTTTACACACTCATATATAGGAAAGATCCCCCTTGTGTTTGTGAGATTTAATGATAGTGGTCTCAGAGAGGAAGAGTAACTGCTAAGTGGCTGACCTGGGGACTCAGGCAATGCTCTGACTCAATTCCTTTTCTTGTTAATTATAAAATATTATTGACAATGGTTTCCAAAATTGTAGCCTTCCTCTTTTTCGAAATCATCAGTTATAAAATCAATACATTTTGTAGCCCAGACTACATCTGGTGTTTTGAGCACAATTTGGGTTGTCTTCAGAAAAATCTCTTAGATTTATAGAAATTATCCTGCCCACATTGCCTTTCTCCTCTCAGTTAGCAAAAGACCTGCTCATGGCTCAGTCACCAAAAAATTAACAATATGTGTCAGAAAAATGAAAAGCTATTATTCCCCCATTGCCACTGCAGTATTGCATAATATGCACAGGGACAATAGAGAATTTTGCAGGGAGTCACACAGAATTCCAGCACAGACACACACAAGCCAAAATCATTAGACAGTATTAGTATTATAATAGTAGACTACTTTTTAAATTTGTTTTTCCCTCTGCTCTGATGACTAAAACTCTGTTTCAACCAAAGCACCAAAACATCTAATTCATAATAGGGAAAGCAGGTAAGGAAAGAGGCTGTAAGACATTTTTATCAATGGTTGTCCCTCTCTCTCTCTCTCTCTGTCTCTTTCTCACACACACACACACACACACACACAAACACAAACACACACACACACACATATACACAGAGTCATCACTAAAAGGGAAAATTACCGCTTACTTTCTCCCCATGAGACTAAATTCAATTCCAAAGAGTCTTAAGGCAATGGAAAGGGGTGGGAAGACCTACTCAGAGATCTGTGAAAGCTTGCAAACTCCTTGTAATTAAGGAATTGATAAGGTCTAGGGCTGATGATATCAATTTTGCCAGCCTGTGGGATCAGGGGACACTGGGTTGCTTTGGATATCGGGTAAAACTTCATTTTTGTTAAAACAGAGCATTGATACTTTTCAAGACTTTATCTCATGGACATTGAATATTTTATGCATGCAATCATATTTTCATTGTTATTAGGTTTCTAGAGAATAAGTGACAATCTTTACATAAAAATATAATTCAAGTTATAAATTTTAACTATGTGTTTTATTAACCAATTTATAAATAAACTTGACAATTCAAGCAGCTAACATTTATACAGTTTCTACTTTAAAAGTATTCATATAAGTATTTCATTTCAAGCCTCACAAATAAGTTACTTTAGATAATCATATTATTACCACATTACATGTGAGCAAATTAAAGGAGAAAGGGATTAGTTGAATTTTCCAAGTGTAGAAAAAAAGCTAACGCCAAGACCGGGACTACCGACATCACTGCCCAAACAAACTGGCAAAATAAATGAAGACTTTCGCTATATACCAGCCAGAATATTTCCAGTTGTAACTTTGATAGTTCCAGACATTCCTTAATTATTGAAGTCAGTTACACCCTATATTGGTAAGTATACAAATCAAATTTGGAAATTCAGACAAATAAAATATACATGAAGTAGAAGGAGGAGGAGAAGAAGCAGGAGGAGAAGGGAGGGAGGGAGGAAAGATAGGGGAGGGGGGAGGGACAGGGACAAGGGGAGGGCCAGGGAGGGGAGGGGGGGAGGGGCAGGATGGGGAGGAAAATCCTAAGGATGTTCTGCCTGAGTATGATGTTCCAACTTTAGGATAAGAACTAAAACTGACAAATCACTATCCTGAGTACCATGTATGCATTCAATTTAACTAAAAACTACAAATATATCAGCCACCGCTAGATGCAGAAAATACAATAGTTCCAAACTGCAAGGAGCTCATCATATAAAATAAATATTAGATACAAATGAAAGATTGGAATATGCACATTTTAACAAGCTATAATAAATATTATATGATATGATTTTTGTGGTAGTTATCAGTTGATATTGATAGTTACTAGGTTATTGTTATGTACTTCTGTTATGTTGCTAATGTTTAAAATGTTTCAGTTGAAAAAGACAAGTTATTAATAGCACACTGCCAAATAGAAGAGTTTGTAGATAAATCAAATAGATGTATTTAATAGGAAAGACTTACATCATATAAAAAGTAGATTTGAACATCTTAATTCCTTTGGGAATTGAAAGATTAAATAACTAAAACCCTAACAAAAATAATAGGCTTCACATGGCATTTTCTCATGCCCGATGCTCTGCTGTGCTTTTTATGGGGAATTACAGCTGTTGGAGTTAATTTAATTTAATATAATTTAATTGTTGAATTTGTATTTTGTACACATCATTGGAGGCCCTAAAGCAATAGTATGTTTTTCTTGAAATAAATAATTTTCTCTCAAAGTTTAAAGAAATGATTGGCTTAGAAGACATGAAAAGACTGTAGAGAACAAGCAAAATATGCAAAGTACCATAGAGAAATGTTTACTTGACACCAATCAACCAATGAAAATGCTGAAAGAATTAAACAGTCTGTTTTTCTTCTTTTATAAAAATGTAATTTAGTCTTAAATTCTTACCAAATACTACTGCAATGGTTTCAGAGCTTGGAACAGATATTACATCTCCCTCACAACTAACCTTCTCTTGCCCAACTTTTCTGAACATGCACTTCTTGCTCCACATCTTGCTTTGACTCTAGGAACAGAAATGCATTGACACTCATGTAGAAGCATGTGTTTCACATCTAATTTATTCATTAATGTCAACAAAACAAAAACACAATAGTCCCTAATTCCAAACAGGTTAATGGACTTAACTTAAGGACACTGAAATGTAATGAAAAATGAAGAAAAATTACTTCACATCCAGCTTGAGTTAGGGCATTTGATTCTTCTGGATCATTTATTTTTAAGTCACATCTTCTCTCCTCCTGTCTCCCCAGAAGCCTTCCACTTAGCAAGGCTCCTAGCCTGAATTTCCAGGTGTCCACAGAAAAATGATATGCTTGTGTGTGAAAATTCTCACTATTCTTTCTTGTTGAAGGCAAAAGAAGACACCTAAAAGTGAATGATTTGGCCATGAGATGGAGTTACAGGATACACCTAAGTTTTAAAAAAATATATGTATTTTAAATTCTTCTTATGTTTGGGGAATGATTTACTTACTTAGTCCTCATTACACACTGCTCTACGTGATATCACTATCTGCCTTCTACCAATGCGGAAACCAAGAAAATGAAGTTAATAACTTTCCCTAAATCACACATTATGTAGAGGCACAGCTTGAATTTCTTCCATGGCTATAATCAAACCTGAGCTGGTTTTCAGTAAAATGTTCAATTGTGATGCCTTGTTCTCTGTGTTGCCTACCCTCTATACCGACATTCATTCAAACATCCATGACCACACTTGATTGTCGTAACAAAACTCATCCTGAATTCTGCTCTCGTGTTTCCTCTCTCAACAGGAAGATGGCTTTGAGGCCAAGGCTCTCCCATTCAGCCAAATGTTCTGCCCTTCCCAGGGGCACATGGAAAGTGTAGCTTCTCTCCTGTTTCTCAGTGAAAATTCCTCAGGCCTGTGTGATACTGACCCACACACCCATTTTACTCTTCCGTGTTATTATGCTTATAGAATAGAGTTCCCAAAAGTTCCTGAAGCAAGTTTGGCTGTTTAGGAGTAGGAAAGACTTGGCCTATTTTTCTCCTAGATTTTCAAATTTAGCGGGAGTTCTATTGGCAACTTCCTTTTGAAGCTAAAAAGTGGAAGGGGGTGGTCAGTGAGGCCCCTTTTTAGAGAACTTTACGAGTCACTACCACTCGCCGTAGTGTTGGGAGCTGGTGCCGCCAACTCGTCAGGACCAATTGGTAGCATTACCTCCCAGTTCCAGTGATACCATAGTGGTAGCTTGCAATTAATCATGATAAGAATATAGCACAGAAGTTGGAAAGTATTAAAAATTACACCTTTCCTCAACAAAACTGATTATTTATCATTTATCAGCATTGTTTAAGCTTCTCTTTCAATTCCTTTTGCTCTCTCCAGCCCAGAAGGGTGTTTTTTCTTTTTCTTCTTCTCTTTTTCTGTGGATGACCATGAACAAAACTAGATCCACATGTATTATTTCAAATATTTTAGTCTTATGCTTAATGCAACTTCTTGGACTATTGGAAGACCTTGAATCTAGAGGTCAATAGGAGGAAGGGTAAATCAATTAAAAATAAAGTAGGAAAAAATTGGTTCATACTTCACAAAATACACTCACAGAAATAATGCAATGCAAATGCACCTGAAACACGTCCGAACACTTTCCAGTGGGTACAGTGTTGTTAGAAAGGAGTAACAGTCCTGGGGAGCCAGAATTCTCTAGAGTGGTCTCTTCACAGCCCCCAGGGGCTAATACAAATTATTGTTACCTTTGCATATTCCCTGCCCTTAACTAAGATCCTGGTGACAACTCAGTAAGACTTCCACTTTCAGAAATTTGCAGGAGGTGGAAATTTCTACTGGAAGATGGAGAAGAGATGACAGACCAACTAGGACTGCAGAGGATCAAGCTGCTTAGGAAGAACTGGATTACAGAGCCCTTGGACCGCGTACAGCTGGTCTCAGAGGTAGAGGGTTTCCTCGCTCAGCCCTGCCTGAGCTCCTCAGCTCCATGCACAAGCGGCGGGCATGTTTCACAAGAGGACAGGAAGTCGGTAGAGTACTAAGCAGAAATAGTTTAAAAAGAATGGTTACTTTTCAAAAATGTGAGCTCAGCCACAATGTCTAGGTTCATTTAAATTAACATAGGGTGCTTTTTCAGAAAAAAAGTACTCAGAATGTTCATTCTTCCTGGCTGCTCCACACTGTTTGGAGCCAGCCAACCTTCCAATGACGTCTGACTCCTGCTCTTCCTATTCTCCCGCTGCGTCTACGTTCAGGGCTCCATGTTATTCCCAGCTCTCTTCCTACCCAAGAGGAAACTCATTTCAGTGGTAAACGACCAAGAATATGCCCAAGGTTTGGAAATTTTCAAATCAGAGTGTTAATTGAATGCAGATTATACTTAAAATACCTGTCACAACTCAGGTGGCATCTGTTTCAAGAGCACAAATAATCCAATATTTTGTCGTCTCATCATTCACGGCTCTTTGAGAGAAAACAGGAAGCAGAAGAAGCTACAAGTGAAACCAAATAAACAAATTTTGGTTAAGACAAAGAGGACAAACCAGGCTATTTTAAAATCTGAAAATGTAGTCACCCTACTTGCTCGTGTGAAGTGCACATATTTTGACAAACTTTTAAAACCTACATTTTTTGAATTAACACAGTTGTCCAAAACCAGTTGATTTAAAGTGAGAATGATAGCAGTGAGAATGAAGATGGCATAGCTGTTCTGCTATATATAAGCTATATGTAAGAAGTGGTACATTTACACACACACAGAAACACTGTAAGTGATCAGACAGGACTTAATTTGCATAATTAAAACAACCTTAAGCTTTATGTTAGAGACCAGTTAATGCCTTTGGAGAATTTAAAATAGATTAAAAAAAAAAATAACAGTCGTACATTTTGTCTCTTTTTTGTTTCATTTTCTATTTTCACAAACAACACAAAATAGAATTGTATATCTTACATTTGCAGAGATGCATGATTCTATGTAATTCTAGCCCTCCCATATTCATATCAATATTTAGAAATTTGCTCTAGAGAGAGATTGATTTACCATATGTGGTGATAACAACCATTACACACTCCCAATATTTCACAAACCATGATATAAATTGACTTTACTTCACACTCCTGGATGCCATTAGACTCCTCCCCTATCAGAGAAATTGTTTCCATGGTAACCGAAAGGGAAAAACCCAGGGAGGGGAAAAAAGGCACAAAAAAACTAACGGAATGAGATATCGAAGGAATAAACAAAATATGGGCAAGTGTGGGATGTCATAACACTTTGATTGTTTCTAGACGCACACACTCCTAGAGACGTGAGGGCCATACTGTCTGACAATCCCACAGGAAGGCAAGGTGTGCCTGAGGTCAGACTTGTTCAGTGTCCAACAACCGGCAGGGCTACCTGCAATTTCCCAGTGTAGATGACGCCTTGTAAATGGAAGCTGCTGGATCTTTTCTATCGCCACCAGCTCTGCAGAAGCTGTGTGAGCATGGCTGGCCCAATTCAGTACAGCAGATAGACTGGAGGCAGAGCTATTCCCAGAAGCACTGAATCTCCCTTCCTAAGGCAGCTTCAGTGCCCTGCTCAGTTCAGCCACATGCACAATCCCCCAGGGGGTGTCGAGCACTAAAACCCATCCAGACCAGTTGGGGCACTCTGCAAGTTCTCTAGAACGAAACAGTAGGTTTTACCTGCTCTTATCTTTTTCTTCATGTTGCTGAGGTAAAATATGCAGCCAATGTAATTTAATTTTTATTAGATTCTGCATATATGTGGCTTTTAGAATGAACTCAAGGGAATGCACATTACTCATAAACATATACTTTTTAATTAATTTTTCTTTGTAATTCAAAGTAGCTGTCTAATGCATTCATGGAATGATACGCAGTCTCTCTGGGGGGCAATTTTAATACCTGCAATTCCCTAGCTTGTTAATCAAAGAGTTTTTAGCCTTGTAGATAATTTATATCTGCTTAATATAAGAAGGTTGAAGTCACAGCTATATGAAAAAAAAATCCTTACCTAGGTCAAAATCAGAAATGTAAGACCTCATGAAAATTCTACAGAGATGGGAAATGGTGGAAATATCCTTTCTTTCTGAGATATTTTCTGTGAAAATATTTTGTGGCTTTATGAAAAAAAAAGCAGCCTTTTTTTTCCCCCTAGAAGACACAGGGAAATTCCTCGGCTTAAAATGTAGCAATGGTCAGGAATTAGCATCTCAGAACAGGTCTATTACTAGTAGTTTTGATTTTTTGAAAGAATACATTTTCTGCTTATTATGAGAATACTATTGACAAAAAGTACATGGGAAAATTTAGATTTTATCGGGATTCAACATAGGTTTAAGTTTGTTTTTACTGGCTCTGAGATGCCATTTATTTCTCTCCTGTTACGTTTATGTGCTAGCCTGTCATTAAGCTCAGTTTTCTCCCACTCACAGTCAAAGTGAGAATGGTTCTACCTGAACTCAAGGCAGTGGCTTTAGATGCAGAATTATAGAGAGGAGACACTCTAAGTCGGAGGGGGTCGGGAGCACCATGTTCTTTCTGTCTCGGATTCTTGTGCACAGTGTAGTCTGCTCCTTCACATGTGTGCATGAGTGCGTGAGCATTTGCTCATATACAAACAAATTCACCTGGACACACACACACTTTTCTTTATAGGTACACAGCTACATTTTAACTGAAAGTGGCAGCTTTTGGTGGCAAGAAATAGAATAGAGGGCTCTTAGAGATGGAAGGAAGGTTTGAGAACTCCACATCTATTCTCTCTCAGTGTAAGGGAATGTCCTTAACAGAGCTGTATGGAGGTAACTCTTCTGTGGCTTAAACACTCCAGGAAAGGGAAGTTCACTACTGCATGAGCCAACCTGCAGACTGTGTGGTGACTAAAATTATTAGAAAGATGTTCTTTGTAGCAAGCTTTGTTAGTAATTCTAGGTCATTGTATTGTGACACCAAATAAAATAAGATGATTTTTTTTTCTTACAGTCTGACAACCTTCAAACATGTTTAACCAATTGCCTCCCCTTTTTCTCAGGCTAAACATACCCTTTTGCCTGTTTGCCTTGTTCCTCCCATTTATCTCTTTGGGGACATGACTGTCTTGGTTGACATACTTAAGCAAATTTGGCAACCAAACTGGATACAGTCTTCTAGACAAAGTAATTATTTACATAGTCGAGAATACAATAGACTCTTGTCATTTATTAGCACAGTATGCTTTTATTGGTGCAGATCGGACCTTATTTACACCTACAGGTCCTGCCGCCAGCTCACATTGAACCTGAAGCTCCCTTAACACTCCCGGAACTTTTTGCTTCTTGAAGTCTGCCCTTCCCAGTTCTGCACTCAGGCAGATGGCCTTCTGAAGCTAACTGCAGATCATTATGGCTATTACAGTTACCAATCGTCTTACAGGTTTCAACATCCTTTTAAGCTTGTTCATATCCTTGGCAATCCTAGTTTTTTTTTAATTTGAGTATTTGTTGTTTATCTTGGATTTTGAGTCAGTCACAAAGTTGGACAGGATGTGATTCATGACTCAATTTAAATCCTTGGTAAAATTGTACACAGGTTCAGATGAAGAAAGTGTACCTGGGCTGCTATGAAATACTTCTCTTGGAGTACCAGGAATATACATTCTCTGATGTTTAATCCACTGTGAATCCACTTAGCTGTGCTATCAGACCACATTTCTGAACTTCACCCATTGAAGGGAAACTATTAAAGAGTTGTATGACTGGCTCTTGAAATTAAGGAGTACTCTGTTCTCATCTACTGTTTTTCATGTGTATCGAAAGAAAGGGGATAAGGGAATGTGATTAGTTGGATGTGACTGGTGTACTGTGTAATTTCCAGTATTCATTCTTTCCTCTGGTTACTCCTTAGCTTTACTGGGCATATCTTCTCACTGGCATTTTTCTATAATGCAACTATATTCCTCTACAGAAATTATTTTAATAGTTTTATCTAGGTGTTTTTCTCTCTCTGTGTAGGAGCTTCCTGCTCATGTAAGAAATCTCTTGCCATATGCATTCTTCCTGATCATCATACTTCCAGCCCCTTATCAAGAACTCAGGTCTCAGTATCACAACCTCGTCCAGAGAACTATAGGCTGTTATTTAAAATTATCCCTTTCACTTGCTGAAAAGTCACAACACTCAGTTAGAATGAACTAATGACATCACCTACAACGTCAAGTCTTTTAAAAACGGTTTTGTTGGTGTTTTAAATATCTGTATCTTTTCTTTATGTGAGTCTGTAGAAGTGGGAAAGTGCTAATGTATTTGATGACCACACAAGTCCTCTATTCTTAAGGATGTGATTTTCAGGAAGAAATCTCATGCTTCCAACATGTCAGGATGTTGGTTGCTTGGCTGCCCTTCTCTCTGCAGTAGGAGCTCTGCCCCAGTTAGGCAGCAGCTCAAAAGGGCTGAAGAGACAAGAGCAGAAGAAAAATCAGGTTGAGGTAAGAAAGCCAGAGAGTGATTCTGGGTCCTGACTGAGCTGAGAGCTCACCACCTGCCTCACATCTGTGCACCAAGGCATGACTTCCAAACAAAAAAATCTCGTGACTCTGCCCTAGAAGCATAGACAATGCCTTCTGGGTTCATACTGCAGCACCGTATTGCAACATCTTCCACTTCAGAACCTTTACTTCTGCTCTGGAGTTCCCAATTTCCACCCCAATACACAGGTCCGCTTTCGGCCTGTCTAATTCACCCTCTCATACCACAGCTTTCTTTGAACTCACAGGTTTTAATGCCATGTTCACCCTAGAAGTTGTGTTAAATCTGCCAGATGGTATTTTGAGAGGCCATGTTGATGCTGTGGACACTTCACAGCTCTGGGTGTGGGAAAGGAAGTACGGATCAGGGAGGGAACAATTATTACTTGGTATTTATTTGTTTACAGAAACATTTTCTTTGTAGAACCAGAAAATACGAATGGCACCAAAAGCCTGTATCAGAATGGTTATTTCAAAACTTAACTCCTGACTCTCTGAGGTTCAGCTTCTGAGCCCAGCTCTGTTGAAGTAGGCTTCACCCTGCCCCACCCCGCACACCTCATACCCTAGCCTGGCCCCAGGAACTTGGCCTTGCGTCCAGACTCCTACTTGCCAAGGAAAGAAATTCAGGTAATTGGGAGAGTCGACTGAGCTAATTTTGTACAGATTAAGACCACTTCTGGTTTCTTTGTTCTTATTAGAGAGAATGAAGAAAACCAAACCCTTCTTTATGCTGTTCACAATTTCTTCAACAGCCCACACAAGAACAGAATCTGGGACAACCAGCGCAAGATAAAAAGATCTGAGGGGGCATGAGAGTTCAAATTTGGAGCCTGGTACTATAAATATAATAGTGGCTAGAGCTTGGAAAGTGAGACTATTCCATAGATTTATACAGTTATTTTTGTATTAGGGCAATAGCTTTCAAATGACTGAAGAAAGATGTAGAATGCTACCAGAAATCAGTTTTGCACCACTGCAAAGGAAAAGACGGCTCCTGCTAAGGATTACTGTGAGTTTGGAAGGCAAAGGAAATAGGACAGTAAAAGAATATTTAATACAGTTGTTCAGTGACGTTAGAATTTTCTGGTGGTCTAGCCCTTCAGAGTCTTAAAGTTGGGGCTCTCCTGAGCTGTGTGAGGCAGCTAAGCGACTGTACTATCAGGCAGACACTTCTGTGCTCTCACCCACTGCTCCTCTGTGACCGAGGCCTCTCCTCTGAGCCACGGGGTGATAAATCTAACTCCCAGAGATATTTCCAAGGTATCTAAAATTTCGCAGGCCCAAACTAGGATGCTTGATTAATCTCTCCCAAGCCTGCTTCCTATATCAAGAAATAAGGATTCCCTATATTCCCTATTTCAGTAAATATCACCATTCTTTAGTTACATATGAAGCCAATACACAGAAGTCCTTAATTCCTTCACCACTCACACCCAGTTCAGCGGGAAGTCCTTTTAGTAACTCTCATAAATATACCCCAAATCAGCCCCCTTCTTCTTATGTTCACTGTCCCCATCCTAGTCCCAAATCATTATTCCTTAATTGGACTTCCTCAATAGCTTCTAAAGGCTCTCTCTGTCGCCCTCTAGATCAATTTACATTTTTTCCTTGTTCAAAACCTTTCAATTGCTTTCTGTTGTAGTGAAATTAAATAATGTACAAATTCTTTGTAGGACCTATTCAGTCCCATATGATCTGGTTCCTGCCAACCTCTCTATCCTCCTTTACTCATACATTCTGTACCCTCACTGTCCTGTCCCTTCTGTTGTTCACTCACCAAAACTTTTCTGCCTCAAAGTCCTTTGAATGACCCTTTTTGCTGTCTAGAACTTTCCTTCTTCAGAGTTTCACATGGTCAATTCTTAATTATTCAGGTCTCAACTCAAATGTCCCTCTTTAACAGTGTCTTCCAATCACCCTAGTTTACATTTCTGAAAGTCACTCATGATCTCACTGCACTGTAGTATGTTCTTCATTGTACTTGCAACCTAAAGTTGTCTTACTATGATCTACTTACTTCTCTACTTGTTTATAATCTGTTTCTCCAGCTAAAATGTAATTTCTATGAGAACAGAAACCTAACATGCCTATTTTACCACCACATCTCAATACATTGTACTCAATAAATCTCTGATGAATGATGTAGTGCAATGAATTTCTTTAATTTCTAAATTCTTCTCATTTGAATGAATTTAGTTATACTTTCTGAATATTAACAAAATACATAAAATCTTAGTGTACAACTCACTATAGAACAATATTGATTCTAATAGAAATTATGTAGCTATTGAAACTAATGAACTAAAGTATACAATTATTGATTTATAACAGGAAAATATTTCTAATGAATATTTTCCCTGGAAATATTAGGAAAGCACTAGAAACCATCAATACTTTTAATCTTCAATAAGAAATGATGTGAGGTTGCAACTTGATACAAAGTAAAGTTAGTAGCAAGAGAAATAGACTTTTCCTTGGTAGTTTCACCTTATTACTTACTTACAGATATTCTTGACAAATATAAAAGTTATAAAAAAATACATGAAAAAATTCATGAATCATGATTTATAACTTGGGAGACATGATTTAATTGGGAATGATACTAAAATCTGTATTTGAACAGAGGTGATTATAAGATCAAATCAAAAGCTATTCATACATCTAGAAACATGTAGCTGAGGAAAACTCAGTCTGAACATATATCCCAAACCTGTATGTAGACACATCAGTCATCAGAAACTCATTCATGCAAAATAAACAGTAGATAAACAGCCAGAAGGCCAAGATACAAGCAAGGTAACTTGCTAGGCCTATAAAAAGCAATACAATTAAAAATACAATAACTAGCACTTACTGAGCAATTACTATATGCAAGACACTCAGTTTTAGGTACTTTACAAACAATCTTTTTCAATATGACCCAGTTATTAAAAATCATTTTTAGAATGTATCTAATGAAAAAATTTATAATACATTATTTTTCCAACTTAAGAAAGTCAAAGATTTATAAGTTCTGGAGGAAAATGATGTCAGTGAAAAAAACTTCATAATCAGGAGTAGAATCTCAGTGGTATGAGGAATATCACTCAAATATCTTGGCCTTATGGGAAGGGCAAACCTGGGACCAGGTCAGTAGCTTGATTTCAGAAACTGAGAATTTGTAGAACAACAGTAATGATATTGAGAAATGAGAAAGAACTAAGCATAGAGTAAGTCCTGTACAACCTTGCAGCATTCAAGGTCTTGACCTGGTCTGTCTGATCCCCTGAGGCTGGCCTGCGCCATGCCTCTGATTCTTCTACTGTTCTCAGCCACCTTGGCTTCTTGCAGTGCCTCCAGTGCTCGTGGGGTGCCCCACCTCAGAGCCTTTGTACTCTTCTTGGCTCTGCCTGGAATGAGCTCCCTGGATATCCTCATGATTAATTCCCTCATCTCCTTCAAGTGCTCATTCATTTATTACCTTCTCAGTAATGTTCAGCTGACCATCCAATTAATTCTGAAACCCTTCACCCTCTATACCCAGCATTTGTCCCCCAAATCTGTGTTTTTCCATAGCATTTATCATCTTCTCATCTATTACATAATTTCTGTTTTTTTTAGGTATGTTATTTATGTCTCCACTCCAGAATGTAGAATCTAAGAGGACATAAATAATTGTTATCTGTTATAATAGACTGCAAAAAAAAAAATTGCTGCTATTTTTCATCCTTTCCTGTATTAGTTTGCTAGAGCTGCTGTAACAAAAAAGTACATACTGAGTGGCTTAAACAACAGAACTTCTCACATTTCTGGAAGCTCGAAATCAAAGATCAAGGTGTTGGCAGTTTGGGATCCTCTTGAGCCACTCTCTTTGGCTTGCAGATGGTTGCTTTCTTGCTGTGTTCTCACACGGTCTTTCATCTGCATGCATGCATCCTGATATCTATTTGTGTGTCCAAATTTTCTTTTTTAAAGAGAACATCAGCCTAATTGGATCAAGGCCCATCCTAATGGTCTCATTTTAACTTCATCACTTCCCTAAAAGCTCTATTCCTAACACAGTCACCTTGGGAGGTCCTGGGGGATAGGGCTTCAACATATGAATTGGGGGGAGGGCACAATTCAGCACATAATGATCTCTATATCGATACACTTAATCACATAACTTTGTAGTATTCTCCCTGTCTGTCATTGGGCTTGGCCATGAGATTTTCTTTGGCCAATGGGATGTTAGGAGACATAACACAAATACTTGAAAAGCACATGTATGATAAGATTTGTTCACCCTTGCTCTTCAGTCATTACCAGGAAAACACGCCTGGCCTAGCTGTTGAAGAATGACTAATGCACATAGAACAGAACTACATTTCTACAGTAATGCCAGCTAAGGCCACCTAAGATCAGTCACAGTCAACTCACCCCCACTGCTGCATGAGAAAGCCCAGCCAAGATCAACAGAGCCACCCAAATGAACCCACAGCTGCCTGCAGACACACAAGTGTCCAGACATGGCCAGCCAAGACTATCCCACACCTGCTGAACCCTACAGTTCATGTCTATTGTTGCATGGTGCTCTCATTTTGTGGTTGTTAACATGTTCTTGTGGCAGTGGAAAACTGATACAAATATTTTGTTCATTAGTGTTTCCCAAGTGGCAAGAATAATGCCTGGAACATTGCAGGTGATCAGTAAATATTTCTTGAACGAATAAGTGGATGAACATCTAGAGTTAAACACTCATAAACAAGTGCCTACCTACAGAGGGCCTCTCTTCAAGATCCATCATACATCTCTCATGAGGATAACTTCCTTTGGCTTAATATACTTGAATTTCTAAGAAGTTTCATGAGCTAGCATATAATGTATGACTCTTTATGGTCCAGTAGGTTTACTACTCCTTGAGGAGTTTACATTTCTTAGGGAACATTTCTTGAAACAGAAGTATAAATGTGTTAAGCCACTGAAGGCAATATTCGGGGAATCTTTGGAGGCTTTCACACAGCATCTCAAATTGCATTAGGTATAAGTGAGCACTAATATACCCATAGGAGCTGTTGGCCCTATACTATCCTCATGACTCCAGCCTAAGACTATTGGCTGAAGGAAACTGGAGGTGATGAAAGAGTATTAAAAAGAGGGAGATTAATAATGATTTTACTAAAAGTAAATAAAAACATTCAGGAAAACTACTCTTTGTAGCCTATGAGATGCTAAAAATCACTCTTACATACTGTCCCCTCATTCTGGACAAGTCTCTCCCTCCCACTGCCCTTCATCTAGTTCAGCTTGATTCTTTCTTCAGGATAAACATCACCTCCATTGAGTGTGGGCAGGAGGAGGTGAGCAACACTTCCATGCCCTCCCAGCCTGTATCCTCCAAGACTTTTCATGTCTTCTCACACTATCTAATGTTTCCATCTACTGCATTTTCCATAGTATGTGATTAAAAATTTCTGTGATTAATGATAAGTGCGTGTCTCTTGTACTGGAATCTGACTCTATGAATAACATTTCCATTTAGCTCAATATTATATTCCTAGAATCCAAGATAATGCCTGAAACACAGGTTAGTATACAATAAATACTTGTTGAAAATTCAGGCTGTGACCAAATTTTATTAATTGTGTGTCCTCCCCATTTATTAATAGATATCATTGATTGATAGAAATCATAAATAAAATTAAGTGCTGCTGAAACAAAACGTCTAAAAAGTGTCTGGTCATTACCAAAGAATTTCTGAACTCCTTTCCTTAAGGAAAGTTTTCAATAAATATTTGCTGAATTAAATTGACAAATTGCTTCAAAGAAAACATCCTGAAAAATCGTATTTCTGTTCAGAAATTCAAAGTTCTACATTAATATGTTATTAGGTTTTTGCAGGCTTTCTCTATTGAATAAAATTCTAGTGACAGTAGACTCACATTATTGATCAGCCTTTGGCAATCCTGTCACGCCATTCATAGCATGAGACTAAATCTAGAATAAAGGAATTTGGAGCACAGTATGCATAGATGTTGAGATCATGCTATATAAGAATGCTATTTCATAAGTTTCAGGAGGCCTTGTACACAAGCTTGGAAGGTTTGATTCTGAAGAGGAATCAGTGTAGAAGGAACAGCATTGGGACAGCCCTGCCACATAGGAGTAACTCAGAAAAAGTGAGCATAGCTGGAGGTCAGTGAGCCTGAGATGAGGCCACAGTGGTGCATGGAGCCAGATCATGCCCCACTGGGAAGGCCACATTAAAGGTGTTTGTCCTCATCCTAATTGAAATGGGAGGCTACTGAGTCTTTTCTGAGCTACAATCACTCTGATATCATGTGGAGGATGCCCTGTAAGGCAGAGAAGGGGAAGGCTACTGCTATGGGCCAGCACCACTTGATAGAACTTGTGGGAAAGAGTCCTGGCTACAGCTATCTGCAATTTCTTTTTCCCAGGGATAAGTAAGAATGTGTTTTCGAATTAGCAGAAGCTCATTTGAAAGGGAATAATGGACTAAACTCCTTGAGACATTTGCTTGGAACTCTAAATATCTAGCAATGAAGCCTTATCAAAGAACTCTAATCCCCATTAAAAGAGATTGTGAACGTAAGCAAAACTTTGGTGCCTCCCATTACACCTGGCAATAGCACTGTTTTAATAGACACTTGCTGAATGAATGACCTAATGAACTGAGGGCTGCAAAAAAGGGTTATGAACAATGAGCATCTCTAAGAACTATGTTGGAAATAACAGAGAGCCAATTTCTTTTCTAAACCTGTAGTTTTATTACTTGTAAGAATCCAATAATTTCTTCTGTACAGATGCCCAATCTATATGCTAAACCATTAATTAAAATAAACTGTACAAAATCCCCACTCTGCAAAGTATACTTGCTTCTGGCACATGTTCCATTTCAATACTGGCATAACCAAAATAACTAATGTGGTTGTTCAATTCTAGGGTCAGCAACTGTTCTCTCAATTTCTAAATCCCAAGGCAAACAGCGTTGACATACTAGAATGAAGAGAGCTAAAAAGAAATTGCCAGTTCTTTTGTTGCCTTATTAAGTCTGGAGTATTCTATTTAATCATATCTTCCTCTAGGAGAAATCGACTATTTGAAGAAAAATACATTCCTGGTATCTGTATGCTGTCTTTCAATATGGAGCAAAGATCAAAGAGGGTGCATTTCTAATCTTTGAGCATTAACAATGTCCCTTGTACTGCAAAATGGAATTACTTAGGGCTGTTATGGAGACCCCTGTAGTTTTGAGCACATAAATGAAATGTTTTAATACAGCATATGAAATTAATTGTAACATATTTAATATCCCTCAAATAAATCAGAGAGAGCAAACATTTGGCACTTGGATATTTATTTAAGACATTTCACCACATGTAATAATATGTCTGAAATATTTAACACAGATATTTCATCCAAGCTCAGCATTTCTTCCTAATGTTTGTAAATTTTGTAATAAAAAATGGGATTTTCCTTATTTTTTCACCAGCAGGTAATATTTGTTAGTCAGTGCCTGGGAAAGAAAAGAGATGGATGGATGATTGCTGGAGCAGCATGAGGCCTGCCAAGAAAGTAAAAGTACACTCAGAGTGATTTTCATCTGTTGGTCACTGTCCTGCTCAGAATGTCACGTCTCTTTTGTGAAAATGCAAAGGAAAAGGTTCATAATGCACAGTAGTGAAGTATATTACTTCTCTTTCATATTTGCAAAGAGGAGGCAACTCATTGACTGGTGAATTTATTCTCTATATTTGAAAGTTAGCCTTTGGATTACCCAAAGAGAACCTCCTCATCTGTGTAACTGCTTTATCATTCCAAGGGAACTCAGTAGCATGGCTCATCTTTCTCCTCTTTCTCATGCCTTCTACATGACTGCCTCTTATCACAGGACACTTTGTCCAGTAATGCATTTACAGAAAATTGAGATATGCCTTCTGTATGGATAAAGGCAACTGTGTCATCTACATTTCCACTATTCAGCCATACCCTTTGTTCTTGGACATGATAGAAAATCTGTTTTCACTCTCAATTGGAAAGCCAGCATGAGTTAGAGCAGATGGCTGCTGACCTTCAGGCGATAGAGAATGGGAGAGATTCCCAACTGTTCTCATTGCTCTGGGCAGTGACCTCCTTTGGAGCAACCACCTCAAGAAGCAGACACCTATAAAATTTACTTTATCCTTGAACACTAAACACTTTATTGGTATTGTGTTGAGAAGCTCTAGATTACCTAATTATCACAGTGTCAGTGCTTGTGCCAGTGTTAATATATATTACTCTTTATCCATTAAAGTCAAGCTGCTGCTGTTGTAAATGTCTTGATAAGTAACAGAAGACAACTGAGTTCAGGTGTCTGGTGACGTCAAAAAAACTTTCCCCATTTATACATTCCTGTGAATACACAGTAAATAGATTATAGTAGATACTCAAAGTTGTGTGTGTGTGTGTGTGTGTGTGTTCGGTTGAATGGTTAAAAGAAAAATGAGTGCTAGTCACCATACCTTACATTATCCATAAGGCATTTTCAGAAAATATATATATATATCTACAGAACATAATACTTGCAAGCATTATCTTGTTCTCCCAATAATGACAGTGAGATAGGTTCTGTTATTATCTTTTTTCACTATATAAAAAATTTTGAAATTAAATAACCGGTAAGTGGGAGAAATGGGACTGGATCACGTCCATCTAACTCTGATGCTCAGATGTTTAACTACAGTGTTCCACTGCTTCCCCTTTTGTCCCTATGGAGAGATGATGAACTAAGGTTAAAATCATAGCCCCCAAACTATGGAATAGTTTACTTGCAAATTTTCTTTCAGAGCCCATGCCTGCTCATTCTTCATTGATTTACACACTTCAAAAGAAAAAATGGCTCTATGTGAGATATAATATCTCTGTATAATTGCTACAATATTGAAGAGCTGATGAATGCTTGGCAGAAGTTGGGTTAAAAGTATTTTCTTCTATTTCTATCAGGTGTCCTTTTAGATCTGATCTGATCTGACATCTCCCTGCAGGATGTCAGCACGTGCACAGTTATCAGGTCCTCCTCTGTTTCCTATCGTCCAGCCAAGGAAAATCTGGCAATTTGCTGGGCTGGGTCTCTAACTACCATACTGCATATATTAAATGAATAAAATGGAAAGAACTAGGTCACTGGAGCAAGTGTCTCCATTTATTGGGCCATAGATGAAGGGATATCTAAAATGTGCCCTTCATTATGGAGTGTATTCAAAACCAGTGTTATGTCACATATTGGGTGAAATCACAGACAGAATAGCCATTTTCACCCACACAGGCATACAAATAAACCTTCTTGGCAAAATTGCATTCACACACAAGATGGCAGTAAGCAGAATTGTATTTTCGTCTTGACCTTAAAACAAGCCCCCTTTCTTTACATCTTAGTGCCACAGTTCTGTCACCTGGCTCAGCACAGGTGACTATCCCTTAAGAGGTAGAGCAGAGTGGGATGAACCTCCATCATGATAAGAGAGAAAAATCCCATGAGGCCAGGTCTTAGTGGGCTTGAGAAACTGGCCCACGGCTGTTGCTCCCTGCCACTCAAACTGTGAATACTGCAGTGTGCTCACTGGACACATTTGTGCTGGTCTTTCAGGAGGGTGAACTGCAAGTCAGAAGGAGTAAAAATACCCATTTTACTCTCATCCTCTCCTTCCTCCTCTTCATGACAGACCCTAGCTAAACACTTTCCTTCTCATACTGTGTCTCCTTTCCTGTGTGTACTGCTTATCTATCCTAAGTTGTCAGTTATCAGGTACTTAACAATTTCAAAGGAGAATTTTTTTTGTATATATTTTGCTACATATTCAGAAGAAAACCATAACAAATCTCTAAAGCCTTAGTTTTTTAATCTTAAAGAGAAATGTAATTGGACAGAGATTATTTACTGGATACTTTTGAAAAGACCAAATAATAGCTTTTCAGCATATCATTGATTATGCAGCATCAAAATGATGCATGAAAATAGTATCTGACAATGATTTGGTAACTATGTATATACGTGGTTATAGTCTTTTAATGCATCTGCTTGTATACTAGACTCCAATCACAAAATTACCCTGATCTATTTAGGGATATTTTTACTTGAATTTATATTTATTATTTGACACAAACCTAGTTATTTCATAAGCATCACTTTAAAATTTACACAACTGATATGAAACCACATTGGATTTGAAGAAAATTAAGCAATCAATAATCTGATACTAAAAATCAACCCACTTTTTAAAAGCATTCCTCTTGTTGTATTAGGGAAACTCACTTCACAATCCACACATCTCACATTCTCATTATAAAAATGTTTAAAGACAGAGATTTTTCCTCTCTGAATTAAAATAGTTGTTCGCAATGATGGCTTGCAGGGAAGAAAAATGCCCTCTGCCCTCTTCTGCCTTTAATCCAATCGAAGTAATAATAGATTTCAAGGGTCAACTTTTACATATTGATTGCAGCTGCTTGGACTGCTGAGAGGAATTTTGAGGCTACTTCCAGGCACAGTGGTAAAAGGGTGGTTACCAGTTGGTGATGGGTGCCTTGGGAGTACAGGTGAGGAAGTGGGTCCCATGTGCCATATACTCATCATCTGTGCTTTAAGGCTTTTCTTAAAGGTAATCACTTTTATTGAGTTGAATTATATGAAAAAACAGTTGAACATAGTGAGATTCAATGATTTGTGTTTGTTGAATATAACATTTTAAGGATATTTAAATTTTGTTTTTGCCATATGGTACAAGATAGAAGACACGACAGACCTTTCATCAGCTTAATAATAATAACTTCTGCATTGTACTTTCTAGGTTATAAAGCACTTTTCATAGACACAACCTCATATGTGCTCAAACAAGACCATAAAGTAGGTATTCTATTGTCCCTATATATATATGCTTGGAAGAAGACACAGAGTTTCAGTAACTTTTCCAAAATAATACCCAGGATGAAAATGCATGCCTCTTAAAAGTGGTATAGTGAAGTGGTTGTTGAGAACATCCAAATAACTTTGAAAGAGGTATATTCTTTCATCATGATGGTTCTGAAACCAGTCTGAGATGTGCCATAGATCACCCAGCACCCAGTTGATATATGATTGCTCCTCTGTATGGTCTAGCCAAATCAAACTGCTTATATTCCATGGTAAAAACCCAGAGCATTTTCTACTTCTGAACTTGTGCTCTGAAATGTCCCCTGCCCATTTTTATCCTTTGGAGAGCACCTACCTATCTTTCAAGACAATTCAGGCATTAATGTTCCAGAAATGTAATGTGTCATTTTCCATACATCAAGCAACTAGGGAATGTTCTACCACAACCTCACACCAGGAAGCTTTGACTTCTGAGTGTTCTTCTGGAGGCAAAGGAAGGAAGGAGATTTGATTAAATTAGTTTCATTTCCAGAACATTCATTGGGCCATATGAAATCTTTATATCCTAAAACACACAAAGATATATTTGATGCATATACTTCTTTCTACCTTTCTTAAAAAATTGCTCTTTTACTACCTCTGCATGTTAAGTGCTGGGAACCATCCAGAAAACTTTTCTTCCACTCAATGGTGTATGATGGATTTTTAGACACAGTATATTTTCTTTTCTTCCCCCTTACTCATTCTCTGCTTCCAGAGATTGTTTCCAAAATTCAGAATGTGGACATAGGAAGATCTTTTTACTAAGAGTTCCCACTTAAATCTTTAGACTCAGAAACATCCTCCAGTTTATTTTTAATGGAAACTCTTTGTTAAATTATTAAAAACATATGAAGCCATGAAAAAGTTATTGTGATATTTCTTCTGCTGCTGTTTTCTTGTGGAAGATATTGCTCTAGGAAAGATTATTGCCATGGAAGGATGTGGACCTTTTGGATTCCCTAGCTATCATAGCAGCTAATAGTAATATATCCCCACAATTATAATACTCCTTATATAGATTTCTATTATTATATTTACAAATTAATCTGAATAAAGTAGACCTTGTATCGCAAAACCTACTAAATCCTTTTATTTTTAGTATTCTATTTTGGGATCTCAGTCTTTTTGAGGTAATCAATCATTTGATTCAATAATTTCCTACCTGCTACAACCCCATCAGCACAGCAGCTTAAAGTCTTGTCACATAGAAGTCTTTGAACACATTCACTGAAATACATAATCATAATTTCCCTGCACTTTTGAGGCAGTGCAGCTTAAAGTCACATAGAAGTCTTTGAACACATTCACTGAAATACATAATCATAATTTCCCTGCACTTTTGAGGCAGTGAGATAATAATCACATGTTTGTTGGGAGGGTCACTGTGGACAACAACTCCTAGGACTGTTACACATTTTGTTTTACTACTATTACTATCATGATGAGTAGTAAAACAGTGGTGCCCATGTCAGAGGCAATGGACCAGCCTATCAAATCAATCTCATCTTTATTTCCTTCCCTTCTACTAAATTTATTCATAATTCATCTGTAATTGCAAAAATCTATATAAACTAGGCTAGATAGGATTCACCACTCTTTTACCCTGCTTGTTTGCAAATTCTTTTAAATGACTGGAAAAGCAAGAAAGAGTAATCTTGTGAGGGGTACATCAAGATTGAGAACATTTAAGTGTCTGTGTTAATACATGGTAAATACAGCTCATTATAGGAAAATGCAAAATAATGAGCTTTCAAGAGAACATTATAAAATGGGAAATATCTGTTTATGGAAAGGTGCTGCAGCATGCTGATTTGAAACACATTTGAGAAGTTGTTGCCATTTAGCCTTTAGCCCAACATGGAATTGCAGAGAGATACTGAGCTAAATTAGTAAAAAAAGGTATTGAAATGAAAGGTAGAATTACTGTAATAAAAAGTAAATACACACTTGTCCACAGAAAATACAGAATACAGGTCACTTTGTTTTTCAAACAAGATATCAAAATAGTTGAATTGGCCACCTGCTGGGTCCAAAATGACTCAAGTTCAAAACAAGTTCTATGAAACTGAAAGATAAAATTATCTATAAGAATGGTAAAATAATTACCCTAGAAATAAACTGAAAAATAAAAACACTCCATGTTTCAATACTGGAAAAAGGAAAAAGAAGCATAAAATTTATTTCACTAAATTACATAAAAGGTGAATGTGTTTTAAAAACATCTTCAATCAAAATAATCATGAAACAGAGATACATTTAAGTACTTCCCAAGCAAGAACTAGAGAATCTTGGATGAATCACACACAGTAGGAAAATCAATGGAAATAAATTAACTAAAAGTTTTATAATCTTTGAAATGATACTGATATATTTTAAATTAATTCCATAGATGAGGTGAGCTGTCTCGCTGACTCCAAGACTACTAGTTGTGTGAATAAAGATTTATTGAGAAAATCTTTAGCCAAAGTACAAATACATTTGCAGCAAGTATAGAGCCTAAAATACTGCAAGTTTTACCTAATTTCCATCCAAATAATAAAGATGTAAGAGTTTTGTAAGACTTATAAGGCACAGAGAAAAGCCTAGATGTTCTACTATATGGCCAGAAATATTGGGAAAAAATTGCTTTTGATTCCCAAAAAAGAAAGCTTTCCTAGCAAAAGTGTAGGTCATAAGAGTGCCATTGCTATGTCTAGATAGTTACTGTCACTTACTTTCAGAAAAAGGATGAGTGACTGAATTAATGTATTCCAATATAACAACAATGACAAATCTTTATTGGTACATTAGGAACTTTCTTTTTTTCATCTTCTACATTATTTCTGTACTTTCCTAAGATCTCATCAGAATGCGTATTCTATTCATTAGCATTTATACTTACCTAAAAATACTTTACGTGTATTCTATCTCTGATTCCTTGTAGAATGACTGAGCAAACTATTAAGCCTCAGCTTCCCCAAAACTCTTTCCACAAATAATACAGGCTTTCTTTGCTGTTCTCGCTATTCTTTGGGTAAATCCATTGTTTTCTATGATTAGTTACCGGAGTACAACTGTCTGGACATTAACAAGCAGTCCCCAAACACATACCTACAGACAGTGTGAGGAAGCAGCACCAAATATGTCTGGAGATTGGAGGAAAAATACAGGACTTCAGTTTTATTTAAATTGATTCAGTGATTATTCTTTCCAGTGTCTGTTTTGTGCAAGTCACGTCCATTTCTAAAAGGGGCCTCTAAAAGCCACAAATGGAAGATCATCCAAAATGCAGTCACTCGGCACCCTTTGCTGTGGGGGTTTTCGTGGCCTCCTGGGTTCCACAAACATTGCTTTAGAGAAGCATCTAGAGTTTCTTATCTAGTTTGTACATCTATGGGGTTTTGTGCATCTGGGGCTCACGAAATGTCATTGACTGGAATAACCTACAAGAATTGGCTATGATGTTGCAGGTTAGGCCTGAAAATGAAATCCCAGAGCTTGCACCCCTCTTCTTCCATCTTCCCTTTTGAGTCTGTGCATTTAGGATGTGGTCTGGAAAGAAGGAGCATTCACAGGGCATCTCCCTCTGCTTCTCAGGCTGAATCCTGAAGCAGCTGTTCAATGCTCTTTTATGTTTTTCATCTCTCTGAGCTCCTTAATCCTCCCAACATCTCTGTGAGGCAGGCTATACTATTATCCTCAGTGCACAAATGGGCAAAGTTTGAGAAAAATGAATCATCTATCCCTGAAAAGCTGTGCTTATCTCCTCATGGGCTTCATCAAGGCCACCTGGTATTTGGTTTAATCTCAGGCATGGGCCAGCCAATGCCTCAGAGAGAAAGGAGAAATAGAAAAGTCTATGTTTTGCTAAAAGGGAAGACTGCCAGGGACTTCACTTCAGAGTTCTCTCTTCCCCTGCAAGCATATGACCTTGACTGACTCTCAAGGCATCTCTAACCTTAGAGAGAGGGGAAAAATGACACCTCCCACTGATTTTCCTCCTGACATTTTTCTAAATCCTCTCTACAAAGGACATACTGTATTCACTTTATAAACCTCCAAAAAATTAACTGGGGATTTTGTCAACTGAACCTGGTCAGTACCAGTCCCTCCAAGGAACGTATCTCAATGTCTGTGTTTGGTTCATACCCACATCCTTTATTCATTTATTCAGGAAATGTTTATCCAGCACCTACTGTGCTTCCTACACTGTGTTTAACATCCAGGATCTATAAAAGGGATAAGCTTTCTGATTTAAGACATTCATTTTCTATGAGAGGAAATAACTAATAAATAGAATATGATAAGGTAAACCGCATGATCAAGATAAGCCCATGATATGGGAATATAGAGGAATGAAACTTACTCAAACGAAAAAAAAAGATCAGGAAAGGACTTTCAGAAGTTCTGAAGGGTGAAGAAGGGTTGGTAGAGAGAGAAGCATGTGTAAAGGAACAAAGCTGCCGATAAGTTGCTGGGATGCTATTATGACTGGAAGAACATTAATAGAATCCTGAGAGAAGATGAAAGTAGAGAGGAAGACAGGAGCCCTGATACGAAATATGAATTTTGTCCTGAGGGCAGTGGAGAGCCATTGAAGGATTTAAAAAAGGGTTGCATTTGAGAAAGATCACTCTGAAAGCAATGTGGGGAATAGGTTGGAAGAAGGGAAAGTGCACACATTAAGGAGTGGCAGACACAGCTAAAATGGAATTAAGAGACTTGCAGTCTCCACCATTGTGCATGAAAATTGTTTGCAAGCTGGAAAAAAAGGTGATTTCCTCTCTCTTTTAGAGCCAGGCAAACATTCCTGATAACTGAGTTATGTATTTTAGTTGTAACTAAATGATTATATGATTATACTTTCCTCCAGATCAAATGCTGATTCAAAGTTGGAATGTGCTCTGCCTTCTGAATCTCCTTGTAACCAATTCTAATAGTTTATTTAGATAATAACAAGTAAATTTAAAAAAAACTATTTGTTTCCCAGGAAGAAACACATGTTTCCTTTAAAAAAAACTACTTTTAACTAGAGACCAAATCCACCAATTTATGTCAAGGGAGAATTCTGATAGTAAGGTCATTATATACCTTGTGAATAGTCAGCCAGATATTGCAAATAATTTGCATATTATTATGAATTTTAAAAATATCTAGTGACCAAAGCATTCCAGCTCAATTTGATATGAAATAAAATGTGTTTTATTCTGTAAGAAAGCCCAGGTTCTGTGCAAGTTATCTTGTTTCTGTTCTGTAAGTTAAAAATCTATCATTTCTAAGTGGAAATAGGAATTCTACATATGGTCTGTTTTTTGAACTCAAGTTTATTAAGGCAATGTCTGACATAAGGTGCTATCTACATTTTGCAGATGAACAATTAAGATTCAGAGATTAAGAAATTTGCTAAGGGCAACACAGTAAGGAAAACTATGTTAAGGAAGATCTGACTAGTCCATGTGCTTTCTTCCACATCAAATACACTTATTTGCAAAATGCTTTATATTTTACAGCATGCTTCCCTAAACATTATCTTATTTGATCCATTTTATAGATGTGAAAACAGAGTACAATATCTGTAAAGCTATTGCATCTCTTTTAGAAGTGCTGGGCACAGCATGAACCTCATCTTCAGAATAGAGATTTGCCTCCTTTGTCTTACATCTCATTCCTCTAGGATATGTTCCATAGAAAATAAAACCAGAAAATCACATGAAAGTCTACTGAGAAAAAGGGAAGGGGAGCAAGCTCAGGAATTTTGACGTTCCCCCCTTTGTGATCCATACTTGAGACTTGAACATGTACATGAAGTCTTCCTTCTACAAGTAGTGAGTGAAGAACCCTCTTACATTAAACTCTACAGGAAAATGAGGATTGAAACATCAAATACATATAGAAAATTTTAGAAATGGCTTTTGATAATTTGTATTTTATACAAATAGAATTCTGTGTACTTGTGAGAATTCACATACACATACACACACACACACACACAATCAAGTATATATTGTTATTCCTATCAAAACTCCAAGAACATGAAAAGAAACAAGATTCCTATAAATTCTATTGGTTAACTGTTTATACTATAAACATAAGCTGTGACACACTAAGAAATAAAAGTCTTAGTCTTCCTGGTTTACTTTCCCTAATGACAAAATAAATTTAATTATCTATTTGATGACTTTAAATAACTAAATTTTCAAATGATCATTAATGGGAAAGTGCATGCTAAGTCAAAGTGATAATGGCAAAAAACCCCACAAAAACCTGTAGCAACATTAAATGCATCCCCAATAACTTCATCAATTTATAAAGTATTTAAAATACTGAAATAATGGTACATGGGTGCTAGGTCTGCTTCAGTCACTTATTAAATTGTTACTTTAGGCTAGCCTTTTCATGCTCCTTACCTATTACAACTAGATGATAATTTCTTCCCAGCCTACCTCATGAGTTGTTTTAGTAGTGATATGATTTATGTAAAATGTGCTGTGAAAACTATGGAATGCCACAGTGTGATATGTTGTTACTATAACTATCATTTATTTATTTAGGCTAAACTACACTGTGCAATGTGACTTTTTTCAAGGGATACAAATTTGATTAAAAAAAGGGATAAAAAACTCAAAGTATTTTCACCAAGTTATAATGACCATGAGTCAGGGTATAAATACAGTGATGCAATAGCAGAGATAGCCATTTCTTTAACAAGAAACAACCTCTTGTTTCTGATATTTATATATGGGAGTACATTAATGGCACACATACAGTGTCCCTTGCTTTATAGTTCATTAACCTTCTCAGTTCTAAAGACTTTCACTCTATTTCAGCAACCAACTGAAATTATCATTAACCTAAAGAGATTAGTTTCTAATATCTTAATCCCCAAAGTCTCCCTTTTACCATAATTTCCTTTTGATCAAACTCTCGTTTTCTTTCACCCTTACCCACTGTTTTCTAATGTCACCAAGGCCATCAGTCTCCTGAACCTTTCCATTCCTAGTCAATCAACCTGTCCTTACTTCACTATTAAGTAATGAACCCCTGGTTTATCTCTAAAATCACTTACATTACTCTGAATCCTTTTTCTCCCTTTGCTTTCTACCTTTTCTTCTGTTTTCCTTCCAGCCAATTCCCAGTGTTGGGTCAAAACAGTGATCCAGTTCTGTGGCTACAGGTAAACGGCACTTTACCTGACAGCTGCTGGGCAACACGGTTCCGCAGATTGATGCCACAAAAAAATAGTAATGACCTAAGAGGCTCATTCAATGAGCCCAGATTATTTTCAGATTCTGAACTTGATTGAACCTCATTTTACTAACACAACATATTATTCTTGTCACGTTGTGATCCACACCAAACAGCACATTTATCTACTCACCCTCTGTTAATAACAAAAGGTTTATTTCAAAGGCAGCTACCTTCATGTAGCTCAACGAGCTGCTTATAAGCCCTGTTCCTCATGACCTTCTTGTAAAACTTCCCATTGTCCACTGGTTTCTTCATTTTTGTCCCTTTAAATTGACACATCTCTCTCTGCTTAAATCTATTGATTGAGAAACAGCTTTCCTGTTTAGCAAGACAAAACCTTGACCCAACATACAAAAGGTCCATCTCTTACATTTGATTAAGATTGTAGACTTGCACAGAGATGGGAGCTCGGCTTGCCTGGGAGGGATGATCAGATGTATTATGGTGGTTACTTATTTGTCCATCTGTCTCATCTAGTAGACAGTGAGACACTTACGACTAAGAATTGGAGTTTAAGACATAAGGGACTTAAAGAAATCCCCTAAAATAGTGTTTTCCATGAACAACTTACATCAGAATCACTGGGGTTTTACACAAAAATCCTTTCCTGGATGCCACCAGATACCCATCTTATTGCTCTCCTAGGGGTGAGGCGGAAGTATTTACACAATTTTCCCAAGTGATTCTTTTGCACTCTTTGAGAAGCCCTACTCTAAAAAGGCACATATAACAGAGAGAAATTTAATGTCCTTGGGGCTCCAAGCGGAACATAAAAAGTAGAGGTAAGTGTAGGTTCTGCGTTAAGCTAAAAAAATCCTACTATTCCCTTCTAGAAGGTTGTTGCCCACTGAACGTGAAGGGTTACCAAATTTTGAAGTTTCTGATGCCAGTAACCTGTTTTTTAAATGTGAAATCTGTAGATTTTTATCCAGTAGCAAATAATTCACAACTTATTAGAAACACTGTGAACTATAGAACCCGTGTTTATAGCCAGTTTCTAATTCTGATTTTAGAGCAACCCAAACAAGTATAACTAGAAAACATGTATTTGAAGGCCAAGAAACTAGAAACAAGTACTTGAGGGCCAAGCAAGGGAGGAGGGACACAACTGAAATAGTCCACAAGGAAAGAGAAGAATGAGGATGAGGACAAGAGAAGAGCAGGTTACAAAGCAGAGCTGATTAACAGTCATGTGGCATGGAAAGGTCAAGCAGGACAAGACTGAAAACAGACAATTGGCAATTAGGAGGTCATAGGTGACTTTGGCAAGAGCACTTTCAGAGTGGTCGGGCACAAGCCAGATCATAATGGGCTGAGAATACGCGGGATTAAGAGAGAGAGAGATCAAGTATATTCTTCCCAAACAGTTAACAGTGAAGTTAAAGAAGGAGATAACATAGTACATCAAGAGAATAAGATAATGCAAAGAAAGCTGCTTTAATAATATTGTTATTGAAATGTAATACATGCAGAAACCATAAGTATATATAGTTCAGTGAATTTTCCCGAAGAAAACAGTCCCGTGACCACCACTCAGGTTGAGACACACCGCTTGGGTTGTGGCACCTGCATATTGCCACAGCACAGCTTCCTTATGCCTTCTCAACCATGCCTGTCTTCATCACTGAAAGGAACTGCTCTCCTGGCCTCCAACACCACAGATTAGTATTGGAATCATAGAGTACACAATCTTAAGTGTTTGCTTCTGCATGCAAAAATAATGTCAGTAAAATTCGTCCATGTTATTGCATATATCTAGTGTTCATTTATTTTCATGGTTGAATACTGTGGATAAATTACAATGTAGTTGGGACTGATTTCTAGTTTGGGAAATTGTGCATAATGCTTCTATACATATTTTATATATAAACATTTTGTATATGCTTTTATATACACATATTTACATTAATTGTATGTCTATGAATGGGATCGCTGGTCATAAGGTAAGTATATATTAATTAATAGATGCTATCATACTTTTTAAAGCAGCTGTGCTATTCATATTTACATTCACATTCTCACCATCCACCTATGAGAATTCCTTTGCTCCATATTCATGCAGCACTTAGTATTGCTATTGTCTAATAATTCCATCATCAGAATCCCCCATGGGTCTTTTTCTCTTATTAGGTTTTCTTTCTTTTAATTTTTTTTTCAACTTTTTTTGTTTCTTCACCTGCCTGGTTATTTTTGATTGGGTACTGACCATAATATATGAAAATTAAGAGAAATAAATTTAAAGACTGAACTTATTTTATCATCCACCAGAGCAGATTTATCTTTATTTCTAGCAGGTGGCCAGAGACATTAGCTATCTCATATCATCTTAATTAATCAGGGTCTAAGATAACTCAACACTGGTTTTTGGTTACTGTATGAGAATATCTACTGCTAAAAGTTATTCCTAGGGTATTGACCTTTGATTTTAGACCTAAAGCCTGGGTGGTATTACAAGAGTCCAAGTTTTTTTTAAAAATGGTAGTTTGGACAAGGGCAGTACCAGCAGAATTTGTTAATTGTGGTTAGATTTAAAATATCTTTTGTATATTGAGACAAGATTTTCTGGTGGTGTAGATACAAGAATAGGTAAAAAATTACCTTAAGTTACTGACATGAGCACTTAAATACCATGTACTGAGATAGAAAGAATGATGAAATTATTTTTTGTGTGTGTCTGAATAAATATCAAGAATTTTACTGCCTCATTGTCTTTTCTTCTGCAAGCTACCTTTGGAGCACATATCTGGAACACCATTCAGATGGTGGTGACAAGACTGACTGCAGTCTTTAAGCCTGGAAACTCCCCCAGAAGTCACAGTATTGTTTTCTTCACTTAAAATGTCTGCTAATTCAATTGAATATGTTGAGAAAATGGACGATTTATGCCATTTTGTATACCTATTATGTACCAGGCCACAACTTTAAGAAGTTTGCCGTGTATTATTTCACTATTATTTGCCATGTATTATTTTCAGGATGATATACAGTCATCCCATTCTAGAGGATGGCTAAACAACTAAGGCACAGAAAGGTGAAGCAACTTGTGCAAAGTCACACAGTGAATCAGTGAGGGAAGCAAATTTGCAGCTAGGTCTGTTGAGCTCCACAGCCAATGCCCCTTTCCAGTTCATTAACCAGCTCTAATAATCTATGAGCTAAGGAAAATACAACCTAAAGAGTCTGAAAAAAATGATGAGGAAGGAATATGGATACCAATTTACCTTGCATTCAACATGGACTCTTTCTTGAAATACTTCCTTCATATTGCTTTTTATTTGTCTGGTTAGAGATACTGGTGATTGAAACCTAAACCAATGTATTCTTGTTGAATGGTAGACGCCCAGGTGTCAGTGACCTGTCTCTCCTCTGGCGATTTGATGAGTACTCTTAGATTTGCTTTAGGACTAAGTACAGTTCTGGGCACAGTGTGGCATTTGTGGATGGATGTAAAAACAAAAACAGAACAAAAAAATAAAAAATACAGTCATTAGTGTGGTTTTGAAGACCATCCTCCTCCAGCTTTCATCTGTCTTCTTGACCTTCTTGGCTATCCATTCCATCCAGTCTCTTATTTGAAAGAAAAGAGGGCTGGGGCACTTTATTTTGAACATGTTAAGTTTAATATACTTACAGTATATCTGTTATTTACCATGCAAATGCACTGAGACAATAACATGTCTTTATCATATTTACTACAGAGCATATCTATTCACAATCCAATCATGAGAGAACCATCTTTAACTTGAACTTCTAAGGGCCTTTTAATGACACTAAAATGCATATCATGGCACCATTGGTATGACTTAATGAATATTTTCCTCTGAAAGGACATTCACTCATGTCTTCTCAATTTAACTTCTTTTGCATTAGTTGTTACACTATGGATATTACAGAACAGAGAGAAATACATTCAAGACTGGGAATAATATGGAGAAAGATTCTGACATAGATTGTAGTCTATAGGAGCTCAAGACATGCAATAGAGAGTGAAGAAGTGCCAAGCTAGAGATCCACACACCATCTGCCATGGATTCATTAAGCCCTGGAAATGTATCTGACCTAGAAGCATCATCTCAATGAGCATCAAAGGGTAATGAATGAGTGTAAATTTGAATTGACAGAACTATAAAGTTACATGTGTTTCTATTTTTACAAACACAAATCCATAAGATCTTTTATAACATTTCCTCTTATAGTAAGTTTTAAAAAGGTTATATTATCCCATTGTAGAGAGTTGTCTGAGAAGACTTTTACCTGCCTTTCAGGACTAAGAGGAATACCATGTCCAAGTTAAGTCAGTAGTAGTAATGTACGTATTGCAACTTGAAATACATGTCTTACATGCAGTTAGTTCAGATAACAGAGATTTCAAAATACACAGAGTTTAATTTTCCAAAGCATTTGGAATATTCATAGCATTGCCAAGAAAAATATCCTGCTGAATTCCCACATTAAGTGCTGATTAACATTTATACTAAAGGTAATTTTTAGCATTTTAGTTTATATAGCTATCTTTAAGAAAATAAAGGGCTAAAAGACTCTAGAAAAATAGTACTGAATTTATTCATTATTATTATGTTCCCTTTTCAAATAGTGTAGGGCTGGTTAAGAGGGTAACTGATACCTCTGTGAAGAGTATGGTAATATGGAGACTTAGAAAGGAATAAGAAATGAGCAAATTTGCTTGTAAGTTCATTCAAGTAATAAAATTGCCTTTTAAAAATGTACTATTATGTTATATATGGTTTCCTTATTTTAATGGAAGCTTTTATAAATACATTGGATAAAAATGTTATAAATTAGGTTATAATGCTATTTGTGACAACATATAACAAGTTCACAGAGCTCTCCCTGCACACTTTTCAGAAGAGCAGAACTGAGCTTAGCATTCATTACGTGGGGTCAAATAACATGTTTTTTACTTTGTTGTCTTTTGTTTATTCTTTATTGTTATTCTTTGCTTTAAAAAGTTTGAAGCTGTATATTCACTGGATGATGACACTAAATGCAACTCAAAAGGATCATGGACAAATTGGGTTTCCAGAATCTTGCAAACAAAATTAATTAAGCCACTGTTCAAATTTGATCAAAGTTGGGAAAATCTAAAAATCTTTGATCGCTTATGGGTGACATGAATTAGGATTCTTAATTCATCAGTAGTAGGCCTTTATCTGTGTCATAGAATAACTGAAAATATTTGATATCTTCTTGAAAAACAGACTGAATTATCTTTCCACTTTACCTACCTCTCTAATTTGGAGAAGAGGCCAGCAAAGGAAGGTATAGTGATGATAAATCTTTTCATAACCAATTTCTATCTGTCTAAATTAAGAAATAAACAAAAACAATAGGTGATGATTCCCTGGAAACATACTCACTGAAGCAGAAAGCAGATAAACAAATATCTGTACTTTTTACAATAATCTGTGATGTTAGAGATGAGTAACTAATATTTAAAAGAGATGGCTACATTAGTAATCTGGTTTAAGTAGCATAACCAATTCAATGCTAAAATTCTGTAAAGGCAAGAATTTTGATAAATTTGGTTTGGGTTATGTTTTATTTTAATCTATTATAATCAAATCCATTATCGAAAATGTTAAGTCACTGCTGAATATCTCCTGCTAATTGTACATTTTAGAATTGTGCCTTTTCTTGTCAACAATATAGAAAATTAATATGCTGAATTAAAAAGGGGAAAGAAATAGTAACAAGGTTTTTTTCTTTTTAAGTGGAGAATTTATAAAGATACTAAGTATTCCTGTCCTGAAGATCATATTATAGGAAGTGTATAGAGCAGATTTCAATTTCTTCTTTCATGAAATTCTATATGCTAGTGAGAACATATTAGAACAAGAGATAATCTGAAATAAGGCAATATTGGCAACGGAATGAAACAATGGCTTTTGCCAAGGACACCTGGAATGAAAGGGTAAAGATGTTATATGCAATGAAATGAATTCTGGCCATGCTGTAACACTCAATCTGAGTCTTCTCTGGATGTTTTGATGAGAAAGGGTAAAAAGCATTGGATTATTTTATTACATAAATTTAATTGAAAGGAGAGAGTAAAGGCAATTGACTAAATAACAACCATAGTTCTATCATTTGCTAGAGATGTTGTATAATTTAACTACCAGATTTCTAAATGAGCAATTTTCTCCCTGCAATATACTTGGAACAATTACTTTATCATTCCATTGGTCAAAAGCCAAAAGAAAATTTGTAGCAGTAATTTGGGTTCATTTTTCTTAAAAGAATACGTGCAAATTTGGGTGGAGGGGGACCAAAAAATCTTTTAAATCTAAATTATAAAAAGAAGATAGCATATTTCATGTCTACATACACACCACGCACCTGCATGCACACCTTCACTGCACCATGCTTCATGCAAATGTGGCACAGAGCCCTGACGTTTTCACTGCAGGAACTTCCAGGAAGCACAGAATGTAGACCTCTTTTCCAGAGGCACAAAATGTGCAATTGTTATTCTGCAGAAATAATTGTGTTTTTACAATTATTCAGTTAACTGAAATACACTTTTCAGGACTTTTTTTTTTCAAATACCTAGAATACTTAAAGTAAATAATGAAGGAAAATCACATAAAATAAAACACTATCAATTACTTTTCCTACCATTATACTAGTGTAGCACTTTCCGGTAGAAATATAATGCACACCACATATGTAATTTTAAAGTTTTTAGCAGTTACATTTTTTTAAAAACCTACAAACCTAAAACAAACAGGTGACACATATCAATATTTTTATTTAAGCCAAAACATCTTTTTTTTCAACATACAGTCATATAACATGTTTCAACAACAACATATAAAAATTATTAATGAGAACTTTTACATGTTTGTTTTTATTAAGACTTTGGAATTTGGTGTGTATATATTATCCTTAGAGCACATCCCATTTTGTACTAGCTGTAGTGCAAATGCTGAGTAGCCACATGAGATGTAGTAGTGTGTGAAGACTATTGCTGATTCCCAATCTCTCTCCTAAACTCCTAACTCACATCTCGAATTGCTATCATTCATTCCCAACTACATATAATACGTATGCCATGACTGATAGCAATATTTATACTCCTTGTTTGATCTCATGTGTTCATGGCTTAGATTCCCTATTTTGGTCAATAGCTATCTATGCTCTGATCATTGTTCACACTGAAATCTGAAGGATATGTTCTACTTTTCCCTCTTCTTCATTCATCTTCAATTAAGAAAGTTAAAAACACCCTGAGTTTAAAAAAACCAACAAAAAACATCCTGAGTTTGCATTCTCTTTTGTTTCTCACTATCTCATTTTCATTGAAAGCCTTAGACATCACATGCCTGGATTATTAAGGACCTTTGAATTCATCTCTCTACTGTTCATCAACCTACACTAGCCCAAGTCACCCTGTACCTTAAGGAGAAACTGGTCTCTTAAGCACTTCTACTATTAACTAACTTTTTAAGAAATTTAAATTGAATTACATTATTGTTTTAAATAAAAATGTTGTATAGATTCTTTTGGCTATATTTTTTATTAAGAAAAGACTTGTTGCAGTTTCACTGTGTACTAATTGTTAGAGATACAGCAGCAAGCAAAATTGTTTTGTTCTTAAGGTGCGTGGCGTGTAGTACCTATGAGATGCCCACTAGGACAAAAACAAAGTTTTAAGAAATATGACCCCGCACTACACATTCCATTTTCCCTGAGCCAGTAAACACAGACCAGGTGCACTAAAAGCCAAAAAATAAAAAATCTTTAGTGATCTAAGACTTTAAAAAAATAATCTTAGCAGAATCATTAGAAGGCTAATCAAGACTTTTTTCTTAGCTTTGTTTCCTTTTTTTCTAATGAATACTCTGATTTATCACTATGTAAAGCTCAGATTCTATATATAAATCCTTAAATGGATGAGAAATGGTTCTCATTTTAAATGAGTCTTACTTGCCATTTTGTGATTATATTTTACCTATGAATTGTAATAGTATTGATCTGTAATCTCTCTGTTTCAAGTCCCACATTTGTGCCTAGTTCTAAACCCCATTCATTGGCTTGTTTCTTGTTTTTCATTCCTATGAAAATCTACGAAAAATTACTTTTGTGTTATGAGAAATAAAACATCTTTTAGGGAACATATTCCACACTATGCAATCCATAGGAATCCTTCTGCAAGGTTGGATTATTGTTAAGACACTGAGTTGTGGAATGTCAAGTTCCTACACCAGATTCTTTGGATCTGGCTGGAGCACAGGAAAATAAAGGTTGTGAAGGATGGTGCAGAAAGTTTTATGGGCCAGGCTTGGAAATGGCAACCTTCACTTTCGCCAAATACTCCAATAGCCAGAATGCAGGCACACGGTCTGAAAATAGTCTTTCTGGATGCCAAGGAAGAAAAAGAAAGGCTTTGTGCATATAAGCTACATTTTTTCAGTGTGAGGAGGTGAATATTTTTATCCTTACTTTATAAATGAAGATAAGAGATGCTAAGTATCTTGCCCAAGATCATACAACCAACAAGGGAGAGAGAGAATTCAAACCTACATGGGCTAATGCTAATACTACATTTTTCTTTCTACAGAGTATTTTAGGTTGATTGTTCCTCCTTTCTTGGGCCTTCTTGAAATAATGTGGGATGGGGAGAGTGGTTGCCCTATTTTTACTTCATTATTCTTTGTAGTAATTTATTTGATTGATCAATGTGAATAAAGCACCCAAGCAGGTTTGACTCAGTTTCCTAATCTATTTAGAGCAGCCTGTCTTCAGAATGTTGTTTTTCATCTTCCTGTCATACGGGAAGTGCCTGCCTAGTCAGGGACACTTTACAGATCTGCCTGAAATTAGTGCCGGGAAGGGGAAAAAAGGTTGTGTAGGTGTGGCTATTCCAAGGACATGGTCATATCAAACCACTTCCCCAGTAAAGCTTTTCAGTAATACAGCTGATGTCTTGATCTCTCTCCATCTCTGTCCTTTTTCCCAGGTGGTTCCAAACTTCAGAGGGAAAAAAATGGAGTACAGTACTTCTTGTAGGAATCTACTATTTTATTTTTCTACAGTAGTAATTTATTAGTATACAAAATAAAATAGTTAATGAACTCCTAAGGTGACTAATTTCTTCCCAAAGGAAATATAGCCATGGAAAAATTCAAGATGATTAGAACAATAGTAGCATTTTATACTGTGTAATACCAGACAATTCTATTTTTAATCATGCTATGTAATGTTGATTATAACCAGTAGTAGGACAGTACCTTGAAATGGGTTGTTAGTGACATAATTGATCCTAAGAATAGCTTCTTCTTTCTTTAGAATGCATAGAAGCTTAATTTCTTGGGATGATCTGGTGACTAATGCAGAGACTCACATGAGAGGGGGAGAAACTGGAGCTCAGAGAGATTAGACCAGGCAAAAAGTTTGTGGCAAAAGAGGAATGAGGAGAAAGGTCTTCAGGGACTGGATCCGGTTTTCATTATTTAATTTTTGAGAGTAAATATATTCTTTATTATAAGTAATTGATTCACTTGTAATGAAGGAAAGTATCTCAACATATACTCAATAGTAAACGATTAATATTTCACTTCACTTAATCCATGAAGTATATCTAAGGGCAATTAATGAGGACTGGGTTTTAGATTATATTTTCTAATGGAATTAGTTTTATTTTTAATGAGTATCTCATTTTCCACAGTTGGAAACAAATATGAAAGAAACTCAAGTAACATGCTTTAGGTCACATTTTAAGAGCAAAGTTAAACTAGAAAATAAGCTTAAAGTCCTTCTCTACCATTTATAAGTACAGCATAATAAAATTCATTATAATAGCATTCTAGTTTTGTCATAAAACCATAACAAACCATAGTTATTACATGAAAAACAGAGTAACTAATATTTTGCCTAGTAAAACTATAGTAAATTGGTTCTAGTAATAACAGCACTATAATAATTATACTGAAAAATAGCTGCAAGTTACAATCTGTATATTTACTATGCTATTATAATAATTATAGTTCTACCATAGATTTCTTTTATACAAAAGCTAAATTTACTCTAGTAATTGCATTTTCTTTTCTGTTATGCATAATTATAAGAACATAAAAATGTAACTTTTGATTTGAAGTATTAAAGCTTCAAATTTGTTATTTTTTACCATTATTAAATGATTGGGAATTAGGAAAGCTTATTTAAAAAAAGAAAACACAAAGCTTTTTCAAGAACAAATATATCTACCTGTGAGGACTAGAGAGTAGTTTGTAAGATGTCACTATCACAAGCTCAGTTATCAAAATTTAGCATTGAAAAATATTTACTACGTACAATATAGAATAATGCAAATTAGCTGAACTTAACTCAAAAAAACTCTTTTATCTATTTTATGTCATCGCCAAGAAAAGTCTCTCCATCTTTTCCTTGAGTGGTGACATGGACCAATGTCCATGGATTCTGCTGCACCCCTCAGATAAGGGTTAGGGCTTATCAGGAATTTCTAAGGAAAATTACCTAAAGGGACTCACATGTTTTTAGGAAGTGCAATACACTGTTTAACAGCAATTAGCCAAGGAGGAAATCAAAAACGTTTCTTAACCATGGCTAATCTTAAATCATTAGATATGGGCATTTATTATGAGTATTCAGGTCAAAAACATTTAGACGAAGTTCAGCTTCTGTAGAAAGCAAAATTCTTCTTTCCTTGTCATTTGCTTCTTCTTGTCCTTAAACTGGAGGGCCTAGACTGAGCCAGAGAATGGCTAGATGTTCACCACATCCGTTTCCTTTTCCTGGACACAGTTAAACTCTATTTCCCAGTCTGCTTTAATCAGGTGGGGGCCATGTAAATCTGCTCTGGCCAAGCGAGCATTTGCCACTTCAGGATCACCCTCATGAGATCCTCGTCTTGCTCTCTGTCCTACAGTTAGTAAAGATGGTAGCACCATAGGAAAACAGCTCGAGTCCTTGTGTCTCCTGCTTGTAGAAGAGCTTTCCAAGCTACATGGATTGTAATGCAGGCAAACAATTTATCTTTATTATATCAAGCCACTAAGAATTTTAGATTGTTAAAGCATTTTTCTTCCCTGACCTAAGAAGCCCTTGTTCCAGCAATAGAGTTATATCCTACTTTAACTCTATTGTAGAAGCAGTCACAGAAAGCAACTTTATATTGCTTTTTAGTTTCTTTCCTTTCTCCCTTCCTCCTTCCCTTCCCTCTCCCCTTCCTTCCTTCCTTTTTCTCTACCTTTTTTTTCTCCCCTGCTAATGGAGATGGGTAAGTAGAGGGCTGTAATTCTCCTTTTCCCCTTATTTCCCTGTTTTTCCTTTCTCTCGCCATTCAGTACCATTTCTTTGCTTGTGGTTTGAATTATATTTAGAATAATATTGTAAACTCAAATGTGCAATGTTTTGACTGTAACCTCCTAAGAACCTCTGCCGAATATCTATACAAATCTAGCGCTGAGATTTAAGCAATAAAAGGTTTATGTACAAATTGTCTAAATAGCTTAAGAATGTATTGCAACAGTGAGTTTCCTGTTATTTAACACTACTTAAAATAAGGCAGAAAAACACCAATGATTTTAATTTTGAGCTCTATGATTCCTAAGGCAGAAAGAGAATTATGCTTCATTATGTTTACAGTATTTTTTCTGTGATTTCCTGCCTACTGCTTGTTTTCAGAACTTGCATTGTTTTCTCCTTCAACCCAGCTTCTTGCACACACCTCTGCTGTGCAGCTTCAGATGATCTCTTTTCCTTCTTGCAAGAGAATCTGGGTGTCCAGAGCCCAAGCCCCACAAAACTGCTGTATTTTATCTCAACTGTTTCAAAATATTCCCGAAATTGAAATGGATCACATCACTATCTTCCTGTTGCCTTGTTTTCTTAAATGCAGTTCGTGTTACAGTACCTCTTTCAACCTATTACGAGGTATTATCCAGAAGACACAAACGTCTGTCTGGGTCTTTCTGCCTTTAGAGTACTTCTCTCTCAACAAAAAACTTGAATGAAGATAAAGCAGTAAAGTCAAATGTAATATAAGTATTAGACTGGGCTTATTATTTGTTTAATTGCCTGGAAGGGAATACATTTTTTTTTTGTAGAAATTTTCAAAAGAAAGTTTTGCTCTAAATGAAGTTTGGATTTCATTTTTTTTGTACATTGTTAACATGAGATAATCTGATTAATTTGTTTGGAAGACAGCCAGTATGGGTGTGCTTTATTGCTACTGATCTGTTGATTTGGTTTGGAGAGGCTCCAACAGCCTTGCTAAGAAGGAGATGTCCGAGCCAAGAACTTCAGTTCTCTCGTCTGGTCCACAGCACATGCTCAGGGTCATCCTAGAAGGGCTCCTGCGAGTGACACCACAGTCCTTACCACAGTACGAAACGCAATTGCTGTCAACGGATCAGAATTAAACCTTGAGTTAGAACCTATTGGCTCTCTCTTTTTTACAGCATTACTGACCATGAGTTTGAAGATCAGAAAAGTCTGAGTTCAAATCTCTACCTCACTTGTTAAACAAGACATGTTGAGATCTACTACCTACTGGTGGCAGGGTAACAACTGGCCTTTAGATGTGAATCCAGAATACGGGATGAGGCTGGAACCCATCTTTCTCCTTGTTTTGCACAGATCCAGAGCACTGAAAACTTTCTTTTACCAAACTCCATCTGGATTTGCTTGCTTTTTAAAAAAACCTGTAATGCAAAAGGTCTGGATTTCACCCACACTTACTCAAAGAGACGGCCAGGACACTAGCTGAAGGGTAGCTACACTTATGCCCAAAGGGCTTATACCTGCCTTTTGTAGAACAGTGACTACTTCTTTCGGGGCACTTCTCTTGCTATAGCAAAAGTACACATGTGTGTTCATATCTGCACACACATACACAATTTCAGCTCTGGGTCAGGAATCTTGCTATATATGTCAGTTACCTAAAACAATGTCCGGCACATGATTAGGTAGGACATACATACTACTTCTCTTGTCTTGCTGGGTGCCTCTATTATTGATTGATCTTCTAACTATTTATACTTTATCAAAGGGACTGGGGTAGAAGGATGTCTCACCCAAACAGAATTCAAATGAACTCTACATAAAGCAAGTAGTTGAAATGTTACGCACTCTTAGATTTAAGAATGAAAACCTCTGATTACTACGAACAGGCCTATTTAGGGAGTTTCTTTAGGTATTTTCTCTTAACCATGTATATATGTATAGGATAAATCATTACCCCTAGTACTGAATAACAAAGGAATAAGAATGCTCAAGAATTTGTTTGTTTTTAGAATTACACAGCAAGAAATCTCCTTCCCCTTTGGCTTACAGAGCACTAGGGTGGGTCTATGACCAATTTACAAAAGATACTTGAGCATCTGCAGACATAAGGATGTCCACTGGGGAGACTGGATACTCCACTTAAGACACAATGTCAGGAAGAGGAACAATACTCCTAAAATTAAATTATCTGGAGGAAAGGATGAATCTAGGTTAATGCCCTGCTCTCTCTACAAGGGATTAAGTGTTCATTAGAGAGAGTTATTATATTTTTGTTTGCCACTGTACATGTCAGATACTGGAAACTTCTATTGACCCAACCATGCTGGCACAATAGTTGGAGCTTGGGGAATGATAGCCAAGCCTGTGTGAGCAGGAGAGAGCTGGAGTGTGGACACTCTTGCAGCACTGGCAGAGATTCGAGCATCCTGGGCAACTAGGCAGAGCAGACCATGTCTCTCAGACACTGCATCTACAAAAGTGACCCCACAGGGCAGTGATAAGCAACAGCAGTGGTACAGTCCCAGGTCCTCCTGCTCCGGATGTTCAAGGCAGGACTGGTTCTACTTAAGAATGAGTGAGCCCCCAGGGGTTCCTGAGCCTTTGGTGTATGTAGTCTTCAAAAGGAACATCTAGAATTTCATTGCTTATATGATGATCTCCTTGCTCAAGTGATTAATTTAAAAACTCGGAATGGGGTAAATTGAACTGGTGAAGCAGGTCACTGGAAAAGTTTACATCTGAAGTATCATCTCTTCCCCTCCCTGTTTCTTGCTCTTGATATAGAAAGCAGAAGAAGTTAACCTATGCTTCCATAAATAGCAAAAGTCAGATTTACTGTAGTTAGTAAAAAAGAGGCTGAAGAAATCACTTCAAACTCAAATATCTAAATAAGAATTCAAAATTATGCCTATAGGAACCTACAGATTTATCAGTGCAACTAGTAAGCCTCCATATAATAGAGTAGATAATAGATCCAATCCGTTTGTTAAGCAATAATTTTCTACAAGGCACTAGTGACCTTTGTAACCTTGAGAGATGGCATAGAATTAATAAAAGTGTTGATTCAAGAGTCCTGCCTGGTTCCTGTTGCAGCTCTGCTAGCTTTGTGCCTGAACTACTCTGGCCCTCAGTGTCCTCAATAGAAAGTCATGGTAATAGACCCATTTTATGGGTTTGATATGACAATTGAATGACTAAATAATTTTAAGTTCTAGGTCCTGGCAATCATAATAATTATATATTGTTATCATCATCACTATTATTATTGTCATAGTTATAACTACTAGTAGTAATCTCAGTAGTATTTTGTTATTTGATTTGAATAAAGAAGTACACCTTCTCTTCCTAGATAAAAGGAATTGTAGACTGAGAAGAATATGAAGAAAGGCAAGGGGGAAAAAATCCAAAATGGGATAAATAGTTGCAAGTACAAAAATAATAATTTGGGGCAATTGGGAGGAGTAGAATTTTCAAGTAGTTTTACACATTTAGTCAGAATACAAAATAAACTTTTAGATCTATACATAAAAAAAAAACAGCTTGTAAAGTGGAAATCTAGGATGCATTATATCTCTATTGGAGTCTTCTCCAAGTGTGACAATGCTTTTCTTTGAATTCAAATATGAAATTTCCCCAAATAACACACTCCCCACTCCCCTGCAGCCACAGGGTTGGAGGGTTGCAGGATGTTAGCTTACAGCCACAAGTTGTTAATTACTGAGCAAGATGATAATTAGTAATAATTACCACACTTCAAAGAAATGAAATATAGTACAGTTCACTATCTTGATTGCATTATGTAGGCATGGCCTCTGGTCTGCTCACAAACAGGAAATAGTCACAAAAATAAACTGAAAACTCAAAAGAGATTTTTCTGTGGCTTTTGGCATTAACTTCCTCTGTATAATGACTTTCATCAAAAGTTACAGTGAAAAAAGAGAGAACACAATAATATTAGTTTTAGCATATCGAACAAGGGGAAAACAAAGAGAAAAATTATGTTTTTTTATAAGCAAGAGGAGTACATGATTTTTAGTGGGAAGATCATTTTTGAGTTGTGTCTACACTAACATTCTATATTGGTGCTTAGTTGGTTTTTTGGTAGCTGTCATCAAACAACAAATCAAACTTGGCAGTTCTTTTCTCTCAAGCCCTCTAATTATTCCTCCCCACCACCTTGTTTTTTGATGCATGAGAAAAGGAGTCCAAGTATCAAAATAATCACTGGTTCAAAAACCTGATTCACTACCTGATTTTTTTTTTAGATACCATATCAAAAATGCATGCAAAGAGTTGGTGTACCCAACATCTTACCAAAACATTGACTCCATTCCTGTAACATGTCTTTGAATGGCTGAAAATGTCCTACTGAATGGCTATGCCATTGTTTAGCCAGCATATTGTAGGCTATTTGAATTATATGAATGGACATTTGTGAACACTTTCTCAAAAATAGTTTTTTAAAAAAAACTGAGGGCTGTGTGTGTGACTGGGAGTAGTGTTGGGATGAATATGAAAGTGAAGGTGACTAATGGTCTTACCACATTCAGAATACTGGGATTAGTTAATGAGTTATTATTCCTCAGCTTGCTCAGAATCTCTAAAATTGGGCCCATTTTTCTCTTTTCATTTTTCAAGTGGCTCTGTCCATTAATTTTAAATTTTTACTTTTGTGTGTGTGTGGAGGGGAGTGGCTTTCAAATAACCTTTCAATGACACAAAGGAGAGAGTGGAGTTCACAGGTTAGAAAAGCTAGCGCTTCACATTAGTAACTCCATCGAGCATCAGTTCTTAAAATTGGGGAATAATATTTATTCATACAAACGCAACTGCCAATAGGATTTGGGGACTGCACAGACTTGCTCTAGGAGCTAACAGCAACACACATGATTTAAAACATGAATATCACAGGGTCTTCTATGGAAAGCTCATTAGGCAGGTCCTCGCATTCTGAGACATATATTGTGACAGACTGCTTACACTGGCTGTTAGGAAACAGGCTGTCTTCCTTTTGCTTTTTTGAACAATTATTTTTATTCTGTTTATAAAAGACATGCATTAGAGAACATCTAGAGTTTACAGGAAACAATAAAGAAACCAAACATAATCTCACAATCCAGAAATAACCTTTGCCCATATTTTACCTTTTGTTCGCACACATATGTTTGTGTATATGGCTAATATTACAATGTAGAATAACATTTTGATGGATTGATTTTAAAACTGAATTTTGATATAGAAATAGTAGATGGTTATTGTAGGAAATTCAGAAAACATGGGGGAATTTCAAAAAAGACAAATCACTCATAATTCTGTTTTTTTTAAAAACTGAGGGCTGTGTGTGTGACGGGGAGTAGTGTGTTATAGGAATAACTTAGTCTACAGCTTGAAGACTGAGACATTCATGCTTAGATGGCGCTTACATCTAACTTAATATCAACAATACAATATCTTTGTAGCTTCCATTGACTCAACTATTAATAGGAGAACTTACCAAAAGAAGTGTGGCAAAATGGCAGCAGTTTTGATCCAGAATAGCCAACCTTGGCCCAAACAGAAAGGTCTGTATTAGCCCTGATTCCTATGCTGTTATTGACCAAATTACCAAAGAGAATAGGGGGGATACTTGGCATTTTATAATCAAACACATCAGACTCATACTAATCATTGGGGTTAATTACTATTTACAGCAACTGTATGTAACAGCTTTTTGTTTCTAAGTTCTGTAACTGAAAAAAAACAGATATAAGACAATGTTATTTTTATAAGACAACAGAGGAGGCCACAAGCAAAGCACAGATATCATTACTTTTCCTCTTGCTTCTCCATTTAGAAAAGAATTAAAACTGAAAGTAGGAAAACCATGTTAAGAATGTTTTCTTGAATAAGACTATTCATTCTTCATATACATTTGAAGCTACCCACTCTTTTAAAGAAGTTAACACTTTTCAAAAACATCTAAATGGTCAAGGCATCAAGCTAAACAATTTATTTAATCAAGTCTATCAAAGTATTAGTTAATTTAAACTGGATCATTAAAGTTCCTTAGATCAAACCCCAAAGAAGATGTGTGCATGTCTATATAAGTATATAGTGTATAATTTTTACATATCATTTCTTTTGTGATTAAACCATTCAGTATTTTTAATCAAATTAACCAAAAATATTAGTTAAATCTATCAGTATTATTAAACAGTCATAGGTGTTGATTAGATAAATTTCCCAGTGATAAGAATTACTGTTTGCAAATATGGATATGTGTTATACATGTACTCTATAATTGCTTTTTCCATTTTAAATGCACATATATCTTCATGTTTGGAGGGAAAATACTAGTCAAACATAGATAATTTGCTATAAGCTATCATCTCTCCTTTCCCAAAACCTAAAAACCTTGGGCTCTTTTCCCTGGCCATCCTATTGAACAATAGTGTTAATACTGACCATGCAACGAAACCAGACAACATGTAACCAAGTAGGAAATAAGTTGAGTAAAAAAAAAAAAAATCAAGCTTTTTTTCTTTGATTATTGGTATCATCAAAATAATTGAAGTAAAATTCTCAAATAAATAACACTGTAAAAATCTTCATAGGTTTTACAGGACAGAGACAATTTCATTTTAAAGGCATATGCTGTGTAAGAGAAAATGCAGAAAAGTATCTTCACACAGTACTCAACTAAATCTAAGCAGCAAAGATCCAGCCATGTGGAAGGGCTTTCACCTTCCAAATCCCCAAGGGTTTGAGTAAGAAAGCTTAAAATACCAGCTGGGTGTAGTATAGAAGGAAAGCAGCCCTTCAGTAAAACAGTGTGTTTTTACTGGCTGGGTTAGGATGTGCCCAGTCAAGTTATTCCCTTCCTCTCTCAGAGAAACAGAAGTCTTGGGCTGTATAAAGAATAAAGAAAGCTAGATACATCTCTGTGTAGTGCTAAAAATGCTAATTATTCTTTGTTCTTATTATATAGAAGTGAAATTCTGCTAATAGAGCATGGGCTTTGGAATAGACATGAGCTGGGTTGAAATCCCAGCATATCAGCTGTGTGACCTAGCAACTGAATTTCCCATGCCTGCCTTATGCAATAAAGATAATAATACCTGTTTACCTCTGATGTAAGCAGAAAATAACCCACTGAAGAGGGGGAAAGTGACTTAACATAGTACCAAGAATCTGCTAGATAGTCAACAAATATTGGTTTTGCTTCTTCCTTTTTTAAATACTTTGCTATAAATACAAAACACTTGGGTGTATGTATAAAATATGCTTGAGGATTTCAGCTTTCTTAATTTTCAGTTTTACCAGGCAAGTTCAGATTTCCTTTTAGCTTATCTGTATTTTCCTCATAGTTTTCCCTGTTTTATTTTACTTTGTAGCATTCATTATCACTTGATATTCATTTGCTTGTTTGTTTTCTACTTTCTGCCATTAGAATACCAGCTATAAGAGGGCAGCAACTTTGTTCAGTGTTGAATTTCTGCCACTGAAAAATATTCCCATCATGTAGTGGGTACTCAAAAAGTACTTGTTAAGATAAAGAATAAATGGCTTGTAAATTTCTTCTATTTAAAGCTATTTCCAGCATTTCTTATTGAAATAGCTGGCAAGAACACACCCAACTAATTGTAAATAAATATATACAAGAATAGATAGTATCATAATATGTACTTCTACAGCACCATATAAGATTAATAGTGTCCTGAATACAATCAACATCTCATCAATATTTGTTAATCTGAGCTTTATGTGTAAACAATGTATATGCATGAGTATGTATTCAGATGGCAGTAACATACTGTTTCTTATTTTTATACAGAGAAATTAGTGCTTTTTATGGAGATAAAATACCATAATCATATGTTGCCTAGTAATATATATTCATGATTTAACCATAATAGGTACCATAGGAGTCTTGTAAAAAAAAAAAACAATAACCTGAGGTTTGTTAAAAAAGAAACCACTGGCCCCAAATAGGCTCCAAATGGCAAACCAAGACTTAATACCTAGCTTAACTGCAGTTTCAACCTCTCCCAGAAATGTAACTTTAGGTACAGTTACATGAAGGTAACCTCGTGACAGACTCTGCCTTCCCCCAAAGAAGGTGACCTTGTCTGAAACAATCCACTCTTTGCTAAATCTTCCCTTTTTTGCCCCCTGCTTTTCTATCTGCTAAGATGGGAAGCTGCCCAATTCATGAATCATTAAGTAAAGATGATTAGATCCTCAAATTTATTCAGCTGAATTATTAACAGATTTGGTGGCAGTACTGGGGCTGAAGAAGACTTCCAACATCTTTGGAGACAAGAAACACAGGTATGGCACTCACAAACACTTCTGAGTTCTCTTTCTCACCATTTTTAAGGGCCCTGGGTAAATTCCTCTTGGTTCTGAGCTCTGCTTTCTTTGCACTGAGCTCGTAATCTGGCTTTCCAATCCAGTTGAGCTGGCAGATGGTTCTACCCAGAACCCAAACCCCTAGCCCTTGGTTTAGTTTGCAATTCCCCTTTTGATTAGAAACTCCAGCCCTTGGTTCTGTGCCCATATTCCAAACCGCACACTGCTAGAGGCTTAGCTTACAGTTCCCCATCTGTTTGCCATCGATCTGCTACACCCATTGTTTGGGGTCTGCTGGTTTAATGCTTCTCCCAACCCCCAGTTCCATGTTGGGAATTGCTGGTGGTGCACAAGGCCTTCCACTGGCCAGTCGACTAAAATCTCTTTGGTTACTTATAGTGTCCATTTTTTTTCAGTTACTGTTGGTTTCTGTTAATATACACATGAGATAAAAGCTATTGCCAAGAGAAATCTTGGAAGCCAAAAAGCAACAAAAATTGATGGACACAGGTTGAGCATTTGAAAGCTGTTAGAGAACTCACCGTCTAACCCAAAGACTCCCATGTTAGGATAAATGTCACAGAATAGATTAAATTGACTTCAAGAAAACTTCCACACAATGAGATACACTGTAAAGCATCACATGACTCCCAACCCAGAGGCATATCCCTTTTAAGTATTAGTTTGTTTCTGAAATACCTAAAGGCTTAGCCAAATAAAAAATAATAATAATAAATAATAAAAATGGGATCCTTAAATCCCCAATAGTTGAGTGTACCACCTTCTAGAACCCCTGTTTATTTGTAAGAACTGTGGCCATGGAAGTGGTACATGTCTACAAAAATGGTAAAATCTTACTAAAACAACCTAGACTACAATGACCATTATAGGAAATGTTCCAATCAGACAAGATCACTCATTTAAGAAGTTTACTTGAAACCAAAGATTCTCAAACCAAACAAATGGGATACCTGTTTTTATTGGTATAAACTGCCAAAAGTCTTCAAAGCTCCAAAATAGCTTCATTAAAAGTTTGCTTGCAAAAGGCTAATGAAAATTTAGACACAAGACTGTAAACAAAAGCCAAACTATCAGCTTTACAGCTACAACAGCTTCAAGGCCAGGCCCCTAAAATAATACCTGGACCACATCGTACTCTCCTAGGAGACTATCATTAAACACTGGCCCAAAGGTTGATGTCTCAGTTTTAATCAACTAGAACACTGGAAAAGAGATTGTCCTCAAAAGGCCTTTGCAAAAATGTCAACATCAACTTGAATGCCCTCATATCTAGCCTCAGAGAAGAGCCCTCATATAGGTACCTCGCAGACTTGACCAGACTCCAAGGGATTGTTCAGTAAACTGTTACCAAAAATTCCCTTAAAACAACAAACATAAAACTAAAATTAAAATTAGTGAAAAAAGCGTCCAAATTCTGGTAGATAACAGAGCTATCATCTCTACTTTAAACCTCGCTCATAGCCTGCAGATGAGATCCTGGGAAAAACTAGCAGAGGCTGGCTAAAGGTGAGAATTCTTAACAGAGTCAGCTCTCCCAAATCTCTGTAGTACCCGGTAGAAAGAAAAATTAAATCTCACATTGTCCCTTCCTTTCCAAATCTAGGCCTTTGGTTATTGATCTTTAGGTATGGCTCTCAATCTCGTGAAGATAATATATTTTGCACCCTCTTCAAGGACACCTTTTGGGTCTAGGAGGTTACTTAATACTACCAGAAATTTACTGTTTGTCCCAACTGACACCTGACAAAATTAGAAAGGGTTTAATGACTCTATGATCAGAAATTTGGCCAGATTGGAGGCTGATACTTAGAACCTGATAGGTATAATTTTTCGGTCTTCTCCTCTAAGCTACAGGTACCCAGAGACAAAGAAACCAACATGAGTGGATGTGTGTGTCAGCCCATTGAAGTCATCCAGGCTTCAATCCAATTCTTTGAGGATTTAAGAGCAGCTGTCCTTATCCTACAAATCTTTCAAGGTCAGAAATGCAGCTTTAGAAACAATTCAAAGTCCACCTATTCTTTTGAACAATTAACCTACTATATTCATCTCAAAAGACATGTGGGTATTGTAAAACTTCTGGTCTAAGAGAATAAAAAAGTCCCTCTTGAAAGAATTTGCATTCTTTCCCTGTAAATCTGAAATGTAAATGTTCTACCTGGTATTCCCCAGGAACTTCTATTCTCTTACCTAGATAATCTCCTTAAAACACAAACTTCAGCGGAGTAATTCCTAGCAGAAGGAAAAAAAGTGGGGGAAGGGAAAGAAGTTTTTAAAAATAACACTTCTGGGGAAGTTGAAATTCAGTTACATAAGATCCCTGAGCAAGCCACTTGATTTTAAGGATGACTCCTCCAATGAGTCTTTTCCTGACTTACTTGATTTTGATTGGTTTGGGTCTTGGGGACCATGGTTCAAAGTGTACTCCAGACATTGGGAATTATCCTGCTTATTATAATCATGGAAATCCCCCTGGTGCTCTGTATTCTCTCAAAAGTTTTAAATGCATATTTGCAGTAGCTAATCACCACTTATATGATCTCCTTAAGACTAGAACATCAGAAGGGAATGAAAAGAATGACTGACTTCACAAATACTAACCTGAAGTCATGATTCATAAATACCACAGAGATTCAGTAAAATATGTCATGACTTGTGCATATCACAGAGAATCGGCGAAAGCTCGAGAACTAGAGAATGGTAGCTAGGAGTGCTGCTAACTTCTAAAATTTTGACTTCATGTCTCAGTTAAGGTGAGAGTTTGGTCAAAATTAGGAATTGTCAAAAAAGAAACAATAGGCCCCAAGTGGAGTCAAATGTGCTAAATTCAGTGTCCACAATCCAAGACTTAATACCTAACCTAATAGCAGTCTCAGCCTCTTTTAGGAATGTGACATTTAACGAGTCCATCTGGAACTACCTGGTCAGCATTAGTGACATAATCTCTCCCCCAAAGGAAGATGATCTTGCTGAAACAATCTATTCTTTACTAGAAAATTCCTTTCTCCACCCCTCTTCTCCCTACAAAAGACTTCCATTTTTGTACAGTTCCTCAGAGTTCCTTTCTGTCTGTTAAGATGGGATGCTGCCTGATTCATGAATCATTAAATAACACAAATTTGATCGTCAAATTTACTCAGCTGAATTCTGTTTTTTAACAGATTGAGTTGTCATTCATGCATGTACAAACCCACAAATGTCATAAATGTTTAGGTGTGTTATGTGTGCATATATGTATGTGCTTGTTAAGTACATCCTGGCTGTCTATTTGTTGAATAATTCATTAATATATTCACATATGTGTATATAAAACAAGCTATAAAAAATGTTTAGACATTATGCAATGATACCATAAATGTTGGAAATAAATGATGGATGCCAAATGTCACTGGATTGAATTGTGAAGGAGGAGGGATGCTGAAGTTTTACTAAAATAGAAGATAACTGTGAAATGAACTGAAAGGAAGAAAGGTTGTATATCATTTTTTTATTTACCATCCTATTAATATATATATTTTGCTATAGATGAAAGAGAGAGAAATGAAAAAGCTTTCCTTGGGTCTTTGGAAGACAAGGGCTACTAGAACAGGGGGTGGGTAGTTAGCTTGCAGAGAGAACATGGCCAGTCTCCTCCCCCACATCATCAACATTTCAATTCCTGCCAGGCAGGAACCAGAATCTTTTGTAGGGCACAATTATAGCATTAGAAAGTAACACAATCACAAAGGAGAGAAGAAAGGCTTGATCTACTCAGCTGGGACTCTAAAAGCCTCCCCTGTGAGGAGTACTGCGGCAGCCCTAAGTCAGAAGAAAAGACCTACCCAGTTAAACCATCACGTCTAAGAGAAGCTCGGAAGCTGGCTAGGAAAAGCATATCACCCCCAAAAGGCTTTCATTTATTTTATTTTTTAAAGTGAATACAAGAGATAATGCAGCACATTTGTGTGATTTCATCCTGCAGCTCGACTCCTGAAGAGCTCTCAGATCTCACATGTGCACAGCTCCTGTTTCCATTCTCATCCCACTGCTTCAGGGGGAACTCATCTTTCTCTTGTGAAATGTGCTCAATTGGTTATCACGAGCATTGGCAAAGGAGGGTAATATTGATAGATAATCCCAGAGCTATGTGTGTATGAGCACACATGTGCATGTCTACACACACACACACACACACACACAGAAGCTTAGGAGCTTCTCTCTCCATTTCTTCTATGGGTTAGATATTCTCATAGAGCTCCCATCACACATCACCTTATCCAGGCCCCTTAATCCCCCAAGAACACTCTGGAGTCTTCCAAATTAGTGTGATACTTTGTCTATAAGGAAACAGGAAAAATCCAATGAAATAATATTTAACATCCTGTAACACTGCCTCCCCACGGTGTCACACACATACACACACACAATGAATGCGCGGTTATTTGCCCCACCTTACATTGGCATTCTGGCTGTTTCAGGGGCCTTTGTCAGACATGCAAAATCTAGGAGCTGAAGGAAAAATAAATGCTCGGTATGCAAGCGAGCCAGAAGGAAATGTTGCCTTGTACCAGGATCAGAGCAGGGAGAACATTTCCTTATGTGATTCCCTTCCCCGTAACAGGGATGTGAAAGGTATCCCTAAAATGGGGAGGTAGAAGAAGGGAAAGAAAAGGTTAAAGAAAAGTGGACTGTCATAAGAAGATTTATTATTTACTTTTGATCTAAATCAGCAAAGGGAGACCCAATCTGCCATTTGCTCTAAATGCTTGGGGATCCCACACTGAATAATGTGCCACGGCCCATTTTGATCTGCACTGAAATTAACAATCAGTCAGCCACTTTATGAAATATTATCTTTGTTAGCTTTACCACTAACAAAAACACACTTCCAATTTTTCACATCCACACACTACATCTATTAAAGCAATCTGGGAAATTAGTTTGAGATAAACTGTACAGCAATTTTATTCATAGCTTCCCTGTATCTCACACTGTTAATCTGCATCACAGCTCACTAAATAGTGCCTAATGTTTATTGCATTTAACTGAATGTATACGATTCTGAGGGTACGCCAGGGACCGATTATCATAATTATACATGTTTCTATGGAAACCCACAAGTCTATCAGTTTTGATTCATTATATTGTTATACCTTCTAGCACTTTCTAATTATTAGGTGCCCATAAAAAGTCTCAGTCTTGCTGTTACTATAGAAATGAGCTATAGACAGGCCTCAATTGTTAACCCTTAAAGGACCAAAATATATAGACTAAGACAGCTAGTGGCTATTCAGGTAACTGAAATAGCTTATAATTTCATCTATTACTTAAATGCATAATTGATTTTCTGCTTTTAATTTCTGAAAATATTTCACCTGGACAACTCATGAATGATTGTCTCAGATTTTATAAAATGTCCCAACTTTGAGGCTCTCAGTTTCCCATGTATACCCTCAGGTGTGATGAAAGATACACAGTCACTAATGCAACACTGAATTAATGAGCCCAAAGCACAAAACCAAAAGTCTTTCAGGACCAATTTCTTATTTCATACACAAAGACAGTTGCTGGTGTAATCACAGAATTATATGTTAAGTGTTAAAACAGATAAATCAGAATACAATAGTGAAAACTCAAATGCACTGAGAGTCTTTAAATCAAGCATCTGAAATTGCTTCAGAGCAATATGGCTATTTAGGTATAATTTAATATTGCTGCTTAAATTGCAATTTGTAATTTAATATTCTCATTTTAGTTTTTCTCTTATATTCACTAACAGAATCCCATGAAAATTGAAAGGGACTGAGCAGTTTCATTGTGTCTGTAACCCTCCTGCTATTATAGTTTTCAATTAGAAGTGCCTTTTAATTTAGATCAGGAAAGCTCTCCTGAAGTGACAGCTTGCCCTTCACACTGCATATCTATTTATTTCGGAAGTCAACACACCATTCAATAACCTGTGAACAGCTCTGCTTGCTATGCTAATAGTATTCAGAAATATGTCGACACCGATCGAAACAAGTAAACTAAGGCTAATTCATAAAGTGAATAATAAAAGGCAAAGGAAGCCTTTCATACCTTCTACTACTTCAGCTAGAATCTTAAGCTTACAAATTTAATTTTTTTCCCTTCCTTAGGGAAATGAACACTATATGATAACCAAACTGAAATTAGATTTTACCTAATATTACAGCCTTGCCTATTTGACGCGGCATGTTTTATTACATAAATTTGTAGTAGAAGCAGCAGAGACAATGACCGTGTATGTTAATTTTTGTGTGATCTAGGAGACGCTTGCTTCAGTTTGCAGCTTTCTTCAGCTCAAAGCTAAATGCATTTTACTATTCAAGGTGGGGGAAGGAAAGGGAAAGCCATAGGAATTTTAAATGTATGCCCACATTAAAAAACAACAGCACATGTTAGGTAACCATTTTCTTCATTTTACAAGCCCACAACACCGAAGTCCATAGGAGCTCCTCGACAATTAGGAACAAATCATATAGTATAAGCAACAAAAGATACGGACATTTGCATGTTGGAGTTCAAACTCTTAAAAAACAGAGAGCCATCAAAGCCTTTTGTTCCCAACTCTACATTGTCATTAGCATCAGGGAAGAGTAGATTAACCACTAAAATGGGTAATTTAAAGTAGATTAGGAATAAATTAACTCAGATAATTTAAAAACTCCATTCATCAGTATATGCATATGTTACTGCATATATGTCTATAGCCTGAAATTGATTATATTTAATTCACATTAAAATTAGTCTCCTCCCCATGTCTAGGTATTGGTTATCCAGAGTAATTGAACTTTATCTGCTGTTTTGTGTACTTACCCATAAAAATTAAACTAACCTTTGATAATAAATATCTTATTTTTAATCTTGTTTATTCTTTAATTCCCATCATTATCAATTAGCTACTCCACCAATTTACTAGCCCCCTCCAAAAATATAGTTTTTTCATATATTTTAAACCAAGAAAATATATTCATACGTGGTTAAAATCTAACAAAATACGTAAGTGTGAAGAAAATATGTTAATATCTGTAGATGAGTCAAAGAATTATATGATAAGAACAATGATACTAGGGCCAAGATTTCATACACTTGATTAATAAGACTTAAAAGCGACAATAAAAGCTTCTGAAAGCGAGCGTAACCTAGTGTGTGCTTTTTGAGAACACCTAAGAATCACTGTTAAGACAGTGAATCCTGCGGAGGTTAGACAGGGGTCAGATAGTGAGGTCACAAGGGTGATTAGGCAAAGAAAGCAGAGAAGTAAGTCATTCAAGCTGCAAGCATATTACCACCTGAGATGTCATTTATTTCCTAGAGATAGAGTCAAGTTAGGTCCCTGCATGGTAAAACCATGAATTAATTATATTCTATCCCTCCACCACCACCCCCCACTGAGCATAAAGTGCTCAGATTTTCTTTTTGGGTGATGGAGGAAAGATGACTTGTTCACGGTGGGCTGTTAAAATCCCAGAGGAAAGAGCCAATAAAAGCAGCTACTAGTGACAAGAATCCAGGAGCTGTACCATCACTATCCATCAAACTGAAATGTGTTAGGATTCATGTTTATTTGCACCACTTTGCCTCTAAGAAAACTGTCTAGTCAACTAGAGAATGTATAAGTTCTTGTTTTTTGATGCTTAATAGAAAGATGAAAAGACAGTAATGCATTGTGATTTCATAGAGCAGAGAACAGGGTGGGTTTGAGGAGGCAGGCCAGTGAGTGGTGAAGGGAAGCTCGCAGCCCCCCAGGCATTGTTCTCACCCCACGTGTCCCTTCTGCAGGACAGCCCCAGCCAGGCCCTTAACAGAGGGGCTGGGCCAGGCTCCCCTCCTTGGAGTGCCAACGGTGAAGTGGGAAGGTAACACGGTTTCTGTGGGTTTTTGTTTAGGAGTTCTTGGGCAATAGATCTTTTTCCAGGTTAACTATGAGAAATGAGAATAGGAATTAAGATGTTTTTCTCCCAGGTTAGGAAATAGTACAGTAGAGTGGGGTTGAATGAAAGAAATCAATGCTGAGCCAACTGAAAGATGTTCTAGGGAGAAAAACATAGTGAAAGAAAGAAAACAAGGAGAGGCCCAGCTCAGCAGCTGCCACAAGCAAAAGGTACTCACTCACCTACCCTGTTCTTCAAATACCCTTATTTACTGATTTTCTTCCATGTACCTTTAACATAGACAAATGTGTGCCTTTTAACTGCCAATTGCCATGCCCGTCATCTAAGCACTAAGGTTCTGGGCAGGACTGGGTTATAAAAATATAGCAATAAAGGAGTCACTCCTGAAGTAGATAAAATGTGACATTACACAAGAGAGCCGAGTATTTTAATGTGTTCTTTTTCTCAGGCCCTTTGTGTTATTTTAGTAAAATACTATATTGCTTATGCTTGAGGAACACAAAAAACTTCAAATGCTTTAGTGTCTCCTATTTAAGCATATTAAGAAAGAATATAGTTCTCTCTTTCTCTTTCTCTCTGATCTCTCCCTCTTTCTTCTCTCTAACTCTCTCTCTTTCACTTTATTAGTGTATCAGTAAAACACTCAATATTATTCACTCTGGAAAACAGTCATTTCAAGAGACTAATCAGCAATGTTCACAATTTATGTTTAGTTGTTGTGCTACATGGAGTTAAAAAATATTAAAAACAATCAGAAACAAGAAATGTTTGTTTGAGTCTCCTTGCCTGGCAGATAGGAAAATTTCTTTAGATATTCCACCTATAACATAAATGGGCATACATGTCCTCACTGGCAAGTGGCTAACACTGTTCCAGAGGCAGTGCTTATACATCAAACCATTAATTATACCCTGTGTTCACTGAAAACCAGCGTGTCACCCTGTAAGTGCTCTCTGAGTCAGGTAAGGATGCAGGGTTAGGGAGTACGGGGACTACCGAGGTCTTGATCCTGGACTACAAGGAAAGGGTAGGTTTAGACCATAGAAGGAACATCCAGAAATACAGATGGAAATTATGATCATCTGAAGATTATGTAGATGGAAGAAAAGCAGGGAGGCTAGAGGATGCTGACGAGACTGACTGGCTAAGGAGTGTCTTACTACATTGTAATAGGAAGTTGCTAACAACACTCTTGAGTAGAAGATACAGCTTGTATTTTGCGGAAGCAGAAGTTGGAAATCATGTGCCAGAAGAGTAAACTGAGGAAAGACTTTGGCTGAAAAGCCAGTGAGAGATTTACATTACTACAGTCAGGGGTTTTACACTGCAGTGTTCATTAAGAGAGGAAGGAAAAGGAACATGAGGACAAAGAAATAAAATGAGCCCATTGTGGGAGGAGAGGAAAAGGTAAAGGATGTGTCCAGTCACAGAGGAAATGATTGGCAGAGACTGGCTTTGGGGATGAAAGAACTAGCTTGACTATTGACATATTGTTGGGGGTGTGATGAAGTCCACCTAAAGATCAGAAAATTGTCCTAAGAAAGCACTTACATTTCATTCTCATAGTCATGCACATGGTTATTGTTTTGTGTTTAATGTAGCAAGTAGGCAAATGAGTAGGAATGAAGAGAAGAAATTGAACTGTACATGTGGTGTGATATTTGACATCATTACAATGAATAAAATCTACAAGATGTAGAGAAAGAAAAGGAATAAATAAGGATTGAATCTTATGTTTTTCTTCCATATATGGACGAAGGAAGAAAGAAGTAACATAAGGAAGGAGAGGAAATAGAAGGCATCAGAAAGTAAAAGGATAAGAAATTCTGCAATGGGTTGTCCAGAAGAGAGAAAATTAGAGTCACCTAAGGAAAGACACCAGTGGAAACCAACAGATTAGATGGTCCACTGTGAGAAGCTGAGGCTCTGAGAGGAGGTGAAGCCATTGTGACAGGGAGGGGGAATTGGGAGAGTCCCAGGAGGACTTTAGACCTGAAAATGGGGGATTCCTTCTTCTGAAAAGGAATGAAAGGAAAAGAGGTGAGGATCCAGAGATATTTTGAAGTTTGAAGAAAATATATCTGTATCTATCTATATCTATATTTACATCTGTCTATCTATATACAAAGAGATAAGTAGGGCAGAAGAAGGAATACATGCTATATGGTCTCAAGCTAGGAACAAATTGGGTGGGTAAACCTGGCTTTAAAGAACCAACTGAATGAGGCCAAAAAGTAAAATTAATATTGAAGAGTGAAGGGGCAAGTACCTGGTTTTACTAATATTGCTAATAGACACCGGGATTTTTATTACTTTCATCTGCAAATCTTGGAAGACTACAGGGTGGGAACAGTGAGGCAAGCAAAACTGTCAGCAAAAGGGACCATCTTCAAACTCAATTCAACTGAAGTATATTTCTTGACCACTGATTACATGCCAAGCACAACATTAGCTATTAGCAGGAAATTTTTTAATGGAATGGACCTGGAAGCTTGCAAAAAAGAAAAATAACATTTGTGCTCATTTCTTAAAAATCTGAAAATGAGCATCCTCTGCTCAAGATGACTCAAAATGATATGCAATTGACCTCAGAAGATCTCCATTCTTTTCCATATTGAACTCTGTATTTACAGCCAATAAATAAATAAATAAAACTAAAAAATTGAAGATAAGATGAACTTAGATGCTACTAATAGTAATGATACCATGGTACCAAAAGTCAGAGAGAAACTGTATGGGTCCCTCACTGTCTGATTTCTCTTTCTCATCAGTTCCAAGGGCTGCATATCTCCTTCTGACCCATGACATAACAACCGCAGGAGACACACAGGAGAGGAATCCTACAATAGTTAACACATATTAAATGATCGCTCTGTTAGGAGTAGTATCTATGTCACCTCATTTAGTCCTCACATATTTATGAAACAGGTATTATCATCTTCATTTCATAAGTGAAGAAACAGAAGTGAAGAAAAAGGAACTTACTGCCCCCAGGAATTATATCAGTAAGTGAACAATTATTGATTCAAACATAGCTGCATCTTTTTTCAAAGTCAATTTTTTTCTTCATGTTGGTGACACTCAATCTTGGTTGCACAGAATAACATTAAGTGTCATAACTTCCGGGCCTCTCATCGCGTGCCTATCAAGTCAGAATGTGTGTAGATGGGGAATCAGCATCTGTGTGCTGAACAATCTTCTTGGGTGATTCTAACATGCAGCTGCCATTGAGAACCACTCTTCTCTGTCAAGCTGCCATAATTTTTTCATCTTTCATCCTTCTGCTTTTCCTCGACTTCCTCAAATTCAAACTACTTTTTGTTAGAGTTTGCATTGAATAATAAGAGCAAAAACCATGTCTTAGTGATCTTATTTTTTCAAATTCTTGGTTTTCTCATCTGTAATTGTCCCTTCTAGCTAAGAATCTATGATTCTGTGATTGGTATGTATAACGTGTTTTTTTTTTAATCAAAGTTAAATTGCATATATATCTGCTATATACATAATATCCATTATTTTTAGAAAGTCATCTGTTAAATATCCACTATTTTCCCAGGACTATGCTAGGTACCAAAGATACAGTAAGGAAGAGGTATGCAGGCTAATAAGAAGAGTCGGGATTTGAATCCAGCCTTTTAATTCTGGGTTCAGTCCTCTTTCTATTCTCTTACACTCACATGCAGTATATTTATGTAGCTAAAATTATTAGGAAAAAAGCTATTAGAATCCTAGGGTTTCCTATGCAAACATGAAGTAATTACATTATGTATTCTGTATTTAACTCCATCTGCCCCAAAACATTTTCCTACTGTTCTGTCTCTTCTAATTCCCTTTCTAATACAAAGCCTATAATTCCCACTATTCTTTTGAAATAGACATCAAGTATAAAATGATGATGCTTCAGTAAGAATTATTGTCACTGCCAGTCACAGATTACCTGATTAAGAGGAGCTTTAGCAAACCAGTTCTTTCCTACCAAGAAGTCTGAAGACAAATGGCTATTAACATTGGTTCAGTGGTTCACAGATGTCAGAGCCAATATCTCTGTAATTCTCATGAGCAGAGAGACAAGATGGTAACAAGATGGATGCTGCAGTGCCATCACTCACATCTACATTCAAGACAGGATAAAAGAAAAGGCACTGCTCTGTCTGTCCTTTGATCAAGAAAGCAAAAACATAACCTGAATCCCCACCTCACTTCAGCTTACATCTCATATAAACTATATTACGTGATCACCCCTAGCTGCAAGGAAGGTTTGGAAAGTGTGTTCTCAGCTTCTCCCGTGTCCTTAAAGAGAGCCATGGGAGACAACTAGAGGCTTTAGTCACACAGTCTTAAGCCGTATTTGAAATGTACTACATTTGTGAGGGGATGTAGACCATAAGGAGCTCTGGCCTTTTCTCATGTTCACTCAGATGAGTTTACTAAATAAGACAAATGCTTTATTGGGAAGCACAGAGCTTCAAATCAAGGAAACCAGTTTTTAGACAAGAAGAGGTCAAATGACCATGATAGCTCTATGCATCTGGGAACATCAAAAGGGACTAAGGATTGCAGCCTGGTCATGAGTAGTAAGGGACTCAAGCAGCTCATAAACAGAAGAGCTCTGAAGACATCTGTGAGAAGGTCAGGACATGAAGACAAGTTTGGAAGAGAGTTGGCCCTCTCTCCATGTAGACTGATTCTGATATTGTCAAAGTTATTCTGTTTTTTAACAGTTATATTGACATAAATACCATATAATCCACACATTTAAAATTCACATTTCAGTGGCTTTTAACATAGTCACAAATGTGCAATCACCACAGTCAATTTTAGACCCTTTGTGTCATTTTAAAAGAAACCCTGTAATATCACCTATCTGTCCACCATCCCTTCCAGTCCTAAGCAACCACTAATCTTCCATCTCCATAGTTTCTTACTCTGAGCATTTCATTTAAATGGAATCATATAATATGTAGCTTTTTGTATGTGGCTTCTATCACTTAGCACTATATTTTCAAGGTTCATCCAAGGTTCAGTGTATCAGTATCCCATCCCTTTCTATGGCTGAATAATATTACATTGTATGGATATACTACATTTTGTTTGTCCATCATTAGTTGATGGACATTTGGATTGTTGCCCCCTTTAGGCTATTCTGAATGATGTTGAAGCAAACATTTATGTACAGGTTTTTGTATGAACATTAAGTTTTTATTTCTCTTGGGGAATTTATCTGGGAGTGGAATTTCTGAGTCATATATTAACTCTATATTAACTATTTAAGGAATTGCCAGAGTGTTTTACAAAGTGACATAATTTTACATTTCCACAAGTAGTATATGAGGTTTCCTATTTCTGTACATCCTTTTCTTTTAATTTTTTTTTCTAGACATGCTAGTTGGTGTGAAGTGATATCTCACTCTGATTTTTCTTTGCATTTTCCTGATTATTAATGCTATTGAGAATCTTTTCAGATGCCTATTGGCCATTTTTATATCTTTGTTGGAGGAATGTCTATTCAGGTCCTTTGTCCATTATTGATTGGGTTGTCTTTTTATTACTGAGTTCTAAGAGTTCTTTATATATTCTAGGTACAAGTCTAATATTAGATATATGATGAGTACAATTTGATGAGTACATATTTTCTCCCACTATTTGATTGTCTTTTCATTTGGTTGATCGTGTCCTTGGAAGCAAAAATGTTTTTAATTTGGATATTGCCCAATTTATCTCTTTTTCTTTTGTTGCTCATGCTTCTAGTGTCATATCTAAGAGTTCACTGCCAATTCCAAAGTTGTATTTTCCCCTATAGTTTAAGAGTTTTATAGTTTTAGCTCTTACATTTGGATTTATCTATTATATTTTTATTTTTGTGTATGGTAAGAGGTAAGGGTCCAACTTCATTCTTTTTCACGTGGCTGTCCATTTGTTCAAAGGGCTACTTTTTGTCCATTCAGTAGTTTGGCTCTCTTGTTGGACTTAGTTGACCGTGGCCACCTGGGCTTATTTCTAGACTCTCACTTCTATTCCCTTGATCTATTTCTATCCCTGTACCTGTATCACATTGTCTTATTTACTGTTTCTTTGTAATTATGTTTTGAAATCAAGAAGTGTGAGTCTTCCAATTTTATTTTTCTTTTTCAAGATTGTTTTGTCTATTTTGAATCTCTAACTATTCTATATAAGTTGTAGAGTCAGCTTGCCAATTTCTACAAAGAAGCCATCTGGGATTCTGTTAAGAATTATATTGTATCTGTAGATAAATTTGGGGAGCAATGCCATCTTAACAATATTAAGTTTTCTGATCCATAAGCTGCTTCTAACATTTAGGCATGTCTTACTGTCTCTTTGTTTGCCTTTTGCAGTCTAGTTTCACTCTATTGTTCATATGTCAAAGAAGAGTATAATAGGGAAGCAGAAAATCAAAGTACAGTGCTATGGACCAGAACCATAATTAACAGATAGAACATTTCCCTATAAGATCAACCTTTCGTGTTTGAGGGGAAATATTAGGGCCATTACATTCTAGCACCTCATTTGGGGTCATCTCTTTCTTCTACATGCTGTAGCCCCTGGGTGCCCTTCTTTTATTGCCATAGCTGCCATGGCAATGGTTTACATGGGCTGGAAGAGAGCAGAGGCCTCTCTGGAACCATTATTAGTGCTACTCCGGCCAGCAGGGGGTGCCAAAAAGAGCAGCCACTCCCACCTCTAACTGTTCACACCTAATCCCATGAAAGCGAGGAACTGAAACTAAGAAGTGGTGACTGTACTACCACTAAAGGAAATTGTGAACTCTCCGGGGAAGGCTTAAAGAGTTTTTGAAGATTTCACTAGGAATTCATGTCAGAACCCAATTTATGAGTGATTAACTAGATAGGAAAATTGAAACTCTTAACTTCTAACTACAAAGTAAGATCATTCCAGATATCAACTATCATCATTTTCTTATTTTCATGTACTTATTTTTGCTACACAGATTTAAGTTTTACATTTCCCTCAATCAAAAGATTCACACATGTTAGCTGCTCTTCTCTTTGTGCAGTGTGCATTGCACATCCTAGGAACTAATAACTGTGTATGAAGTTGAATTCAAATGCCTGATCTCTAGATGCTGAAGCAAATTCTGTTGTTCTCCAGTGCATATCCACAGATCACCCATAGATGCTTTCCTAGCACCATCATATGAATTTCAAGGTGACACAGGATTGTAATTTTACAGTTCCATTTCATGTATGCATCAGAATATTCTACCTCACACACATGGACAGACAAGCAACTGTTAAATTAAAATGTGGTACCAAATGCACTTTAAAAGAACTGTGAAGAACAAGGTAATGGCTTCCTATCACCCTCCCAGGATAGCACTGTGTGGATAGTCATGGATTTATACTTCTGGATTTATATTATGTGGAATAATTTGCACATCTCTGGCTTGTGAGCTTGAAATCTCCAGATCTTTGATGTTTATGACTGGCAGTTTTAACTTTGCAAATTCTTTGGTATGCAACCAATGTTGCCTGACACACATAGTTGACTAAATATTTATCAAATATTCATACAGTTACTCAGTGGATTAATTATTGAACAATCTACCACTGAACTATCCTTTTTACTACAGCTAATTCTCTGTTGCTCCACTGACACATGTTCTGGGGAGGCAGGGCTATAGCCAACTCAGCAAATTTTATTACTTTCAAGGTTATGCATTTAAGTATGAGAAAGCAAGACACACATGAAAGCCCACATCACTGATTTGGCATGCTTGAAAGATTGTTTAAAGATATAGATGGACTTCCTGATGGATTTGTTTTCTTTTGCTTTTTGAACATATTTAATTTTTTAAAGTCACTCTTTAATAATCTATTAAAAGAACAGGAAAATGAATTCTTTAAATATCTAAAAAGATCTATTTCCATAGTGACTTATAAAATAGTGTCCTGTGTATTATTTCATTCATTTTCCATAGGAAACCCAAGATGGCCTCTCTATTCCCATTGTATAGGGGAAGCCAGTGAGGTTCTGAGTTATCCTCTAATTTTCCCAAATTCACAGAGCTGGTAAGTGGCCAGATTGGCACTGGAACTTCTGTTCTGTTTTATCCAGTAGAGCATAGCTGTATATACTAAAGGAAAAAATGGAAATGGTTGCTATTTGAATACATAAGCTTTTATTTTAGCAATATATTCATCATCCCTTGTATTCAGAATTAGAATTATATTATGTATAATTCTTCTCTTATTTTTGTTAAGTTTATATCACAAAGAACTTACTGTTTCCATAAACCAGATAAGAAGCAGCAGGAGAGGGGGGAGACCTGAGATCTCTGGCCTCTCACAGAACAGCTGTGCCATGGCATTGACATAGTTATACACAGGATGAGGAGGTCTCCAGTAACCAAGTGAGTGTGCCATCACCACCTATCAGCCATCAAAAAACTGGTAACTTAAGAGAGGATTGTAGAAATATTAGAAGGGGAGGTGGAAAGGAAGAAACTAACTTCTGTCATTAGTCAGCTGTGATAACAGTATTAAATAATAGGACTCTCTTTTGGATCTTTAACATAGAATTTGGACTCCTCAGGAGAATTTCAACTCCTTTACGGAGCTGATTTCTGCTTTCAGTTAGATCTAGGTAAATTATACCTTCTTCATAGAAGAAGAATGGATATCAAGTTACCATTATCCTGAATCTCAGAATTGCTATATTCAAACAAAATGCAGCATTCTTAATCCACTCCTTTTAATTGGGTTATCAAGTTTTTTCCACTAAACATCCTTAACAAAGCTCTATAGTTTACTGCTAAATTCTACATCTCTCAATTTTCCCCAACAACATTATCATAATCTGTCCATTTTGTTGATCTGCTTAAAACCATGAAAATAGGAACCTGAACAGTATTCTTGGTATATAGGAAATACATATATGAAAGGAACCACTTTAACATGCTTCTAAATTACCCTTTTGTGGAAGAAATGTTTAGAAGCAAACTATTTTCTGTACACATGATAATTAATATCTATTATAAATAGGTCATGATTTCAAGGTTACTGACCAGCCATTAATTGCTAATGTATTGTTTCAAATAAATAATAATACAGGTCACAACATTATCAGCAGATGTCTTTATGTTGTAAAACACGGATGGTGTATTTAAACACAAATGCTTGACATAAACTCTTAAGACTTCAGATGTGGAGATGTTTTGTGAAAAGCTTTGAAATCCACTGGCATACGCCATTCTTTCATTCAAGACAAATATGTGGGCAAATCAGCAGGAGTCCATTCTGGCTTCCAGAGTGTGCCCTGGAGCTGTCCACAGGAAGGTGCTGGAAAAGGCAGCCGCAGATGGTCCAGGTACACAATTATTTCAGCTTGAAATGCATCAGAATAATCAGATTCATGTTAGAGTATTGCTACAATGTACATGACCTGGAAACTGCTTCATGAAGGTTGCAGGGCCACCTTCAATTTCCTCTGATAATTATAAAGAAAACATGTTTCATTTAAAAAATATGGAGAAGATTTGAATAAGACAAGGACTCATTTATTTTGTCTCAGAGATATAAATGATATTCCTAATAGGTACCTAGCTGAGTTGCTAAATAACTGGCAATTTTTTTCCCAGAATATTTAAGTTCTTTACAAAGAATGAAAGTTCAGAATTTATAAATTTCGCTAGTATTTCCAATTCCATATTGAAAAACCAAGTGTCATTTTAAAAATCAGCTCTTTACCCCCAATAGAATTGTCCTCCTAGTAAACTGAAAGGAAAGGGGACAAAAGGATTTGTAGTTTCAGCAATATACAAGGACTGACTTTCAGATCTGTGGTAAAGGTCAGGTGTAATATTCAAAAACAAATTAAAAGGCAGCCATTCTATTGGACTCAGAAGATTCCAGCAAGCACTGGGCACCCATGGGCATTGGCTCAAAATGTGTTTATTGTGATCACACCCCAGATGATGCTGCAAGCACTATTAAGGACCCAATTCACAACCATCCTTCTTGCATTATGTATGCAGTTATTGTTTTGCATTATGCACTATCTAAAATGATACAAAAACATTTTGCTGAAAAATAAACCACTGGTTTTATGCTTAACACCAGGATTACAAAATGTGATGTCATGAATTATTCATATCACTCGATTTAATGTAATCATTTTCTCCCCAGCGCTAAGCCTCTGTGAATGGTGTCCTATGCAGCCACTGTTTTGAAGAACTTACTACTAGGGGGAGAAACACCTGGCATTAACTGACAGTGAATTAGGCTCATTGTCACTTTGGAAAAAAAATATTGCAATTTAATCTTTGATCTTCTGTACATCCTAATTCCAAGAAGCATTTGTCAACACTACAAAATGAAGCAACCTTAGGAACTTATAGAAATATTGACCTTTACATTTAGACATAGACATATATAAAAGCACACACACACACACACACACACACACACACACACATTTGAAATTTGAGCTTTAGAATGGAATTTATTTTTGTTTTTTCCAAAGCAATAATAGGATATATTTTGAATGTGTTTATACTAAAAGCAAACAGATTTTGATACACATTTATAATTTATTTAGATCAAATCTTCCAAAGAAGTACTGACCTTAGGACAAAGTATGGTAAGAAAGATAAATGTGTCAGTGCAACTTAGCCTACAGATTAAAGTTATTATCTTGAATGCAGCCCCTAAAAAGAATCGAAATCAAAAGTGCTTCTGAATGTCTGAAATTCTATAAAGGGAAAACATTGGCTTAAAAATGGTAGAAGCAACTTTTAAAAATCAGAATCCACTTCGGGTGACCTATCTTTGATTTCTAATCTATGTTTTAATATGGTAAAGTTATACCAAAATGTTTCCATTGCTCTTACCTTGGAAGGCACTTCATTCTGAGACTGACCATATGACTGTGTTATAGTGAGAAGGGCAGAGACCCAGCCAACCTGATTCCTCTTCCCAACCCCTTTAACTGACTGGCTCCTGAGCTTCTAAAAGTGATGATATCATCTACCCTACCACACCCACATGACATAATGTGAGCTAAAACATGTCAAAAACTCTGAAGCGACCCACAAATATGAGGAGTTATTATTTAAAACCAAAAATGTTTATGATCTATGCACTTCTATAATATGCAGATGTGTTAGAATTCATAAGTAAAGATGCTTAGAAGTATTATTAATAAAATGAGAAAGGTTTAAAGAAAGGAATTCACTTAATAAGAAAAAGAACAACATGGCAACTTAGAACTAAATGGTACCCAAATTTATATGGAATAACTTGCCTGTATAATTAGCAAAAGGAAGAAAAGTTTATACATAGCATCAGGAAAAATCACAATTACATTTCCTGAACAATTTTCTTCTCTCATAGCAACTAGCATAATGGCTTGCACACATCTGGGACTCAGCCACTGTTGCCTGATTGATAGTAAAGACAGTTATCGTGGTCAACTCAACTGTAATTGAATGTTCATTTTTTATAAGGTCAATATAAAATCTGTCAACTGCTCCTCTGTGATAACAAATGCCTGGAAAAGTTGAAACTGAGTCTTTACCTAGTAGTAGCAAAGTGACAATTAATGCTCACCCTTCCCAAACCAGCAATGGGGCATCCTAAAGGGTGGGGGGAGGTAGTAAAGGAGGCAGAGTGGTGGATGGAAAATATTCCTTAAGCTAATGGCTTATTCAGTTTGCTTCTATAGCATATTCTCTTTTCTACTTAATAGTCTAGGTTAAGAAAAATTTCTCTTTCTCCTAAATAAAAATGATTAGGCATTTTGTCTATTAATCTTAGAAGCATGTTTCAACCAGTCTCATTAACACTGTGAACTGGGCCAGAAGAAACCATGTCACATTAGAAGAGCTGCCTTCCTTCCATTTCAAGAGCACCTTGACCTTCTCCAGCAGCCACGTCATGTGCCCCTATCATGGTCCTCACTGCTTCCCGGGCAGCCGGCAGTTTCCCAAGAGCCCATCAGCCCAGGTGGTCCCCAGAGACAGTCTGCACAGGAAGCCTCTGGGGTTGGCTCTTCATTTGCTCACTCACATACTCACAGTTTAAAAAATTATCATGTATTCAAATCCAAAAAAATGTTTGTGTTTAAAAAAAAAATCTGGAGAACTGAGAACCAGAGCCCCATGCTTTAAGCCTCTCTGTGAAGCTACAGCCTAATTACTGCCTGCTGCGTGGCGCAGTTAAACACAATCAGTCAGAAAGCCTTAAAGATACAATATCCCTTTTCACAAACTGTCTGCTTGTCAATTCCAAGTCACCCCCCTGCTTTAAATCAACCAACCACAGAGCTGTTATGAACAGCAACTGATTTTCCATGCAGTGCTGCAAAACAAAATCACACCGTATCCTATTTTTAATGGCCACAGTTTTTCAACTGCATAACAAGAGTTAGCTGGCACTGCTGAGCTGAACGGCATCAAAAAAATGGGTTCAAGTAGAAATAGCCTGGAACCCTTGAAGTGTACAAGTACAGACCCGATTACAAGTGCATTGTGATGCTCAGTACCAATTACATCCAAATAATAGTGGAGAAAATTTCCCCTTAATAGTTATATTGTAGACATTGACTGCTTTTATTTTTGTTCCTCCAGGATATAACTTGATACCTAAAAGGGGAAAATAGGCTGAATCATGAATATTATTTTATTAACACACAATCTATTTATGCACAGTCTTTTCCTTGATGTCAGCCTCGGGACATGGTACCTTGGCCACCAAAGAGATGGGTGTTCTGCTTCTTTCTGTAGTGTTCATGGTTTGTCAGGTGTTTCACTTGGGAAAATCAGGTTTTCTTCCTTAATGTATTGCTCCGTAGAAACTATCTTTTCTCAAACAATGCACTTTTTAATTATTTGAGCCTTAGGGATAAAAACAGCCTATACCAGGGACTTTTTTGTTTTTTAAGGAAACCTAGCTCCATATCTAAAGAACCAGGTAAAATTAGGCATTTTGTGAACTGAGGAAGCTGCCACTTGGGCCCCTGGGAGTTGACATATGAGAGGTTCCTTACTAGCTAGAAGAAAGAGAAATGGGAAAACCGATGAAGGTGAATGGGAGTTGAAGAGATGGAAAAGAATGTGCTTACCACAAATTGATCCTTAAAACCCAGAGCCAAGATGTGGGAAAAGAAGAAAAACAGGAGTCCAGATTATATAAAGCAAAGCAAGAAAATGTAGCACTATATAGAATAAGTGTTGGGTTTTGTTGACTGTCAGAGAACCAGAGGGGCAAGGGCTCTCCACTGCCATCATGCCAAGCCCCGGATCACATACCGCCCCAGTGGCCACCGTTGGTCTGTTGGAACATCGTGCCACAGACAGGCAGCTCTCATTTGTTCCTTGGGCACTAACTTTTCTTTCAGTTTCTTCAGTGCCAATTTGGGCACTCTGTTGGTAACAGAGCACCACATCTTTTCAAGGCAGCAAGAGAAATGAATGATTTATCCACATGCTTCAAAGGATGGAAGTGCAATGTGAGCAAATAGGTCTTCCTTTTTTTGTCCCTTTGCTCTACCCATTTTCTCTTTATTTGGAACCATGAGATAGAGCCCATGGTCCAGTATTTCCCACCAGCTTTGTATCCTTTGCTCTTTTTTCTTTTCCAGTTCGGTGCTAGCTCCATCCTGATATACAATAAAGCAAAATAGGCCATTTGCGGTGCAAGATAAAACATAAATTCTTTAACAGTTTTCATTTGGAATAAAAGATAAGTGAGAGACATGACACCAATTCCAAATAAAGGTTAGAAAGCTAGAACCCCATCTAACCCTCTCATTTTAGAGATGAGAAAACTGAGGCCTCGGAAGGACGTGAATGCTACAGTACATTTGCTGTCAGCAGGCAGCCACGTCAAAGCTGTGACTCCTGGCACTGACTCCTAGACTCGTGGTAAAAGTGGGAATGCTATTTATTGTACATAGTGACTCACAAATCTAGGTTATGTGAGCTATAAAAAGCCTGACTCAGAGCTCCAGAGAGTAAGGAGCTAATACCACTTGAAATACAGGCCATAGATTGTGGTATTAGTATGTTTGTAGGATTATTTTTCAAGGCAGCATTGAATATAGCCATATATCCTCTAATGAATATGTGCCAGGAATTTTGTAACCAAAATAACTTTTGACAACAATCAGTATGTATACTTCTGGGCATTTTTGGTGAGAGGGAGGGAGGATCAAAGGTATGACTGGAGTTGGCAAACAGACTCAAGCAGAGAAAGGCAGATGGACCATGGGAAGAGAATAGATCCCAGGGGAGGCCCCTGGGGACAGAAGGCCCTGAACCCCAGACCCACCAGCCACCTGGGACCAAGTGTCTGTTGACGTCTGCCAACTGTCTCTTTTTTTTTTTTCCAGAAAACTGCAAGATCAGGGAGAAAGGTTCTGAACCTTTCCACTGCCTGTCTTCAACATCACCCCCACAAAATTAAACCAAATTTACCTTCAGGACTCTGGAATGATTTAAGTCCTTCCTGCCTTGCCTCAAATTTCCTCAACCTTTGCCAATAGCTGGCTCTTCTTTAGACACTGAGAGCCAAAATGACCTAAAATGTAAATGCTCCGATGAGGTAATGCTTAATCAGTGAAATAAAAAATAGAACCAATCCATCAAATGGGAAAAACTGATGTGTGATATTTTCCTGTTTTGACAAGAGAGAGTCTGAAAACAGAAGGAAGGTACTGGCTAGCTCATGTGCGGAGAAGAAGAAATAAGTTTTAAGAAGGAAGGAGCTGAAAACACGGGAGGAAAACTTCAGCAGCCTCACAACACAGCGGGACATGGAAGGAGGCTTAGCGTCAAGCGTATTTTAATCTGCAGCTAGGAAAATGGAGTTTTATCCTCAAATGATTTAGGAAGATTTTTGCGGGGGTGCTTTGTAGACATTATTGGGAGTTTTATTGTTTGCTGCTTCTGTTGTCTTTAACATCGCTTGCTTCCTATAAAGAATTTTTCCCCCCAAGGGCATTCTATCCCTGTAACTATATTGACTTAATTCTGAAGCACCAGTGCAATTAAAAGACGGTTCTAATTAATAGGCAATAGAATGGTTGTATGTAAAAGATTTAAGCAATTTATGCCTGGTGCACTAAACGAATCTGAACAAAGTCACAAAAGGCATCAGAGCTCCATTAGAATTTATCAGCTGAGATGGCTGGAATATTTTTCACACTGGGTAGGCACATTGCTCCCTGCAGTTGGGATTGGACCAAGAGAAGAAAAAAAAAGGTCAACATTTTTTGGGACTGGTGGCAATAGAACGGCTTCTCATTTCAGCAGCAAAGTGCCCATCACCAGAGCAAAACACCTTCACTGCCAGAATGCCACCTCTGACCCACCAGAGAGAAGCCCAGGATGATCACTGTGTGTCTTTCTAACGGGCAGCCGGACTGAGTGGGTCAGACTCTGTGGGCTTTGGGCTCAGTCTCCCTGCCTTTCAACGTGGCTCTGTACTCACATTTGTACTCACGTATGAAACGTACACACCTGCTTCCATATCCTCATATGTAAAATGGGATAGTAACAGCCCTTCTTCCTACGTTTTTTGGGAAGCTTACATGAGCTGATTCATGCAAAACACCACTCAGGATGTTGTCTGGATGCACAGTGAGCACTCAGTAGATTTTGTATTGTGATTATTATCTACGTCCATCATTATGAATCTGTGATGGCGTAAAGAGACTGCATAACTAAGTACATCCATTGTTCATATGATTATACTTTGATGGATCTAACAAAGAGTGTTCAGGGGTAGAGGGGAAGAAATACTGAACTCTCATCTCCCAAATAAATGAAACTCTGAAGTTTCAAATAGTTACAATTCCACATTCTCTTCTATTAATGTCAATGATATCTGAGCACTTGAAAAAAAGATGACCCCGCTTCTCCAAAGAGGCTAAACACAGCAAATCTCAAATACCGTGTTGTCATTAACACTTAGTTATCTTTAAAAATAACATCTCTGGTCTACTTACTCCCACACACAAGAAAAAGCATTCTTTAGAAAACTAAAACATCTAATTCCCTGTCACAGGGCATCTTAAAAAAGCAACAGATTTAGAGAGAGTTTTGGCCTTTGCCTGAGTCAAAGGGTGAGAAAGGATGAAGTAAGAAGGCTCCATGGTCATTCTATTCATCCTGTTGGCTCCCCAGCCTCTGAGCCTCTGCCTGCATTTGGACAATCCTCCCCTTATTTGGCAGAGAAGGCCATTCTTGCAGCCATAGCACAGAGAGAGTCCTAGCCATAGCCAGGGTTTGAATGGAAAGGATTGGCAGCTGCAGCCACCAAACAGCGGAAGGCTGTGATTCCAGGGGCAACTCCTGGCTCTGAGCTCTGCACCCTAGGAAGTAAAGCTCTGGGGTTCAGGGCCCAGCACAGTGATGTCTCCATGAGGTTCCAACCTGAAACGTGTCTTGGGCTCTGCTCCAGACTGCGTAAATTCTGAGCATAGTTCCCTGGCTCTGCTGAAGATTCTGTAAACTACCTAGTTAGTACCTTCTAATAAGTTTCTTTTTTCCACTCAGCAGTTCCAGTGAGTTTCTGTTCCTTACAGGTGAGAACACTGGGTGACTGATAGAGTGGCCACATCAGGACTTTTTTTTGAGTCAAATATTCTCATAAATCTTGAAAAGTATGAATTGAAGTGGACGTTTCCTGATCACGGTGCATCTGGAAATTACATTAACTTCTGAGTACGAAGTATTGGAGAAGATATTGCCAAACTAGAACTTCATCCCAGTGGGGTAAGGCTAGAATAGCAGTGCTGGAAAATCTATCAGGTGAGGAAGGTACTGAAGCTATTTCTCCAGACTGCTGCTTGTGGGCTGCAATAACACAGAGAAACTGCAGGCCTCCATAATCCCATATAATCCTCACAGGTGTCAGGTTTCCTAGAGTAAATGTCCTCAGGGATTTTGGCATGATGTGGCAGGTTAGATTAGATTACATCTAAGATCCTCCCTACTGTCAGATGCTATGACTGCTTTGAAAGCCCTACGTCACAAAGCACTGTTCATGTCCACTAGCAATGATTTTTAATCATCAGGACCACTGTCCCAGATAAAGGAAAGAACATTTGACATTACAGGTAACATGTTATGTGTGTTCACCAGTTTTTCTTTCTTTGTTTTTCAAAGTTATGGGTGGATACATTCAACACCAAGTAGGAATTCACTCAATACTGCACTGAATTGAACTGAATTATGTCCAAGGCTCTGTTCAGCCAAGGACAGCTTTTCCAATTTCTCAGTTTATCACCCTCACAAGTTCCCTGACTCTGTGTTCACCTTTTTCCTGACCCTAACTTCACTGGCATTGCTTTAATCAGTCAGTCTTCTTGGTCTATTCCCTGCAGACAAGCTCATTTCGACTTCATCCTGACCCTGGATCACCAGCGTTCTTTGCCAACTTTGTTTTCTTCCCTTCTGATCCATGTAGCCCAACAACCCAGCAATCTCCCATGGCTGCCCGATTACCTATCTCAGGGTAGAGTCTCAGAAAATACTTGATGGAATAAAGGAATAATTCACTTTTTCGTAATGACTTGTTTTAATACCCATTAGCTAAATTAAAAAAAAAGTTTATTATTTTTCTGATATTTTCAGTATGCTAATGAGCCCATTTTAAAAACTCTTCTTGAAAAGGAAAAAAATAAATAAATTTAAGAGCTTTCAAACATCATTTATATTTCTACTTCTTTTTATTCTTGGTCAAAGGACATGCTTAGAAATAAAGTTTAAAAGGCTGTCTGTGGTAAACATTCTATAAACTTTGAAAATGATAGCTAATTTTCAATGCTATTGCTCAGTTTATCATATTCTTAAAATTATGTAATATAATGGTGATAATTAGCATTGCTATAGGCAAAGCTCACAAATAAATGCCTCTTTTCACAACACTAAATAAATGTAGAGGACCGTGCCCTTTATTTAACAAACCAAGGCCATTTGGCCTCCTTTGAAAGGGTACTAAATAATTAACTATGGGATTTTCCCAATTTGCACTTGAACACTGGAAGTACTAGTTGAGTAATGTATAAGTCTTTCATTTTAAACATTCCATCACAACATTTGGGAAACTAATGCTACTTTCACTTTCTTTACAACTGCCCAGATGTTTGATAAGATACAAAGTGTATTTATTCATCAAACGGAGGACAGCAGGTAGCCTTTAAACATTTTAGCCACTAAAAAAGCATTTCTATTCATTTTTGTCTTCCTTCAAATATTAATAAATAGTTCCAGTGATAATTAGCAATTTTCCCTAATTACAGAAAATTGGCACTTCATGAATAACAAACTCTGATATTATCTATATTGTGCCAGTTTTCTTTTAATTTGGAAATTCAGCAATTATCACCAGAACCTTATAGGTGAAAGTGTGTGTCAGATTCTGGAAACAGCTTCAAGTGCCTAGCAATATGAGGGTCAGTGTCAAGGACAGTTCAATATCGGCATTTAAAGAAAAAAATATTAGTGACCACCCCTTGCTTTTGTGACACTCTGGGAAGGCTTTCCAAGTTTTGTTTTATTCCAACCTGGCCTCTGTAGAACCTACACAGTTTGCCACCTTGTCAATTTGAAGAAAACAACAACAAAAATGAAAATTCTCGAATTGGAAAACAGCATATACAAAAGTACCATATCTGGTCTTAAGTGGACGTTGATGTTAATTTTCTTCTAAACCCAACAAAATTTAGGAAGACAGTAATGCTCCAGTACCTTTGTTAGGGGAGAAATAACTGACACATTCATGTACCTGAATTTCTGACATGCAAATATTTTCCAAATGCAAACCAATCTATATACAAACTGTGTTCTAAGGTCATCCTTGTGTTAAGAAGTAGAGAAATAAGTTACATCTCAGTTTGCTTTGGAACAGCTTGTTTAATGCTGACCAGTCAGAAGCCCATAATTAACTTGGGTTAACACGGAATCATAAGATCAACTAGTATTTTTTCATCTTAATGTGTGTCTGGATTACTCTCAGCACAACATCACTTAGTTTTATTTGGAACAGAACCTTATAAGTAAACAGCTGAAAGAAAATGCCTGATAAAGTCTCCCAGCTTTCAGAAGTATTTCCTGGACTGAGAAGTTCTGAGACCAAAATTCAGGCTGCATTTGCATGTCACCAAAATAACTGGTTCTGAAATGTATAAAATTTGGTCAACTGAATCAAACCACAGGAAGCCCAGTCAGTTTGATAGACACTTCTTCATTAAATTGATATGTCATGTTTTTTACTCAACCCTCCCCCAAAGGAAAAATGAGGTCAGGTGATGAGCATGATCAGATTTCTATGACAAAATAAGTAAAACTAGTTTCCAATGATGCTACTCAGAAATTAAGAACAGATTAAAAATCAAACCATGACTCTATTAAAAAGTATTGCAATTGATCGTCTGTCTTCATAGAGGAAACACAAAAGAAAAAGTGGGCTTCAATTCCAATAAAGGAGATCTAAATCAAAACAAAACAAGCTCCATTCTTTGGGGGCTAGGAAACAATGAAATGTATTAGGGTGAAATGGTAGAAAACATCTTTTCTTATGATATTGTTGCCAGTTCCCCAGAATTTAGAAGTGAGGGAGATAATTTTCTGTATCATTCCCCTGTGAAGAAAATAAAATCACAATGGCTCTCTATTTTTCCTCAGACCAAGTCCAAACTAAGGCTCTGACACCACCTAACCCAGGCAGATGCCCCACCACAGCTCTTGGCACCCCCTTCACCCTTCTTTCCCCTCCACAGGCGCCTTAGTTATTCCTATTCATTGCACTGTTAGCTTGGAAGGCTCCTGCTTCTTTTCTCTGCTTGGACAAATCCTGCCATGTTTTCCAGCTACCTATTGAAGTTGTATAAGAATGTAGAAACCAATGCTTCATTCATTTGGACTGTCCAGCTGAATGCATTTCCTCTATTTATCTGAATTTTATCTGTATTTATAGTTTCATTTCAAATCTCTCCTCTTTCTTGAAACTTTTCCTAATAACTACAGGCAACAACGACCTCTCTTCTCTGACAATCCCACATTACTACATGCTTTGTACTCTACATTTTGACAGGAATTTCATGTTAGAATTTTTATTATTTCTCTAACTAGTTCATTTTATAATTATTTTAGTACATGAGACATGTGTCCCTAAATCAGATGACAATGTCCTTGAGTGCAAGAACAAATCTCACCTTTCTTTTGTGTCACCTTCAGAGACTAGCAAACAATTGATAAAATAAGATGATGGTTTAGAGCAAGTCTCTGAAGTTAGACCAGATGCAATTCTAGGCCTTTATTATTGACCAGTTAGGTTATGTTGTATAACTTATGTATCATCTGTAAAAGGGACATGCTAATTTCTACCTCATTTGTTAAGAGGATTGATGAAATAATCTCTAGAAATTCCTAAGTAACAGAATATGGTGTTAATAGGAAGTCATTATAATTTTAGTACAGTCTATATACTACATTATAACTTACCTTTGTACTATAAATATTTGTAGCCTTACCTGAAAGCAGAGGAGTCAACCTGAAGCTTATTTTATTTTTTGCAATAGAAACTAGCTCTTTTAACTGTATTTTTAAAAATAAACATTTGACTCTGGTCTTTCCTTGTGAGCCATCTTATTCTCTATTCATCCTCTATTCTTCCTTCACCTGGGATGCCTAATCATCCTGGTTTGTCTGGAGTGGTGGGATATGTCAACATAATTAACAATTTTGATCTAACTAAACTCAACAAATAGAGAATTCATATTTTCTCAAGAAAACCTCACAACTTTACAAAAATTGATTACCATTAAGACAATAAAGCAATATTCAAAATAAGTCAAAGAACTATAAACATTCCAATCATATATTCTGATCACAATTCTATTAAGTTAGTAAAAAGATAAATTTTAAAACACCATGTATTTGGAAAAATTTATTTAAAACCTACTATATTAAATACCTCAAGGGTTAAAGAAGAAATAATATTGGAAATATGAATTAAATTATTAAATTTCATGACTGAAAGATAACTGTTGATATATCAACATATATCAAGTTTTGCCATATAGTAAAAATAGTATATACATAAAAATATGGAGTTTTAAAATTCTTACATTAGAAAAGAGAAAAGGCTGAAAATCAGTAAGTATCTAATTATGAAAGTTTTAAATTAATAAGCTCAGATATATTAAAAAGAAAAAATAAAATTAAAAGTATCAACAGCAAATACAAGAAACAAAGACTCAATAGAGAAGATTAACTAAAATAAATGTTTTAAATAAGACAAATAAAGTAGAAAAATAATTAGCTAGGTTGTTCAAGGGAAAAAAGCTTAATTATGTTTGAAATAGTATAGATAAAATAGGAAATATAAATAAAGCAATCAATAAGAGAAAATTCTGAGATTTTTTTTTTTTGCCAGTAGATTTGAAACTTTAGGTGAAATGAACAAAGTTTTAGACATACATTACATAGAACTGATTCAAGAAGAATGACAAAGCTTGAAAGGGCCCATACTATTAAAGAAATTGAAATAAATGTTTAAAATCTTTACCCAAAAAAGTACAGACATTTTGATAGATTAATTCTACCCAAGTTTAAAGGTGAATATCTTTCATATTACGTTAGCTGTCCCAGAAAGTAAAAAAGGGGATTCCAAACCCACTACCGACGTTAGTGTAACCTTAATACAAGCATGAGAAATGCAAATTACCTGCCAATCTCACTTACAGTGTAAGTGGTTCATGTGAGGGACATCTGTATCTGGCGTAGTGCAGCATCCCACAACAGTGTGCTATTTTCAAAAATCAAGAAGTGAAAGTATAACAATATTAATTTAAATTATGAACCTAACAACCCAATAAACAACCAATAAAATTAAAAGGTGCACAAAAGTGTCACTTCCAGAGTAAGAATAGAGTTAGTAGTGGTTGGAAAGACTTATTCATATGCACTTTTGAACTATGACATACAACCAAGTAATAAATTATAAAATGCATACTTTATTAAAAGCAAAAGATGAGGAGAATGTGTGGTTTAGAAGTAAAGATAGCAATTGAAATATAACAGTTTCAAGAAAAGGAACAGGTGGAGAAGTGTTTGAAAGTTTTGATATAATTTCCTTCCTCCATCACCAGGCTGCCTGCTTCACTCTTGGCGGGGACAGGACAGACAGTGGAACCAGGGCATATATAGTCACAAGCATCTGTTCTTGATCTATCGCTTTGTTTTCAAAATACTATCAAGGCTTTGTCATGAATTAAGTTATTTCCTTTCCCCATTTTGTTTTGTGATTTTTGAATCACTAGACCTATTTGGATTAATGAATACTGTTCCCTCTTTTGCTTTTATAATGAAAAATATAAATATAAATGACCTTGTATATATAAAGTATCTAGGACATGGTGGACATAAAATAAATATAAATTTTCTTCTCTCTGCTTGGGCTCCTGAACCACATGCTACTTCTCAATAGAAGATTTAAGAAAGGATATACAATCAAATTAAATTTGTAGACTGAAGTTGAGCAGTGCCGTTTTCTTAAAACAGATGTCCTTTTATTACTAGGGCCAGAATTTTTACTAATAGATAATAAATACTCCCTTCTGTTGTATATCCTGAAAGAAATAGCATGTTGGGATTATTTTAGTGTATAAGATTCTAGAAAGCAGAGTCAATAGTGTTTGTGGAGTATTTAAGTGAATACCAAGATTAGGGAACATGCAAATAGTCACCATCTACCAAGGATTTAAATTACTACCAGCATCCCAGGACAATTTGAGAAAACAAGGATTAGGAATTCAGAGTTCTTGAATACCTCATTCAGTTTCTTTTATTGTATGCAGTTAAAAAAAATCCTCTTGTTGCTCATGTAATTGTATATTAATGATACCAAAATTTAAAAAAAAAGAATAAGTTAAAAAATAAAAACTTATAAAAAAATCCTCTTTTTATTCAAATATTGATTACAGCATTCTAAATAGCTCTCAGTGTCTTCAATTATGTATACTTCTGAAAATGTTAAGGTACTGTAGTGATTTTCTTAGCTACAGACACCTTATGTTTATCTATCACAGCTAACAACACTATTTTTGCCAGGAATAATGTAAGTCCACATGGGTCCTGGAGAGAAATGATTCCTGCAAATATTTCTTAATATAAAGGAGATATCTCTCTTGCCCATTTATTCTAGTTGTAGCAAAGTGATCTTAATTTACTTTAGTTTTCTTGGGAAACCTTAAAAAAAAGCACCCAAGTAGAGACTTAGTCAAGCAAGAAAAAGCAGTGTATGTTCAACTGTAATACTGCAGTTCAAAATGAAACAGGGAATTTGGGGGCCCACATCCTTTAGGTCAGAGGAAAGAGAGCTAAAGCTCAAGAGTGATATTGTCATAAAAATTATTAAGTTTGCTATTGCAGAAGGTTTGGAGGTGGGGTATAAAATTGTTGCTGTATTTTGTGACTGCTGTATAGCATCTAGCTCTTCATATGTGAAAAAAGCTCATGAAACTAAAACAGGGAGAGAGAAGTGGAAATCCTGAAACTCTTTATCTAAGACGGTTTAGACCAATGGCCACAGAAGTTATTCCACAATATCTAGAGTTCATTCTAGCCTTATGATTCAATGAATAAAGAATTAAGATAAAAATCCATATGCCTTCAACTACTGAGGTACTAGCTAACAAGTGAACAAGATATCATGACACTTGGTTGAATTTTTCTCGTTTCATTAGGATTTCTGAAATCTTGCAGATGTTGAAATAGCCCCTTTGAATCAAATTTATTCTACTCCATGTTAATGATGGGTGAGCATCTGCTTATGAAGTTCACTTGAAAGAAATTTGATGAAAGATTTGATGTTTTGATCAACTCCTACCTCTTTCAGCCTATGTATGGTTGGCAATGGATAGTAAAGCAGGGTCTTCACAGAGCATCAATCAAGCATCTGTGTTATTTTCAAACCCACCTAAAATTTGAGTCCTTTGAAAAATAGGGGTTGAAATGAACTTTGTGAAAAAACTGAACTCAGTAGTACAGAATCTAAAAGACATTGTGCTGTAGGGAAATAATAAATCTGAGAAAGAAAAAAAGAAAAAAAGAAAACATTCTCCCCAGAGTCATTAGCATTATATGTGGTTTCCTTCAGTGTCATATGTTATAATTTATAACATGGGATATCTCTGCTTAAACAGAGCTATTTCAATAAACTTGTTGACATTCAGACTGTGAACCTCTTTAGTCACTACCTTATGGAATTTTTATATTTATGTATTCCTCCACAGAGGAGCTTTATCTATAGATGGAATGCCTGCTGCCTATTGTAAGTCCCAAGTGGGTCTTCTTGTGCCAAATCCTATTATGCTATTATTACAATTCCATGACTTTGAGTCTTGAAAACTTTTGGTATTCACAAGTTCCCTATTATACTTGTACGCACAGCTCCTCAAGCTTGCGTTTCTAAAATTGTGGTAGATGCACCACCTGGCACATGCAGAATTGTGTCAAGGGAATGAGAAGCTATGTAATAAATATGACATCTCCTCCTGGAAAATTAAATTACTTGAAAATGTTGAGGCAGATATTTCAGTAATTTAAATGAAAATTGAAACATGTTTTATATTTTAGAACTATCTGTTTATGTCACAGAATAGAATATGAAGTGTGTGGATTGTTAGGCTAAAACCAAAAACTTCAAATAATTTCAAGGAGGTAGGATTTGTGTTAGAAACTCGGTAAGGATTTTGTATTTGTTTGTTTCCTTGTATAAATGAAAAGTCCATGGGTGGGACTGGCTTTGGGTAGATAGAGCATGGCCCAAAGCTCAAAAGGTGTCTCTTTGAGTTTTTCTTCATCCTATCTTACAATGTTCTTTCCTTCATATTGACTTCATTCTGATAAAATGAGAATTGGAGAGTCCCCTCTCCACTAGGTAAATTGGGGTACATTTCAAAGAATAAAAGTGAATAATGTCAGGTGGCATGCTTTACACACACACACATTGCTGCCCACCAGAGCCCGTCTACCTCACCCCAAATATACATACACCCTCCCAGGCTTAGTTCCATGTATCAGTACTCTAGTGAAACAGAACTGAGAAACCTTGCTTTGCCATCACGTGCAACATTACTAGGGTTACTAGGGATTAAAGGCTGGTAGAATCTAGCAATGCTCACTGGCAGTAAGGACAGAAGTAGCTAGATGAGAGGCTCAGGGATGGGCAAATGCACTGACTGCAGGCATACAAGAGGTACTTATCCATATTTCCCTTGGTTCCTGACTTCAAATGCCCCATCTAACGAGTTGCCGATTGGAGGTGTCCAGCTGACTCAGTCAGCACAGGCAGAGCTGGAGCAGCATTTGCAGGATAAGAGGCTTTTTTGGACCCATCTTCAAGATCAGCCAAGACAGTTGTGAATAGTATAATGACCGTGCAGAGACCCATAACATGCAGGATGATCAGTGCTGAGCTCAGAAAGCACCTGATCCTCGGGGCAAACCCCACAACTGGGAAATTCCTTGCTAGTGGGACAAACTCAGTTTCTCTTAGAATTTCAACAGCCGTGAGTTTTGTTCAACACATTGTAGCACTCTACCACTTGTTCCCACACTCCTTTTCACCAAAGAACAGAAATTATGCTCTGCCTCAAGAGATTATATTGAGAATATATTTATGCAATTCATTGGCTGATATCTACTTGTTAAATATAGGCCATGTGGTGGATTTTGCTAGTTGACTATCCATTATCCATTCTCTTCTTTATTAAGGAAAGAGTCCAGATTTTTGTTTAGGGGGCAATGTGCCCAGAAAAATAAGTCCTCAATATCCCAACTTTGATCATAGGTAAGAGTGACCTTTGGACATAGTATCTAGCCAATGAAATACAAGCAGAAGGCTTCTGTGGGCTTCTGGAGACATTGATTTTTGATAGTGCCACCCCTTCATTTTACCACATTTTGTGACTGACACAATAACATGAATGTTGAGCTGAAGCAGCCACTCTATGACCATGAGGTGAGAAGCATTAGGGTAAAATCACACACTAAGGTATATATACCGGGGACGGAGGGAAAAAGCCTGGAGCAGTCACAAACACGTGCTATTCTTCCTGCATCCAGGTTGCCTGCAAGGCAGCCAAATGTATTCTTAACCAATTCCACTATCGATCGATTTTTTATAACAGTAGCAGAAAATTAGTCCAAAGTAATTTATTCCACTGGGGGTTCAGCCTGTAAAAATTCTACCCATCTTTCAAGGTCTAATTAACAGTGACATCTTGGAAAAGCCACCTAACCTTTCTAAAACTCACTTTCTCCATTTCTAAACTGACATTAAAAAAGCATCTATTACATAAAATTGTTATGAAGATTAACTAAGATAATCTGTAAACATTTCCTGGAAAAAGATAGACACTAAAAACTTAATCCATTCTTATAAATTGTATAATCTTGACTGGAAAGGAACATATCAGAAGACACATAGTAAACTCTTAATAGACATTAATGAATGAATGATAAACAGAGGCTGTCTAATTGTTGGGAGAAAAAGTTGGTGCTTTTTCTCTTTTTCTGTATTTTCTAAGTTTTATTGACTAAATATATTTCATTTTATAATGAAAAATTACTTTTATAGAAAAAGAAATACCTGACCAGGAGCTGATGCTATATATTGAATATTGAAAAAAAAACTCTTAAGATTAAAACCCAAGCCCTATAATATACATGTTCCCAGGTATCTCATGACAATAGTATATTGCTTACTTTTTTGCAAGTACTATTACAAGCACTTCACATATACTGACTTACTTAACTCACACAACACCCCTATGATACAGGTACTATTAAAGTCTTTTTGTATAGTTAAAGATGCTGAAGCACTATTAGGTAAGGTAACTTGCATGTGGTTTCAGTTGCTAGCCTCGGATCCCACCCTGTCAGTCTCCTCTGTACTCCAGACCCTCAGCCCATATGCTCTGCTGCCATACAAAGACTCACATGTACCCATGATCTGAGATGGTCCATGATAAGTAGTTAACTTTGTTTAAGCAAATTCTCTACAACACAGGCTGAGCTTCCCTTTTCCCATTAACAATTCTATGAGAAAAGTGCCTATGTGCTTTTTGACACTGCAAGCAAGAAGTAAGGCTTTGGAGTTAAGCTGTTGATCAGATCTTTATAGTTCTTTTGTTCTGCCCTCAGTTGGCATCCTTCAACTTTTTTACTTCACTCCTTTCACTTCACTGCTATAGTCATTGCTTAGCAGAGTAGGAGGCACCTTATGTGGTAAAATGTCAAAGATGTTGAACATCAGTTTTTTTCTCTCTCACCCTTTCTTTTTCTCTCTCTTCCTCTCATCTTTCTCCACCCCTTCAAAAGTATGGCCCAATGGTTGGATACACGTCCTGAAGCATAAGATAAATGCATTAATTAGAATTCATCTTCCCTATGTACTAACTGCGATATTGACAACTTTTTTATGTCTCAAATTCTCCATATATAAATTGTAAATAATAATAGTATCTACCTTATTGAGTCATTGGAAGAATTAAGTAAGTAAATCTGTGTATAGCACTAGTAAATAGTTTATTACTCTTATTATCTCCCATGAAATTCCATTCCGTAACATTTCACACCCCTTCCAAATTTCACCTATTTTAAACTTAAGAAAGTTAGTAGCACCTTGCCAGCAGGTAACTGAGAGTAAAACAGGTACTAGAGAAAAGCCTAACTACTGGCGCTTCCTAGAGGAGCTGAAATAAAAGTGGGCAGAAAGTTAAAATTAAAAATTTTGATCCCCCAAATCTGTAACCGTTAGAAATATTTACCACAGCCTCTACCACTGACTTTCCCTACTCAATTAAAGCAGTTTCTTTTTCTCTTGTTACTTTATTGTATATACATTAAGCATCACTTTTAATTATTTCTATCATTTGAGAGTGGTATTTCTAGTAATATACACATGTGATTACGCACCTATTTTTCCTAAGTATATGAATGGCCATGCATCTCATTATTAGTATAAGCATCTATTTTAAAGGTTATTGAGGCGGAGCCAACATGGCGGCGTGAGTAGGACAGTGGGAATCTCCTCCCAAAAACATATATATTTTTGAAAATACAACAAATACAACTAATCCTAAAAGAGAGACCAAAAGACACAGGACAACAGCCAGACTACATCCACATGTGCGAGAGCCCAGCGCCTGGTGAAAGGGGTAAGATACAACCTCCGGCCTGGCGGGATCCGAGCGCCCCTCCCCCCAGCTCCTAGCGGGAGGGAGAGGGAGCCCAGGACTGCTAAACACCCAGCCCCAGCCACCCGCACCAGACCACAGACACAGTGCATGCGTGGAGGACTGGAAACTAGGGAAATAGGGCAGCAAGACCTCAGAGCGGGTTCCGAAGCTGATGCCCTTGTGACAAAGAAAAGCGAGTGCTTTTTGAAAGTCTTAAAGGGACAGGGACTTAACAGCTAGACGGAAACAACACAGGCTACAGCCCAGCCAGTGGCTGGAAATTACAGGGAAAACTGGGAGCACTAACAACCTGGGCAACAGCTCTGAGACCCCTCACAGAGGTAAACAGCCAAACAGCCCCCCACCGTCCATTACCCCTCCAGGCGCTGCGAAAGCAGAGAAACAGCCTAAGGCAAACCCTGCCCACAGAAAGGGAGATCCATCCATACCGGCCGGGCAAGACACAAAGACCCAGCCTACACGCAATTACCCAACACAAGCCACTAGGGGTCGCAGTTGTCCCAGTTAAGAAAGGCCAGTAGCAAGTGAAAAGGTTGGCTCTCCCAGATGACAGTCAATAGCACCTGTCAACATGAAAAGGCTAAAAAATATGATCCAGACAAGACTAACCCAGACAGCTTCGGCATCTGCTACATCTTCCCTGAGAAGGAACCTGGGGAGATAGATTTAACCAGTCTTCCTGAAAAATAATTCAAAACAAAAGTCATAACCATGCTGATGGACTTGCAGAGAAATATGCAAGAACTAAGGAAGGAGAATTCAGAAATAAAACAAGCTCTGGAAGGACTTCAAAACAGAATGGAAAAGATGCAAGAGACCATTAATGGATAGAAAACAGAGAACAGGAATGCAGAGAAGCTGATGCAGAGAGAGATAAAAGGATCTCCAGGAATGAAAGAATTTTAAGAGAGCTGAGTGAACAATCAAATGGAACAATATCTGCATTATAGGGGTACCAGAAGAAGAAGAGAGAGAAAAAGGGATAGAAAGTGTCTTTGAAGAAACAATTGCCAAAATCTTCCCCAAACTAGGGGAAGAAATGGCCTTTCAGACCACAGAGGTACACAGAACTCCCATGACAAGGGATCCAAGGAGGGCAACACCAAGACACATAATAATTAAAATGGCAAAGATCAAAGACAAGGACAAAGTATTAAAGGCAGCCAGAGAGAAAAAAAAGGTTACCTACAAAGGAAAACCCATCAGGCTATCATTAGACTTCCCAACAGAAACCCTACAGGCCAGAAGAGAATGGGATGATATACTTAATGCAATGAAACAGAAGGGCCTTGAACCAAGACTACTGTATCCAGCACGAATATCATTTAAATATGAAGGAGGGATTAAACAATTCCCAGACAAGCAAAAGTTGAGGAATTTGCCTCCCACAAACCACCTCTACAGGGCATCCTAAGGGACTGCTCTAGATGGGAGCACTCCTAAAAAGAGCACAGAACAAAACACCCAACATATGAAGAAGGGAGGAGGAGGAATAAGAAGGGAGAGAAATAAAGAATCATCAGACCGCCTTTATAATATCTAACAAGCGAGTTAAGTTAGACAGTAAGATAGTAAAGAAGCTAACCCTGAACCTTTGGTAACCACAAACTTAAAGCCTGCAATGGCAATAAGTTCTTACCTTTCAATAATCACCCTAAATGTAAATGGACTGAATGCACCAATGAAAAGACACAGAGTAATAGAATGGATAAAAAAGCAAGATCCATCCATATGCTGCTTACAAGAGACTCACCTCAAACCCAAAGACATGCACAGACTTAAAGTCAAGGGATGGAAAAAGAGATTTCATGCAAATGACAAAGAGAAGAAAGCAGGTGTTGCAATTCTGGTATCAGACAAAACAGACTTCAAAATAAAGAAAGTAACAAAAGACAAAGAAGGACATTACATAAGGATAAAGGGCTCAGTCCAACAAGAGGATATAACCATTATAAATATATATGCACCCAATACAGGAGCACCAACATACCTGAAACAAATACTAACAGAACTAAAGGAGGAAATAGAATGCAATGCATTCATTCTAGGAGACTTCAACACACCACTCACTCCAAAGGACAGATCCACGAGAGAGAAAATAAGTAAGGACACAGAGGCACTGAATAACACACTAGAACAGATGGACCTAAAAGACATCTATAGAACTCTACATCCAAAAGCAACAGGATACACATTCTTCTCAAGTGCACATGGAACATTCTCCAGAATAGACCACATACTAGGCCACAAAAAGAGCCTCAGAAAATTCCAAAAGATTGAAATCCTACCAACCAACTTTTCAGACCACAAAGGCATAAAATTAGAAATAAACTGTACAAAGAAAGCAAAGAGGCTCACAAACACATGGAGGCTTAACAACACGCTCCTAAATAATCAAAGGATCAATGACCAAATCAAAATGGAGATCCAGCAATATATGGAAACAAATGACAACAACAACACTAAGCCCCAACTTCTGTGGGACGCAGCAAAAGCAGTCTTAAGAGGAAAGTATATAGCAAGTCAACCATATTTTAAAAAGGAAGAGCAATCCCAAATGAATGGTCTAATGTCACAATTATCGAAATTGGAAAAAGAAGAACAAAAATGAGGCCTAAGGTCAGCAGAAGGAGGGACATAATAAAGATCAGAGAAGAAATAAATAAAATTGAGAAGAATAAAACAATAGCAAAAATCAATGAAACCAAGAGCTGGTTCTTCGAGAAAATAAACAAAATAGATAAGCCTCTAGCCAGACTTATTAAGAGGAAAAGAGAGTCAACACAAATCAACAGTATCAGAAATGAGAAAGGAAAAATCACGACAGACCCCACGGAAATACAAAGAATTATTAGAGATTACTATGAAAACCTATATGCTAACAAGCTGGGAAACCTAGATGAAATGGACAACTTCCTAGAAAAATACAACCTTCCAAGACTGACCCAGAAAGAAACAGAAAATCTAAACAGACCAATTAACAGCAAAGAAATTGAAGCGGTAATCCAAAAACTACCAAAGAACAAAACCCCCGGGCCAGATGGATTTACCTCAGAATTTTATCAGACATACAGGGAAGACATAATACCCATTCTCCTTAAAGTTTTCCAAAAAATAGAGGAGGAGGGGATACTCCCAAACTCATTCTATGAAGCTAACATCACCCTAATACCAAAACCAGGCAAAGACCCCACCAAAAAAGAAAACTACAGACCAATATCCCTGATGAACGTAAATGCAAAAATACTCAACAAAATATTAGCAAACCTAATTCAAAAATACATCAAAAGGATCATACACCATGACCAAGTGGGATTCATCCCAGGGATGCAAGGATGGTACAACATTCGAAAGTCCATCAACATCATCCACCACATCAACAAAAAGAAAGACAAAAACCACATGATCATCTCCATAGATGCTGAAAAAGCATTTGACAAAGTTCAACATCCATTCATGATAAAAACTCTCAGCAAAATGGGAATAGAGGGCAAGTACCTCAACATAATAAAGGCCATCTATGAGAAACCCACAGCCAACATTATATGGAACAGCGAGAAGCTGAAAGCATTTCCTCTGAGATCGGGAACTAGACAGGGATGCCCACTCTCCCCACTGTTATTTAACATAGTACTGAAGGTCCTAACCATGGCAATCAGACAAAACAAAAAAATACAAGGAATCCAGATTGGTAAAGAAGAAGTTAAACTGTCACTATTTGCAGATGACATGATACTGTACATAAAAAACCCTAAAGACTCCACCCCAAAACTACTAGAACTGATATCGGAATACAGCAAAGTTGCAGGATACAAAATCAACACACAGATATCTGTGGCTTTCCTATACACTAACAATGAACCAACAGAAAGAGAAATCAGGAAAACAACTCCATTCACAATTGCATCAAAAAAAATAAAATACCTAGGAACAAACCTAACCAAAGAAGTGAAAGACTTATACTTTGAAAACTACAAGTCACTCTTAAGAGAAATTAAAGGGGACACCAACAGAAGGAAACTCATCCCATGCTCATGGCTTGGAAGAATTAATATCATCAAAATGGCCATCCTGCCCAAAGCAATATACAGATTTGATGCAATCCCTATGAAACTACCAGCAACATTCTTCAATGAACTGGAACAAATAATTAAAAAATTCATATGGAAACACCAAAGACCCCGAATAGCCAAAGCAATCCTGAGAAAGAAGAATAAAGTAGGGGGGGTCTCACTCTCCAACTTCAAGCTCTACTATAAAGCCATAGTAATCAAGACAATTTGGTACTGGCACAAGAACAGAGCCACAGACCAATGGAACAGACCAGAGAATCCAGACATTAACCCAGAAATATATGGTCAATTAATATTTGACAAAGGAACCATGGACATACAATGGCGAAATGACAGTCTCTTGAACAGATGGTGCTGGCATACTGGACAGCTACATGTAGGAGAATGAAACTGGACCATTGTCTAACCCCATATACAAAAGTAAACTCAAAATGGATCAAAGACCTGAATGTAAGTCATGAAACCATTAAACTCTTGGAAAAAAACATAGGCAAAAACCTCTTAGACATAAACATGAGTGACCTCTTCTTGAACATCTCTCCCCGGGCAAGGAAAACAACAGCAAAAATGAACAAGTGGGACTATAGTAAGCTGAAAAGCTTCTGTACAGCAAAAGACACCATCAATAGAACAAAAAGGAACCCTACAGTATGGGAGAATATATTTGAAAATGACAGATCTGATAAAGGCTTGACGTCCAGAATATATAAAGAGCTCACACGCCTCAACAAACAAAAAACAAATAACCCAATCAAAAAATGGGCAGAGGAACTGAACAGACAGTTCTCCAAAAAAAGAAATACAGATGGCCAACAGACACATGAAAAGACACTCCACATCGCTAATTATCAGAGAAATGCAAATTAAAACTACAATGAGATACACCTCACACCAGTAAGGATGGCTGCCATCCAAAAGACAAACAACAACAAATGTTGGCGAGGCTGTGGAGAAAGGGGAACCCACCTACACTGCTAGTGGGAATGTAAATTAGTTCAACCATTGTGAAAAGCAGTATGGAGGTACATCAAAATGCTCAAAACAGACTTACCATTTGACCCAGTGATTGCACTCCTAGGAATTTACCCTAAGAATGCAGCAATCAAGTATCAGAAAAACCAATGCACCCCTATGTTTATTGCAGCACTATTTACAATAGCCAAGAATTGGAAACAACCTAAATGTCTATCGATAGATGAATGGATAAAGAAGATGTGGTACATATACACAATGGAATACTACTCAGCCATAAGAAAAGGGAAAATCCTACCATTTGCAGCAACATGAATGGAGCTGGAGGGTATTATGCTAAGTGAAACAAGCCAAGCAGAGAAAGAGAAATACCAAATGATTTCACTCATCTGTGGAGCATAAGAACAAAGGAAAATCTGAAGGAACAAAACAGCAGCAGAATCACAGAACTCAAGAATGAACTAACAGGAACCAAAGGGAAAGGGACTGGGGAGGATGGGTGGGTAGGGAGGGATAAGGGTGGGAAGAAGAGGGGAGGTATTAATATTAGCATGTATGGGGGGGTGGGAGAAAGGGGAGGGCTGTACAACACAGAGAAGACAAGTAGTGATTCTACAACATTTTGCTATGCTGATGGACAGTGACTGTAAAGGGGTTCATAGGGGGGACCAGGTATAGGGGAGAGCCTAGTAAACATAATATTCGTCATGTAAGTATAGATTAATGACAACAACAACAACAAAAAAGCAGTTCCTGTGTGGTGACCTCCAATGAGTTCTACACAATGGTATAAAGGGCATATAAAAGTATAGGCAAAGGGTCTGTTTGTGTTTATACAGAGGATCAAAGCCTAATTTGCCTACCCCGAAAATGAACTATGATACGATATGAAAAAGAACTTCCAACATCAGCACTCTCTGGAAGACTCATGCCAGAAGATGATCATCAAAAAACCCCAACAATGATCCATGCACTGCTACAGGTGTAGATGCACTCATCCCACCAGTTCCTGGACTTGCCATGGGAATGAAGAAGGAGATATCTAAGCTGGCCTGTGCATACAATAAAACAACGACTGGATCTATACTGTTGGAACTCAACCAAGAATAAGGAGAAGTGCAAATTGTAGCGTTCCAAAATCTTACAACTACAGACTATTTACTGTTAAAAGATCATATGGGATGTGAACAGTCCCCAGGAATGGGTTGTTTTAATTTTTCTGATTTCTCTCAGACAGTTCAAGTTCAGTTGGACAATGTCCACCATATCATAGATAAGTTTTCACAAATACCTAAGGTGCCTAACTGGTTTTCTTGGTTTCACTGGAGATGGCTGGTAATTACAGGTATGCTTTGGTTATGTAACTGTACCCCTATTATGTTAATGTGTGTGCACAATTTAATTAGTAGTTTATAACCTATACATGCTGAAGTTACTCTACAAGAAGATATGTCAAAGAAATAATCAATCTTCCCAGGTTTTCTGCCGCCTGCTACTTCTATAGCTTTTCTTCTTCCTTCCTAATTACAACCCTTAAATAGAATTCGTGCCTCATATCGAATTTACCGAGTATCATAATTCTTCCAAGTGGTAAAGATACCTCAAGACAAATGCTGGGCATAAAAGCCACAGGGCATAAATATGCAAAGAAGTAAAAAGCTAACCTTTTCAAACAATAAGGCTTCTCTCTCACTTACCAACTTTACATTCCCCTGTATGGTCCTGGATGATGACTGGTTAGCCAGAGACGGGTAAGATTCCTCAAGGGAGGAACAACCTAAGACAGGCACAGTTGCAGGGGGGTCATCAGGTGAGAAATTGGGGATTAACAGAGGTGAGGCTTAGAACCTCACCCCCCTGTTCTGAGAGAAATCTTCTGCATACGTGGATGTTTTATTGCCCTTGTCTAGCTTGGATTAACACATAGTCTACAGGCACACACCTGATCATCTACGTTTGCTCTATTACAACACTAAACTATGTTTTCTACCTTTATCTTGTATCTACCTACCACTTCAGCATTTTATTAAAAACAATAATAACAAAGAGAGAAATGTGGTATCCACATATAAATTAAGTATAAAAATCAAATGAGTATTCATATTTGAACTGTTTATAGTTCATAATGCATGGGCAAAACCGAAAGTTTCTGTGATGACTGCCCTTGTACTGTTCACCATGTAACTTATTCACTATGTAAGAATTTGTTCTCCATGTAAGAACTTGTTCGTTATGCTTCAGAAGATGGGAGACTGATGAAAATTTGGCTTGGGGTGGATTAATGATTGTGCATTGAGCATTGACTCCCCTATACAGAATTTTATTGCTGTTAACAACCATTTGATAAATAAATATGAGAGATGCCCTCACAAAAAAAAAAATAGTACACACTTCCAATTGTAAAATAAATAAGTAACCTGGATGTAATGTATAGCATAAGGAATATAGTCACAATATTGTAACAGCTTGGTATGGTGATAGCTGATAGAATTATCATGTATATAAATGTTGAATCACTGTGTTGTACACCTGAAACTAATGTAATACTGTGTGTCAACTACCCTTCAATAAAAAATAATTATCTACAAAAAAATTAAAAAAATAAATGTTATTGAAACCTTAACTGTGATTTTTTAAAATTTCTTATTGTTCAATTTTATTTTAGTTTTTGCCAAAAAAAAAGAAAGTTAATAACAGTATGGCTAAGAACATTTTTCACCTCTCCTTCCACCCCACATTCCTAATAATCACATACATGTATAATATGTAAAGTATAAATTTATAACACATCTTGGGTTCTATTTCAAATACTGAGAATGTTAGAATGAGGGGGGAATACAATCACGTCTATGTAGATGCAAACACATAGACACACATAGATGCATAAATTTTAATGATAATATATTTATAAATAAAGGCCATATATGACAAATCCACAGCCAACTTCATACTTGACAGCGAGAAGCTGAAAGCTTTTCCTTTAAAATCGAGAACAAGACAAGGATGCCCACTTTGCCCACTTCTATTTAACATAGTACTAGAAGTCCTAGCCATGGCAATCAGACAACACAAAGAAATAAAAGGCATCCAGATTGGCAAGGAAAAAGTTAAACTGTCCCTGTTTGCACATGACATGATATTGTACATAAAAAACCCTAAAGAATCCACCACTAAACTACTAGATCTAATATCTGAATTCAGCTAAGTTGCAGGATACAAAATTAATACACAGAAATCTGTCGCATTCCTATACATTAACAATGAACTAACAGAGACAGAAATCAGGAAAACAATTCCATTCACTATTGCATCAAAAAGATAAAATACCTAGGAATAAACCTAACCAAGGAAGTGAAAGACCTATACCCTGAAAACTTTAAGACACTCTTAAGAGAAATTAAAGAAGATACCAATAAATGGAAACACATCCCATCCTCATGGATAGGAAGAATCAATATTGTCAAAATAGCCATCCTGCCTACAGCAATCTGCAGATTCAATGCAATTCCTATCAAAATACCAACAGCATTCTTCAACGAACTAGAGAAAATTGTCTTAAAATTCATATGGAACCACAAAAGACCCAGAATAGCCAAAACAATCCTGAGTTGGAAGAATAAAGCTGGGGGCATTATGCTCCCCAACTTCCAGCTATACTACAAAGCCTCAGTAATCAAGACAATTTGATGCTGGCACAAGAACAGACCCATAGAACAATGGAGCAGACTAGAGAGCCCAGATATAATCCCAACCATATATGGTCAATTAATATATGATAAAGGAGCCGTGGACATACAATGGGGAAATGACAGCCTCTTTAACAGCTGGTGTTGGCAAAATTGGACAGCTACATGCAAGAGAATGAAACTGGATTATTGTTTAACCCCATACACAAAAATAAATTAGAAATGGATCAAAGACCTGAATGTAAGTCATGAAACCATGAAACTCTTAGAAGACAGCATAGGCAAAAATCTCCTGAATATAAGCATGAGCAACCTCTTCCTGAACGCATCTCCTCAAACAAGGGAAACAAAAGCAAAAATGAACAGGTAGGACAACCAAACTGAAAAGTTTTTGTACAGCAAAGGACACTATCAACAGAACAAAAAGGCATCCTACAGTATGGGAGAATATATTTGTAAATGACATATCTGACAAGAGGTTAACATCCAAAATATATATAGAAGTTACATGCCTCAACACCCAAAAAGCAAATAACCCAATTAACAAATGGGCAGAGGATATGAACAGACAATTCTCCAAAGAAGAAATTCAAATGGCCAACAGACACGTGAAAAGATGCTCATCATCACTAATCATCAGGGAAATGCAAATTAAAACCACAATGAGATATCACCTCACACCAGTTAGGATGGCCAGCATCGAAAAGACTAAGAACAACAAATGCTGGTGAGGATGCAGAGAAAGGGGAACCTTCCTACACTGCTGGTGGGAATGTAAGCTAGTTCAACCATTGTGGAAAGCAATATGGAGGTTCCTCAAAAAACTAAAAATAGAAATACCATTTCACCCAGGAATCCCACTCTTTGGAATTTACCAAAAGAATACAACTTCTCAGATTCAAAAAGACATATGCACCCCTATGTTTATCACAGTACTGTTTACAATAGCCAAGATATGGAAGCAACCTAAGTGTCCATCAGTAGATGAATGGCTAAAGAAGATGTGGTACATATACACAATGGAATACTATTCGGCAGTAAGAAAGAAACAGATCCTACCATTTGCACCACATGGATGGAGCTGGAGGATGTTATGCTCAGTGAAATAAGCCAGGTGGAGAAAGACAAATGCCAAATGATTTCCCTCATTTTTGGAGTATAACAATGAAGCAAAACCGAAGGAACAAAATAGCAGCAGACTCAGAGACTCCAAGAATGAACTAGTGGTTACCAAAGGGGAGGGGTGTGGGAGGGCGGGTTGGGAGGGAGGGAGAAGGGGATTGAGGGGTATTATGTTTCGTACACATGGTGTGGGGCATCACGCGGAGAACAGTATAGCACAGAGAAGGCACACAGTGGATCTGTGGCATCTTAATACACTAATGGACAGTGACTGCGTTGGGGTATGGGTGGGGACTTGATAATATGGGTAAATGTAGTAACCACATTGTTTTCATGTGAAACCTTCATAAGAGTGTATAGCAATCACACCTTAATAAAAATAACTAAAAAAAAAGATATTTGTAAAAGGCACAGCTAAACTATAGCACCAAAACTTTAAATATAAAGATGTATTCTATAAATAAAGAAAACAGGTGTAACAGTAGTATTATCTGACATAAAATTCAAGATGATGGCATTAAATAGGACAATGATGAATATTTCATATTGCCAAGTTGTATCACCCATTATAAAGAAATACAGTTTTGAACTTTTATCAACCTTACAGTTTTGAAATATATAATAGAAAAAAGATTATATAAAAGAGTAACAGAGAAATCTATAATTACAGTTGAAGATTTATTACCTCTCTCCAAAAATCAACAAATCTTTATTTATTGGATGTAAAAATCTTGAATTATATAATTAAAATGTGATCCATTCTACATAGTAGTATATAGTATAATTTTGTTACTGTTCTGAGGAATTAGAAACTTAATGTATAAAAATAAGGTATAAAAATAACATGAAACATCAAAAGCTTGTAATGTTAAATTTGAATTGGAAATAGTATTAAATTATGATCTTTTCTTTCAAATACATATTATCTAGTTCTGTCCACTTAAAGGGTCTAAAAGCAAAGACTACTCAGTAGCAATGTACTCCTATATTCAGACTGTGCTCTACAAATATGAAAGTTCTTTGGAAAAGCGTCTGATTACAAGTCTGAAGCATAAAATGTAGATTTACCTGGCATATCTCAGTCCAGAACTCAAGTAAGCTATCACAAATTAATGGAGTTACATCCAAATGACATCCAACATGAAAGAAGATGGGACTCATGAACATCAAAGAGAACAAAGTCTACAACTTATTTTAATCTATTACCTAGAAAAACTCCTGACTTAAAAAAAGAAAACAGGAATTTGTGATGATGATTGGTATAAAGTTAAAATATAAAAAACTCAAACTATTGGAAATGCAGCAAAAGAAATCTAGTTAATAAATGTGAAAGAGAAGATAGAATTTAAAAAGTAAGTAGACTTCTTTGTTTCCAGTTCCAGCAGATTTTTGGAACAGACATTTATATGATGGTTCTAAAATTCTTGGACTTGCAAAGGACCTAAACCATTAAGAATTTTTGAAGACCAAAGTTGAATGGTTAATATTACCTAACTTCAAGATTTGCAATAAAACTAAAATAATTAAGATAGGAAAGTATTGGCAAAAAGATGGATATATGGATCAATGAAACAGAACAGAGAATTGAGAATTGGACCAACACATAACCAACGATTTTTTTACAATGTGCCAAAGTAATCCAATGGGGATAAAAAATTACTTTTATAAATGGTATTAGAACAATTTTATATACACATGGAAAAAAATTAACTTTGAATCTTATTTAACATCAAATCCAAAATTAACTCAGAGTATAAACTAAAATACAAAGACAGAGGAAATCTTTGTGACTTTGGGACACAAAACACAAAAACACAAACCATTAAAAATTGACAAATTTGATCAAAATTAAAAATATTTGCTCTTTAAAATAAATGTTAAAAAATTAAAAGGCAAGCTGTAAAATAGAAGAAAATACTTGAAAAACACACATCTGATAAATAACTTGTAACCAGAGTACATAAAAACATGAGAGTATATAATTAATATATAAGGAGACAAATTAATTGTTAAACGTGAGCAAACTAGTTGAACAGATACTTTGTGAAAAAGACATATTAATGGGAAATAAGAACACGACAAAGATATTTAACATTATTAGTAATTAGGGAATTGCAAATTCAAGCCATAGTAAGATACACACTCACTATAACAGCTAAATTTAAGCGACAGACAATATCAAGTATTTGAAAGGATGAGGAATGTATTAGAGTTCTCCAGGGAAATGGAACCTATTATACACAGATCCATATAGAAAGACATATAAAGTGATTGGGCCTCAAGCTTATGGGGAATGAGTTGTCCCACAATCTGCCATCTGCAAATTAGATGCCCAGAAAAGCCAGTAGTATAGATCTAGTCCAAGTTTGTAGGCTTAACAACCAGGAACACTAATATCCAAGGGCAGGAGAAGATGGATGTCCAGTTCAAACAGAGTAAATATGCCCTTCTTTTGACTTTTTTTTTTTTCTATTCAGACCCTCAATGGACCAGGTGATACCCACCTGCCTTGGTGATTTTCTTTATTCAGTCAACCAATTCAAATGTTAATCTCTTCCAGAAACACCCTCACAGACATTCCCAGAAATAATAGTTTACCAGCTATCTGGGCATCCCTTAGCCCAGACAGTTGACACATAAAAGTAACACCACATGGAGCAACTAGAACTCTCATGCATCACAAGTGGGAATGAAAAAAGATTACAGCTACTTTAGAAATATGTTGGGCAATTTTTTATAGTTAAGACTACATTTAACATTCAATCCAGAAAGTCTATTGCTAGACATTTAAAGAAAAATGAAAACACATGTTCATCAACTACTGAATAAATATATAACTGTGGTATATCCATACAATAGAACAGTCCCCAGCTATAAAAAAACATGAATTAGTGATACATGTAATAATATGGATGAATATCAAAGCATCATTCTAAGTGGAAAATCCAAACACAAAAGATTACAAATTCTACGATAGCATTTACATGACATTCTATGACAGTCATACTTGTTCTCTGAGCAAGTTTCCATGTCTCATTATGAAACAAACTACTTTTCCTCTTCACCTTACAAATTCCTTTCATTATTCATCAAACAAGCCTACACCAAAATACATAAATTATTTGTTCCCCATGCAAACTTTTGGTAGACTGAGTTACAGGAATTACTTTTAGAGGGTTTTTTGCCCCCTGTTCTCCCCAGTACAAGCAAATTCCTCAAGGATAAAGATACTGTGTCCTTAGTATCCTTAGTATTTGACAATGACTGATTCATATAAGACCTCAATACATGGTTTAGTTTTATGTGTTCCATATCCCCTTTTCCATAATGAAAAACAATTCACTGTAATTAAGTCATTTCTACTTCAATTTACTGGTATTCTATTTTAATTTATTGACATAATCCAAAGAACAAGAGAATGTCTTATTTTAAGGATGTGCAATAGAGTTTTATTATAACAAAATATTTTTCATTTAAAAATACAGTTTTTAGTAGATTTTATCTGGGTCATTTGGTAGCAAAAACTAACAGCCTTTTCTTCATCTCCTTCCTTCCTTCCTTCTCTCTCTTTTTTTTTTCCTTGTCAGTATTTACAGCTACGGAAATGAAATGAGATCATTTTTAAGAAGAAACAGGAGAGATACAGAAATCTATGGAGTAAGCATTGAGAAGATTCTGAGAGCTACTGTATAATGAGGCTGTTGATAATCATATTTTCACAGACACATTGCTGCTGATATTTAAATGCTTATAGAAACATGGCATTTCATTTCCATTTTCAAGCAGATTCCAAATTTCTAAAACTTCTTCAGAAGAGACCAAAATGATTTGTCATTCATTTATAGGTTTGATTGCTCCTGAGAAAAAAAAATTTTGGTTGTAATTTTTAAGATACAAACATGTATACCTATACAGACGTAATTAATAAAAGTGTGCATAGTTAAAATGACTTTTATAGCTTAATAAAAAGTTACTTTTAATTTAAGGGCCTTAAGGTAGAAGTACTATAAAATATAGATATAATGGCAACATCTAAAATAATCAAGAGCAACAAAAACAAAAATAAATCTGTGTGTGTGTGTGTGTGTGTGTGTATGCCCATAACCAAGTATGTGCACTTTCAGGGGAAACCTATTTTAAAGGGGAATTTTAATATTGCACAGCACTCATTTAACAAAATGAAATTTTGTTGTGATGAGGGAATCCTAAAATATGGAGTCTTCACAAAGTTTGCTTTGCTAAAACTAGACTCTATGCAATCCCCATGTACCCATGGACTGCAGTCTCCTGGAAAGAATGAGACCATTGAGGAGAAGGAGATTAACACAACCTAACACTCCTATCCATAGCAATGAGCAATCCCTTTATTTATCTTTTTAGGCTTATGCAACAAGAAAGTTTATTTGATAAGACAGTACACACAGACAGGAGTGCAGGCAACCTCAGAGACAAGGTGTGCTGTGCTGAAAGGCTTAGGATTTAGGTTTTTAAGGATTTCAAGAATGGTGTAAAGGGCCAGGGGAGCCCAAACTGACATGCGGTCTCATGGCGTCTATGCCCGATGGTAGAGACATTATCAGTAATCCCTTTCACTGCTCCTACCTGCCCAGGATCATTAGCTAAAATCCCCTCATGAGCTCTTTCTGCTTGCTTTCCATGACATGTGGAAACCTTTCCTAGCAGTACCTCCAGATTTGACCAACTCCAGCTTGTCAGTTCAATGTTGCCATCCCTTTACTGGGCTCTCCCTGCTCTCAAGGACCTATTACTTCGAATTGCCTTTTTTCTCCCTGCTCTATGCATATCTAAAATGCCACTGGATTTTTGCTCTGTGCTCAATAATGGGCCAGATTTACCCATTTCCTACAGCTAAATTCAAATTCCAGAATTCTCCAAGTGGGACAGCCCTGAAAGGTGGGAAGGGAAGACATAAAGCCTATGATAATTTACTCAACAGCAAGAATGAGACTGTACATTCCTCTACAAAGTAGGAAAGGCCCGTACCTACATTACTCACCCAGTTTCTCAGGAAAGAATCCTAAGGAACATCAGCATCAATACATCTGAGCTCTATATGAAGACTGAAGAGAATAAAACAAATTTCAAAGATAACTGGTAGGAAAAAATCCAAAGGAGGTGAAAATACTGGCAGACATGGTCACAGATATCCCTATATCTCTTAAAAGCAGTCTCCTTCTCCACTTAATTTCCTGCCAAGTAAGATATTTGTTGATATTATGAAATTCCAAGTAGCCAGGAGAGGTCTTTGAGGTGTTTGGGGTTTTGAGAGCTTTAAACTCCAAAGTGTTATGGAATTTCAGCTCCTGACATCCCTGGATCTCCTGAGACCACTGCGTTAATGGAATGTGGAAAAGCAATGCTTTTCTACAGCATTGAGTTCCAAGGAACACAGTACATTCCAGAAAAGGAGAAGCTGAGACTAACTGCTTAGGATTTACTTCACTAAAGGTATAGGAAATGTTCTAGTTCCTTTTTATTTTGTTCCTGCTTATCAGCAGGCAGAATTTCAAGGCAAAAATCATGTCTATAAATTAAGAAAAGTATTTGGGAGGGAGCACTTACCAGGCTGCATCTCATGGGGCCTGCTGTAAAAGGGACATTATTTGGGACAGTAAGGCCCTTTAGTAGTTTCCATGCACATTTCTGAGAGGAAGTCTGCAAGGAAAAACTACCTCCACCACAAATCATGAAAATACACAACCTGAATCCTTTCAAAGTCCAGGGGAAATACAGTGCCACCATATGCCCCACTCCCTAAATATCATGAACTGTAGCTGTATGCTCATAGTATAAATAGATTCAGCTCAATACAAAATACAATACAGAATATTAAACAGTGGCCATTAATCTGAACTCAGGAAACCCAGCTTCCAAGATTGATAGCTCTTTCTGGAAAATCTAACACTTCTAGTTAGAATCCTCACAAATGAGGATGGTAATGATAAACTAAAACTGTTTTTTTCTTAATTGTAAATGAGATATACACTGCCTGGCAATGTTAAATAAATGGTTTTTGTTTTTCTTTTATATCTATTCTCCATCACCCTGACTTCTCCTTTTTGCACATGCTGCCTTAAAGGTCCTCAAATTCCTGTTCCCATTACAAACCAATGTCAGAAAGACCCATCACTAGATCATTACAGATGCCCTGAGAACTGTGGGTACAAGGTGCAGATCAGCTGCAGTTACATTTTAATAGAAATGGAGATTCAGAGCATAGATTTAACGGCAAGTCAAGGAATGTCTACCAGAGCAGCTCACTAATTACATGTACCAAACACTATAATAACATAGCATCTATCCATCCAGGAAATGTTCCTTTACTTGCTGTTTGAAAGCAATGATTTCCATAGTTGACTCGTGTACAATTATTCCTTCAGTGACTGAATGTCTACTTAAAGTCATCTAAGAGCTTAGAAAATTCCCTCTTATGTGACTATGAAGCAGACAAAGTACTTAGGATATTATATAATTGCCTTATCAGGTTAGCAAATATTTAACAACTGCCCTATACAGTGTCAGGCACTACTGGGTGCTAGGAAAATAAAGACAAATAAGACAGAGTAGAGTCCTCCTTCAAGGAGCTCAGAAAGACAGATAAACAAGTAAATGACTTGAGTGCCATGTGAAATCAAGTGTTGGCAATAGAGAAAGGACACCATCTCCTGCCATCCTCGGTGTGAGAAGCTAGAGAGGTGACTGCTTATAAGAGGTGATACGTGAGGAAAGTCTTAGACAGTGGGTGATACCAGCCAAGGAAAACAGTTTGGAGCTTAGTAGAGTGTCCGGTGGGAGTGTGGGAAGAGTGAAAATTAGTGGGCATAGAGAACCTTGCTTATTTATTGTATGAGAGAGCTTAGAATTCAAACTAGGATGACCAGGGAACTGCCAAGAAGTTTATTCCTAGGAATGTCATGGTTAAAGTTGCCTTTTACATAGATGACTCTGGTAATCCTTTAAACAGATTTGTTGCTGCCATTAGGAAGTTATTGCAGTGGTCCAAACAAAGAAAATAAGGACCAAATCTAGAATAGAAGCTGTGGGTTTAGAGGAGAGAAGATAAGTTGAAAACTTCTAGAAAGGAAAATTTACAATACTGAGTACATATGGATGGTAAGGTAGAGAATGAGTCCCAGGTTCTTCACTTGAGTGAATGATACTGATAAGCATGACAGGAATAATTCTCTTAACCAGTAAGCTGCTACATAATGCCAGTTGGTACTGATGAAGAACCTGGGTTTTAGAGGAGTGCAGCTGGGGTCAAATTCCATCTTCGCTGTTTAGAATTTAGGTTCACTTGGGCAGCACCTCAATCTCTCTAGGCCAATGTCTTCACCTATAGAAAGAAGATGATAATGGAATGTCTATCTTAATGATTATCATAAGAAAATGTATGTAATATGCTTAGAGGAACTTCTGGGATCTCAGCAAGCAATAAACCTCACAGCACTGCAGGTGAGAAGACACGTGGTCCAAAACCCAAACTGCAAGGAATGCCAGCATTCAAGGACATGGAAGGAAAGTGAGTGTGAGGTAGATCGAGACGGAGAAAAGGAAGATTAGTGGTTGGCATTAGAAAATCCAAAAGAGCAGAGTTTCAGGGAGAAATAATGGGCAAGTGTCAGATGCAGCTGAGAGATCAAGCCAAATAAAGATAATACAAGATTTAAAGGCAGAAGGTAAATGTACGGTGAAATAGAGCTTCTCATACTCTTCCTCAAATGAGGCTATATTGTGTTTTGAAAGCAAAAATTAAGACTACTTCTCTCTCAGATGTTGTCACTTCCATTTCACCAAATCAATAAAAGGCATAAGAGCAAATGTAATTTGGGACAACTGGCTAACTATTTAGGAAAAATAAAATTCAACTTCATGGATTCCTAAATCACTCCTCATTTCAAAATAAATCACAGATAAGTCAAAGATTGATATGTAAAATATGAGGCCAAACTATACAAGAAAAAATTCATGGATCTTTTATAATCTATGGGCAAAAGAGAACTATCTTTAAACAGATAAAATATTCAGACCCTATAAAGAAAATGATATACAACAAAATACCACAAAGAAACTAAAAAAAAACCCACTATGATACAAATATTTGTTCAGACTTAGTTGAACAATCATAAGGCCAAGATCTCTAATACATGGAAAATTAAAGAAATTTATAAGAGATATGAGATATCCCAGTAAAATAATGGACAAAGAACATGAGTGAGTAACTCACAAGACAAGAAAACAAGTGAATAATAAAGCTTTGAAAATATTCTCACTGTAAATGTAAATAAATCCATGAGGCAATTCGGTTTATCACCAGCCACAAGCCAGGTAGGCAAAGATTAACAAGAGATACATATTTTCTAATGTCAAGACTACCAGAAAAATGGTCACTAATATACACTAGTAGTAGGAATATAGATTATTAAAATATTTGGGTGGTCATTTAGCAATAACTATTACATGTTAAGTGCAAGTATAAATCAATCCATCCCACCAAATGCCTGGCCAGCACTCTTAGAACTGTCAAGGTGATGGAAAACAAGGAGTGGGGAACAGTCACAGACCTTAAGAAACAAACAGGAAACATGATGACTAAAAGCATTTTGGTATCCTGGATTGGATTCTGGAACAACAACGAAATACATTAGCAGAAACATCCTACTGAAATCTGGAGTTTAATGAATAGTAATGTACCAATATTGCTTTCTTAGTTTTAAACAGTTTATTTCATTACCATGGTAATATAATATGTTAACTTGAGAGGAAACTGGGTAAGGGTTGTATTACCTTTGTAAATTTCTGTAAATCTAAAATAATTCTAAGATAAAAAGTTATTCTAAGGCAAAAATTTCATTTCTGGGACACATATCCTATAGAAATATTTCAATAAGTATGAAAAATATGTATATAAGAATATTAATTATGCATTAATTATAATTGGAAAAAAAACAAATGTCAAAAAGATTAAATAATTAAGTGACATTATAACTATAGAATGGAATATTATCCACTAGAAAAGATGAGTGCTAGACTTATAAATATTGGCAATAAAGTTGTCTATAGCACATTGTTAAAAGAAAAAATGAAGTTGCTATACACAAATATAGACAGAGGAAAATAAATAGATATATATGGCTAAAATATTATGTGTATAGGAGAAAACATATAAATGGTTTTTGAGAGAGAAGAAAATGGAAGACTCACTTTCCAAGTATTTTTACATCTATTTTTTTTATCTTTCCCTTGAACACTATTACTTTAGTTATTAGAATTATATAACAGATATGTTTCTCTTCAAATATTGCAATGGTAAGAAAAATGGATAATTAAGATTCAGAAAATTTAGGAAGGTTCCACCTTCCTGTATGACCTGGTGTTTATGGCTTAACTTATCTGGCCCCAGCTTTTTTCTGGATAAACAAAAGGAAGTGGGTTTTGATCACCATGTAAATCTTTCTTAGACCTAAAATTCTATTGGTATATTGTTTTGAAGATCAGGATTACCTTCCACTCTGTAGAAATTTGTGTATTTGGTCTCATAGTATCTAATAAACATTATCTTTTAGCTGATGGAGGAGGAAACATAGGGCAAACATAAGATATGTTAACTCATTTACTCGAAGTTGATGAAAGCAATTTGGAACGCTTGTGTCTAGTTCATAATAAACACAGCTGGCTTGTTGGAAATACATTAGACTACTTAGAACATTTGTCTTTTAGAAAATGGTTTTGACCAAATTACTGGACATCAACCTGAGAGACTACATATACTCTCTCATTGAATGGACCTTTCAAAGGCACCATGATTTCAAACTTTCTTTAAACTTTTTTATGCACTTTAATGAGTTGCTTCTAGTCAACCTTAGGCACATTCATTACTTAGGAGAATTCAAACACATTCTTTCCATTCCCAACAATTATATATTTTTCTAAAATCTATTCAGTTATTGTAGGCAGCGTAGGTTTATCAATTACCTCTCCAAGCTGTCCATTATCTATTTTGAGAGTATAATTTGTTTCCCGCATAGAGTATGTGTTAACAGCATGATGCGTTTTACATTTGTAATTAATTTTGAACTGACAAAGAAGGTAGGAAAAATTCTCCCATAAATAAAAGTAATGAATGGAGTATTTAAACAAAAGGTCCTGGTAATTTCCAGCAACTTAAAAAAAGGAAAAAAAAAACTTAATCTGCTCTATCTTTTAAACTAAAAATACCAAGACATCTTTTGTTCCTTCTTCATGACATGCTAGAGATTTTGAAATTCTAATACTAAGAAGGATGTAAATAACAGGTAGGCACACTACATTGAATCTATGACTGAGAAATTGCTTACTTAACAATAAAATTAATAATGCCAGTTTTACTGTACATGACTAATCGGCTAGTTTACACGAAGTTTTATCAGAAATCATTTTTGTAGACATAAATTCCTACCAATGATGAAACTAAATATTTTGCTACCCATAGCACTTTTAAAATAACTTGAAATTAAATTACACTAAATGTCTTTATATTTATTTGGCATTAAACCTTATTCTCCTTAGTGTCATCCTGCCAGCGTGATATCATCGGAGTTGAAGAGAGATGCTAATGCTATTTATATTACACTGCACTGTCCTCTAATTGACCTTGTTTGTGCAATGGAATGGCTGCTTTTCTAAAGCTGCCAGCTCTTTATTGCAGCATTTTGACCATGCACTACTGGCTCTTTGTGCTGCTGCTGAGTTCAAGAATCAATACTGCATTCCCCACAGCCTATAAAGGCAGCTGACAGCATGAATTAACTGAGTGTGGCCAGTTGCATGGAGGGCCATTGTCTTTAAGGGAAATCTGGACGTGATTACCAGCCTCCATCTCTGAGTGAAGGTTTTAATGCAAAGTGCGAGGTTGCTGTAATTTAATTTTGGCCTGCTGCTCTGACACACTCCCCTTTGCCACTGCTTCATGGAATCCAAGCTATTAATGGCTGCAAACCAAAACACATACAGAGACAAAGGCAAATACTCACAGTTATACAATCGGAGCAGTTTCACCTGACTTGGCTATTCTTTTCAGACAGTATTTTTATAGCAGATTCCATTTCTTCAAGCCAGTCTACCTACCATAGTAATAAGTCAAGCCAAAGTTAAAAATTAAACTTGTTTATGATTTCTATACCTAAATGAAGTTTTCATATGTGGCAGGATTAAAAAGTCTTCATAAAGAGTTCATTGCCTTTGAGTAGACTGTCAACATTATGGAAAAATTTGTCTAGAGTCTCTCATCCCCTATGTGCAGCAAGATGATTTCCATCCCTTCTATTCCAGGGAACCTATTTTCTCTGACAGCAAAATCAAACAGATTCTTTTCAGTCCTTATCTTCTCTGCAGTATTTACCATGAGACACTTATCTTCCCTGGATTCAGGTTCTCCGGGCTGAGGTTCCTCTCATTTCATTCTAGGCCCCCTTCTCCTCTCAGTCTCACATAGGCCCTCTCCGTAAGCCCTCATTCTTTTTTCATACCCATGGTTACTTTTAACTCCCATGTACTGACTCCCAGATTTTTATCGCCACCCCAGGCCTCTAACTGGATTTTATTGTCCATTAGTATTTTGAACTCCACACACTTCAAGCTGAATACTCATTTCCTGTTGGGTTTTCCAGTCCAGTAAAGGGCCGTCTGTCACCTGTTCAAGAACATTACCTGAATCCTCTCTTTCCTTCACTCTCAGCACCCAGGCAGTTATCAAGGCCTCCTAATGGACCTTTGATCTCTCAGTCCAGCCATCCCCAAACCTCACGTCCCCACTTCCCCCACACCAGCGGAACACATTCCGAGGCCTGCCAGTTGCCCTCCCTGACTCCAGGCTTGTCCCTACCCCCACAATTGAAATCTCTATTCAGCAACAAATCTTATCTTTCCGAAAATCAAATCTGCTTACATTACTTCTCTATTTAAAATATTTCAGACTTCCTGCAAAGACTTAATTACCTCTTTAGCTTCAAGTTTTACAGTGCTTTTGTCTTATTTTCCTCCCCAATGGCATATATCTTGGTTCCATATCCACTAACTGAGTGATTTAAATACGAAGATATGGACCATGGCAGAGACTTAATTTGTAACCAGAACAAAGGAAAACAGCCATTAGACACTTGACTGCAATCATTATGCTCCATGGCTGTAGTCTTCGCCTAAGCTTCTCCAAGTATGGGAGACAAAGGGAAAATCCACAGAATAACAAAGTGGAATTTATGTGAGTCTTTAAAAAGAGAAATGACATGTCATTTCTCCCTTTATCTAAAGACCTATATTTCTGAGAGAATTTTGGTATTGAAAACATCAGTTCCGTTTATAACAGGCAATGCTCTTGGTTGAAATTAATTCAAGCAGAGTTATTCAAGGGACAGTGTATTATACACAAACCATTTAACTTGAGCTTTAGAACGATTTTTTGTGTCTGAGAATTATCTAGAAGATACCAGTTTGGATCAACACTTTCCATAAACTGGAATAAAACCTGTGGTTTTAAAGGCTTTTATTTTAAAGACAAACATTTGTGAGACTCTTAAAGGCACGCACAGTATTGGATCTAGTCCTACTAAAAAATTTTGTTCCTATCAATTTTTTTAGGGGAACTTTATTTTACCTCCATTGTCCCCAAACATCCTACCCATTGAAAAGCAAATTAAAGTATACAATTCTTACATTCCTACATCTGGAAAGTCTGAAATGAAGATGGTAATGCTCCAGCTACTTCCGCTGCCTCCTTCTCCCCCAAATATGCAGCCATAAGCTATGAAATGGATGTGTTCAACTTCAAATCAGCATGGGGTGCTCATCCCAGGATATCTGAAGAAGGATGTCTGTCACTTCCCTGCCCTTCCTCCCACCTCTTTCATCTTTCAGATGATGTGCTTCCCCAGGCCAAGAAACTTCAAGGGTTTATGGCTTGGCAACTCAACACCATTTGGGTGTTCGGCTGAGAGTATGAGAGGCAGGTAAAAGGAAGCATGCACGATTCTCTATGCTCCCTCTCTCTTAAGATTATAGCATGGGAAGAGACCCAGGCTACATCCAGAGAGACTAGGTTCCTGCTCTTTGTAATATAGGATGAGATATTGTGCAGGAGTGGCAGGAGTATTTTGAGGTACATATAGATACATCAACTCTGCCATTAGCAGAAGAGGAAATTTGGTCCAAGGAACCCAAGGAGGAATCAATAAGCACACATCTCTAGCTTACCCTCTCTTACTCTGTCAGGAACCTCCTGGCATTGAAGTGTAGCTACTAGAACATAGACACGAAGGAGAGAATGTCTCACCCCCTCTATCTGGGAAGGTAGTTTTGTCATAGTTACTTCCAATAATTCAAAGTGAATAATTAAACCCATTAAGTATCTTTGCTCTTGATTTATTTTACCTAAAATGAATCTTTGGAGTGGCAAGGTGATTTTCACGAAGTTCCCTTAATCAGATGCAACATTCTCCAGATTAGATCTGCCTAAAAATATATTTCATGGGTGTTAGCATGCTTTACACCTTCCTGAAATAACCCTACATTTTTAACAATTGTGATTGCCTGGACTCTTGACATGACAGAAGAGAGGTAGCAGCCTGGTTCCTTGACACTGTGCAAGTCTGCATGGGGAGTGGGAGAGTGGAGAGCCATTCATCAAAGTCCCACTATGGACTTGTCCACAATAATTACTGTACATCAAAACCTGAAAAAATAAATGGGCTTTTACTCTCTCTTTAGTAATATGGAAAAGCCATATTTATTTGTTATTCCATTCTCTATCTACCCCACCCCCCTCAAAAAAAATCTTATTAATAAGAAAATGGGGCTGCTTTTTGTTTTTCGATTCAAGCCTCTGAATTATCTGGCCAGAGCAAAAGGCCAAGGGGCCTTCTGGATGTTCCTGATGATATACGAGAAGGTATATGGCATCAGCTGGGAAAACCACAGCCAACATTGGAATAATCAAAAGTGACCTACATGCAATAATAGCCTGTGTGACAGTGAAGAGGGGACACCAGGAAGCAGGTGGTCTATATGACAGAGGATCAATACTCCCATAGAGGGGATAAAACAGATTCCAAATGGAAAATAAAGACTCGTGGAGAATATATCCAGGAAGATGAGAAGGGGAGGGAAAATAAACCAAAGCTGCAGGAAACAACACAACAAAGAGAATGAGGATCTGTGTGGGGCACCACAGACGTGATGATGGGAGCAGGCTGCCTGAGAGTGTGGGAGAGGACAGTCAATACAAATTTGCCTCCGCAACAAAGAAAGAGGGGCAAGGCAAGCACTGAGAAGCTTGAATTCCCCAGATTAGCCAGGATCATCTCTATTCTAATCTAATGTGCTTAAAAAAAATGTTATCATTTGTAAGAAGTGTTGACAGCCTCAAAAACTTGGTTTTGGTCAGGGAGCCCTGGTTTTAAGCAAAAAAAAAAAAAATCAAAAACAAGGACAGCCCATATTTCATTTCTTTTGCAAATATATTTCAATGAAAAGGGAGATAGATAGAGGTAAACCTAATTTGCATTATTTAGTTCAAAAGAAATGCTGCTTCGATGCCCCTGTGTGCGTTTGTAGCGCTTCCTTGTTATCGTGGGTGCTGGTGTGTATTTAAGTTCCATCCCTCTTTTTCATTATTGCTATCACATATATTAAAACATGCCCACTCACACATACACACACAGTACCAGCTAATACAACCATACCAGCAACCTCCAATATGAGAAATTTCTCCACAATTCAATGTCAAACATAAATAAAACTAAATACTCTGACAAACGTTAATCAAATGCCATTACATTAAAAAAACAACCACACTGTAATTTCACGACTATGTTCCTATCGTGGGTTGGGTGAAGCTGTATTTTTAGGGAGTCACACTACTCTGTAGTCAGGCCTGGAGAATATTTCAAATCCCATTCAAAGCAGTGGAATATCCCATTATCTTTGGCATCATCTGGATTTCTTCCTTTTATTTCTTGTAAGGGAAACTCGCAGTGCATTGTTGCTTCTGTCTCAAGAAGCAGGGGGCATCTCATTTCCCAACTGCTTGCTGATGCACCGGCAGAATTTTTCTCCCAACCATTGAAAACCTATGCGGAAATCAGAAGTCAAGGGCTGTGATCTTCCTAAAGAAACAGCTTTAAAAACCTCTAGCTATTCCTGCAATGCAGCAGATGTGCGGTTCTTGCCGAGCTCCAGTTAAGCTCTCAAAAATGCTAACTGGAAGGCTGAGACTCTCCAAGGAACCACAGTCATGCTTACACAGAGCTGTGAGGGCTGATGAGGTGCCCTCCTTGGCGTGCCCTTCAAGCACACCTTTTCACTCCTGCACCTGCCCGTTGCCTCACACCCGCCTTGCTCTCCACGTCTCTCTGCTCACTCTGCGTCGACTGTAAGCTCTGCGAGGGCAGGCCTGCTTGTTGCTCTCACAGTGAGCACTGAGCCTGGCACCCCGGAGCCACTCTACAGTTCTTTGCTGTATGAACAAAGGGAATGGAGAGCCATGAAAAAGCCTCCTAAAAGCTGATTCATCTCCTGGAGCTCTATTTAGATGAATTATGCATGCTCTTAGTTTTCACTATCACCTTTTGTCTTAAGAGGAATAGTGTTCACCGGCTTTTCTTTCTCACTCTTCCATCATCCGCTACAGCCATTGAACTGACTATTGGGATTTGTTGGTAAAATAACTACTGATAGCACCTGAACTCCTAAATACCAAGGGCTGAATTTACTTCTTCCTATTTAATTCCTGGATATGTGCTGTGTTTTGTAGTTGATCTATGGCATCATTAAATACCTGAACTGTCCTCTTTCCCCTTCTATGAACTGCTCAGGCCCGTGCTTCTCCACACAGCCTTAAGGCACAAGTTGCGCTGGTCTGCTTCCTGACTGGAACGCCTTTGCTCCAGAGGAGGAGTCTTGGCCGGGGTCTGAGCCGCGTGCGTGTCTCTAGCGCAGCCAGTGAGGGTGATGTCGCTGGCCAAGTCAAAATCAGGGTCTATTTTTTTTTCCTCTTGACCCTATTATTTTAATTTAGGGCGAGTAATAAAAAGTAGAGATGATACCTGGATTATTACAGCTCCCCTTCAGCTCAACTCTGGCTCCAAGTTTATTGCAGAGCTAACCTCCCTGGCTGATTAAAAAGAAAAAATAAGAAAAAAAGGCCTGGAGAGACTGCGGCCCCTGCTGCCACAGCCTTCGTCCTGCTGGCCACGCCGCCCTGCTGCAATGTGACAAGGCGTGATTCACGGCTGTCTGCACTGGAGCGAGCAGGGCTCTCGCTGTAGTCTGCAGGTCTGCTGTACCCCAAGAGGAACCCACGTTTGATCAAGTCTTTCCCTTAGGAAGATCACAAACCACTTTATGCACAGTCATCTCTTCATCCAGCCCCGTCACTTGGGAAGTGAAGACCGCAGGGAGCCTTAGATAAAGAGGCCGTCGTCACTCTAACTGAAATTTGGCTGGTATGTGGAGGGTTACTCTGTCCTCCAATAGAATGTGCCTTATGTTCTTCTGTAAGCACAAGCGACTGAATCCTTGAATTTATTCTTTATCTGAAAGACAGTTAAAATGAGTTGTCAAACACTTATAGTTTAGCACCATATTCAAGACTCCTTTTTTCAAATGGCTCTTTGGGTAATTAAGACATTCTTAAATTTATATATATATATATATATATATATATATAGACTTTTAGTTTATTTACCTCTTTAATACTTTACAAATTTAACTGTCCATGTCTAATAGAGAAATGCCTTCTATATTATTAAACAATGCATTTCATCTCCAGCACAACAATTAGATATATATTTGAACCTGGGGCAAGTAGACAATGCCAGCAGCCTTCCCTGCAATGTGCAAAGATACATGCATATATACCTTTTTGTGCATACATAAGCATGCACACGCACTTACCTTTCTGAGAATTGCTACAACTTCTTTTATTATGTCACAGAATATATAAAAGTGAAAATCAAAATCCTCTGTGGTTTGATAATGAACTAAGGAAAAGGATGAGTTTTCCTTTTGCTTAAACCCCAGTCTCTATTTGTTCATTGTACGTGGGTTTGAAATGATGCCATATTCCCAACACTTAGTTATGTAACCTCATTCTCTGGGAACCACCTGTGAGGGCCTTGTCCTGGGGACACGGGGACTTTGTGGGAAGTGCCAACTGTGTTTTATAAGCAAATTATTTTTTACTCTTTTGAGGCTATCCAATATAGAAAGGAGTGCTGGTCTGTGCCATTTTAATGTATGAACCTAGGGATAATTCATTTAGCCAAATAAGAGAGCTTTTCTGACTTCATTTCTATGCAGGCTTGATCTTCACTTGAACTCATCCACCTGCTGTTCTATACAAATAGGTAATTCGGAGAACTTTTTCTGTACCTTAATTCATCAAACCCAAAACTGATTTCTGGAAAAAATAAATAATCTAAGAAATACTTTTGGAAAATGTCTGCTTATCTCTCCTTTTGGAATAGAGAACAAAAGACAGCATGAACAAGGGACTTGCAAAATGAAAATATGGCTTTAAAACAAGTTATTATGATCTGAGTAACAAAATTCATCCCAGGTGCAATCTGCTCTTTAGAGATGTGGATGATTTCCTTAATACTCTGAACTCAAATTGTATAAAGATATTCTGGTCAAATTGTCTAGCTATCTGGATCAGCTTTTGGATTTTGCAAAAAAAATTTTTTTTCACTTGTAAAACATCATTTCTTTTTTTTATCTAGATATTTAGTGGGGAAAAGAAACAAATACATAAAAATAAAAATTACTAAAGAGGGAGCCTAACAAGTCAGTCCCTAAATGGTAATGGTTGTAGAAATCAGCCTTTCACATGTATTAACTTTTTTTCTCTGTGTGAAAAATGAAAACAAAAACAAAGTGAAGATATTTTCCCTTGTAAATTGCAAAATAATCTGCATTCTTAGAATTATCAAAATGATTTTGTGTTCTCTGAAGTATTAAGTCACAGGAAAAACTAGAACTATTAACCTATTAGTAATGGTATCTTAAAAAGTGAAGTAGAGAGAATTTTTCTAAAAATGTCAGTGTACAAGCAGACTCAAAATGATCTGTCAATCTCAGAGCAAGATTTTTGAAATAATAATTTAGCAACTCTGATCTCTAGAGTTTTGACTTTTTATGCTTAATGTATCTATTTTCATTTAACCTTCCTTTTTCACAAGGTTTAAGATAAAAACTACTGAATTAGACAAATGACATTTGTTTGATTAATGTCTTTCATAAGCAAGGACTCCATGACCTCTGATTGTTTCTGCCAGGCATCATTTAGGCCACTTTTAAATTTGGGCTAGGATCAAAGAGAGACTGGATAAAGAAACTTGATTTCACTGTAATGATGTGCCTTTCCTATTAGCAGATAATTAATGGAAAATAATTTTTCATATATATGAGATGCTGCAATAGAACTGAGGAGAAGGAATGGTGTCAGCTCAGAGTATATTTTATTTTAAAATAAAATAGAATAACTTGAAAAAAGTTCCCCAAGACTTGGTAAATAGCTTTCACTCACTTATTTGGCATAATTACTTGCATTTACTTATCATATTGTTATTACTATGTGACCCATATTAAACCAATTTAGATTATTGTTGGGGAAGGGTGAGCTAATAATTTAGATTACCACAAATGTTATTACCCTAATGTAATATTTTAAATCACTAGCTAATCTAAGTGGTCATAGTTGAGACTGTAGTTACAATCTCTCTTTTATCTCTTAGGAGTGTATTTTGCTGCAAGTAACAAAGTACTGTATTACAAAGCCTTAATAAAATAGGTGTTAGTTCTTATCCATAAAAAAACAAAATAGCTGTTTCTGGTGTGTGTGTTTAACAGTTCCAAGATGTCAGGCCAGACATTTCTGTCCTCTCTCTTATAGTCACAAAATGGATGCATAGCTCCAGGCACCACATCTGCATTCAAAACAGGAAGAAAGGTGAAAAATAGTGCTAACCATTTATGTTATTTTTTACAAGAAAGGGAAAATCCTTTCCAGAAACAATCTTAACAGACTGCTTAGATTCTGTTGGCAGAATTGAGTCTCATGATTACCCCTTATGCCACAGAGACTGGAAAAGCAAGGAAATAATTTTCTGTCCTACATCCACAAATACAAATGAGCAGTTTTCTTGTTTACTGCCACCAATATGCAGCCTGACATATGGGCTTCAACCTGCAAACCCAAAGCATCTGTCAACACTGACAGTCAAGCACATCATCTGGATATGGAAAGAAGCAAACTTCCTACTGATTTCTACTCCTTAATATCTATAATCAGAACTACATGACAACAGGACTTACTAAAATGTGAATAAAATCTTTTTGTTTTTCTGCCATCATTTGAAAAGGGCCTCATGTAGGCTTGTCTATGTCTTCAGACTGCATCTTCTCTACATTTGCTCTCTCAGGTAATAAGGAACAGGTTGTTTTGTTTGTTTTATGGTGTCCAGACCATTGCCAGTAGCTATTAATTGAGTTGACAAGCTTAGTGGAAAGTTCACAGACAATGGAGTAAGACAGACCTGGGCCTGCATCCAAGTTTCCTCCTTTAGTTGGTACCTGATTTTTGGTAACTTGCCAACCCCACTTTCCATGTCAGTACATGTGCATAATTGTCCTAACTCACGTGTACCTGCAAGGATGGAATAAGTTATATGGACAAACATTCAACATGCATCCTGGTGAGCCACTCTCTGGCTCCCTTAAAAGCAAAGCCTATCATGGAAGCCAACACCGCACTAAGGAAAACCACTGTCGTCAGGGTTTTCAGTATTGGCTTTAAACCTTGTCCTTAAATGTACAGAGAAAAACCTTTCATTTCCTACATTACAGAAGCTCTTCTATTTTACTGAGATAAAGAAATGGTTCAAATCCTTCCAAACTTAAATCCATAGCCCTAGAAAGTCTTCATGGAAGTTGGAGTTAGAAGGCTTATGAAAACAGATATCCAGTTTGCAGGGATGAGGAATGGGAAGTGAGGCACTGTAGGGAAGAAGGTGCACAGTTCTGAAGTTACAGTCCTCTTCAAGCCTTGCTTAAGATCTCTTTTCTGATGTTGGCAGCCCTCACTGAAGTAGTTGATCTCTCCCTTCTCTAACCTCTTTCTCTGAGTTTATTTTATATCCAATCTAACGGATGAGTGTTATAATTACTTTGTATATGTTATCTGCTTTCTCATCCGTAAAAGTGGTGTAATAATAAAACCTCTTTTTTGATGGAATTACCTGGGGATTAAATGAGATAATATAGGTGAAAGTGCCTATTGCAATGCTTGACTCATTTTTGGTGCTTCAAATATATGCTTTGTGTGTATGTGTGTGTGTGTGTGTGTTTTCTCACTACATACTCATCAAAACTTTACAAAGTTATTTCCACCATTCTTTAGTTTGAGGATTTCTATAAATTTCCAATTATCTCCATTTTATTTATTGTAGTATTTCAGAAATCTTCCTGAGGACTACAAGGTACTAACAGATGCTCTGCCTACACTGAATAACCATTTCCAAACCATTATATTTATATTAAAAACCCTATTCATTGAACTGTAAAAATCTGTCTACAGCAAAGACTGCTAAAGTTAAACCAATGGGGAATGGACTTGGTATGACTCTTATCTGGAAATATTCCCTAAAAACAGCAAAAGCCACTTCTCTAAAGAAAAGTTTTAATGAAGAGACTTGCAGGGCATAAACTGCTTCTCATATTAAAAAACTAACACCCTGCATGCACCAGTAATTCCTTCCTAAACATTCGTTTTATGATGGGTAGACACAGCCTTAATGGCAAGTTAAAACGGTATTTGAGGGATTGTTTTTGAAAATTGGAGGCACATTAGGCATGAATCTCATTTATGTAGAACTGGAAAGAGCAGCTATTCTACTTATGAAGCATTAGAATAAAATCCTTATCATAAATAAAATAAAGAGTCAGATGTAGTGTTTTATAGCTAAATCGCTTATGCTGATTTTGGTACCTTTTCTTTCCTGTTCCTAAAACTATTTAAGTAATAAAGTTTTAATTGCTATATGTACCAATTAAGAGTCCTTGGCAAAATGTTTGCAAGCAAATAATAAATGATTCAAATCTATAAATAAAATGAAAATATGCTGAAATAGTCATGACAGACTGTACATACAAATGAGCACATTGGGGCTCCCCTGCAGAAAGGAAAAGCCTCTCTCCTTTTAGCATTGCCATTTTTTTTTTATGTAGCAAGGGAAAAGGCAGCGTTAGCAAACAAAAATTGCTTTTCACTTTGCCAACAAGATAAATAGAATGAAATTTCAATGAGAATGACTGGAAAATGTACATGATTGATGCTAAATTTGCAAAAATTCCAAAGATATGGGTACCGTTTGTCATAAAAATGATGTAGAAATCTTTTTGTTTTGTCAGAAAAATTATGCAAAGAAAAAATTGCCAGTTTTCTTCCTCCAGCTCTTGTCCTTGCCTATTCCAGAATCTGTTTGCTTTTTGAAGGGAAGACACAGGGATATTTTTACTTTTAAATCTTTTATTTTGCTAATCACTAAGAATATGTGGCAGACATGTTTCTGGGGGAGATTTCAGGAAGAGAATAGGCTGGCATCTGTCCCTCACTGTGCCAGAAGAGGAATAAAGGAACAGTACATGAAAGTCCCTCATAAACTTCAAAATGCCCCCAAAATGTTCATTTTCCTTATTAGCTAAATGCCAAGTTGAATACATTTAAATACTGTTTGTGGAAAAGAAAATGAGATCTAAACTCTGAATCAAAGGACAATTAGACATCCTTAAAAATGGGGATGGAGGATAAGGAAAAACAAAGCATGCTTTTACTAAGTTATATAGATCAGGTTCTATATTTAGTCTTTATCTTTTATAACAACAGCAACTAACCTTTTGTTTTTTTCACCATAGATCAGAAGGACACAGACTTGTCTGTCTGAGTCTTCTCTGAATGCCCAGCTCTTAAAACATCGGAAGTCTATAGAAGGGCATCTATAAACACATATTCAGTGAATGAATGAATGTTCACTGATGAGCTAGGTACAGAACTGAGGGGTTTTTTTGTTTGTTTTTTACTTGCAATAGTTTGTTTAATCTTTACATTAAATACATAAAACAGGTTTGATCCTTAATTTTTGGTAAGAACACTGAAAATTGGAGGAGTACTTGTTACATGCCATGCACTGTTATAAGCATTTTACGTAATACTATTGTTTAATCCTATAGGGTGAGCTTTACATAAGACACAAAAACTGACACAGAAGGAAATAAAATTACTTGCTCAGCAAAGGGGCCTCACTAGTGGGATTTTAATCCTCGCAGTCTGACCCTGGAGACCTCACTCCTAATGTGAACATTATTCGGCCTCCCCGGCTGAGCACATAGAGGAAGAATATGGCACTGGCAAGATTTTTATATCTAGCTCTGCTTGACTGCAAAACATGATCTTTCTCTACTCCATCTCCAGAAGTATATTTCAGAAGGTTACCAAAACAGAAGGTTGGAAGGAAAAAGAGTTAGAGAATTGAGTAGAACTCTGTAGGAAACACTGAAGTTGATAAGCCTTGCTTTGAAGTCATATGCTAAGGAGCCAAAGCGGAAGATATCATTGACATGATGGAAACTTACCACACCCAGGACAGAGTCTGAATTCCATCACTTTTGAGTGTATGATATAGAACTCTTTAATTCACTTGACTAAAACTCAGTTCCTTAAATCAGAGAATCAAGTAACAGAGTGAAATGAATGCTATGCAACTCAGGTTTTATATCAACGTAAGCTGGACATACCACTTTAGAAATGCTTCTGTTAGAGGGTGACAATACAGCTTAATTTTTTAAAAATAAAAACTGTTGTATTTGGAAAGTAATAGACCATGTCTGGTTTGGTGGGAGGGAGCATGTAGGGTCAGCTTCTTATATTTCTTTAATAAAGACTGTTCTAGATAAATACAGACTGTTCTAAAGATCATTAAAAATTCAATCTTTTCATTTTCAAATTAGTTACAAGGTATTTTGTTAAAGAATCAAAGAATTATAACAGCAAAAGGGACCTCAGAAACATATTTAATCAAATCCTGTGTCTTTATGCCCTATTTCCTCTAAAGTTATTTGAAATGGTTGAACCATGAGCTCCTTCAATCAACTAGAATCTACTGAATACTTACTGTATAACAATAACATTTATTTCACAATGGTATGTGTCATGTACAGTGATATATTTAACATGGATTTTCTCATTAAATCCATGCAATAACCCTTAGAAAGGGTGCTCTTATTATCACTACTTCACAGATAAAGAGACCGAAGCATAAAAAAATTAAGAACTGTGCAAGAACACAGAGGTTAGAAGTAATCAGGCCAAAATTAGAACAGGGTGTGTATAACTACAGAACTCATGAGTCTAATCCTCAAGCCCTAGAGGCACTGTATCTGGTGCTATGTTAGTTTGTAAAATTGGTATTTAGAAACAATATTAAATTTACAGAACTTGAAAGAATAAAAATAGTAAGAATAAGACAATACAAAGAGCATCATTGTACCCTGTATATTATTTGCCTGTTAAAATGTTACCCAATTGTTTTATTGTTTGCATTATTGAAAGATGATAGATAATTGACAGATTGAGAGACTGGTAGAGACAGAACATGTAGGGAGGTAGGAAGGTAGATAAGCAGGTAGATGGATAGATAGGTGAATTTATAGAGAAAGATACAGTACAGATAAATATCATTTTTTCTAAATCCTTAGAGGGCAAGCAGCATGGCAGGGCCCACTACCCCTATACCTCTCTGTCTGTCTGTCTAATTCTTAGGAATAGGACTCCAGTACAGTTATAAACCTCAGTAAAGTTAATACTGATAGGACACTTCTTTTCTTATCCACTGTCTGTACTCCAATTTTATCAATCGACTCAGTAATGTCCTCCATAGGATTTTTTTTCCCTCCAGGGCAAGACCCAGTCTAAAATCAGGTAATGTATTTTATTATTATGCTTCTTTACCCTACTTTAATCTAAAACATTTCCACAACCTTTCCTTGTCTTTTATTATATTGACGTGTTTGAAGAAAACAGTCCTTTTTAACATTGGGTTGTTTTTTATTTGGTCTTTGATGTTTCCTCATGATTAAATTCTGTTCATACATTCTGCACTGGGAGAACACATAAATGATGCTGTGTCCTCCTCAGGTCATCACATCTAGAGGCACATCATGTCCATCCACCCTCTCTGGTCATGTGAACTTGGGTCACCCAGTTCACATATATATATATATATATATGTGATATACACATACACATACACATATATATATATATAACTATCATATTCTATATATAGCTATAATACAGTTAATATTACATCAATATTATTTCTCCACTTACAACTGTTAGCAACCAGCAACCTATGGGGAGACCCATTAATACCATGCAAATATTTTGCTCAATCAAAATTTCCCTCTAGATCAATGATTTTTGACTGATCCAGTTTTTGGCAAGATGGTTGAAAAATGTTGATTTTCTAACTCCAGCACTCTCCCCACATTTGCCAATAGGCACTAGAGATTCAACTGTAAGCAAGACCCCTCCCTTTCCCCTTTAACGGTATTTTTTTGGCATAAACTTATGAATTCTTCTTTTTCAATGGTTTATTAATGTTTAATTGTTTTGGTGCTCAGAATGTTTTAGATATAGTTAACAGGGGTCCCTTGGAGCCATTCCTGTGCCTTTGTAATAAGCCTATAATCTTATTTATTTGGCAAGGGGACAGTTTCTGACTTCATGGAATTGTAAAATATACCCAGCTCATTTTGTACCTACTTCACTCCAGCCCTAAAATCAATCATTTCTTCAAGGAATCTTAAGTCCTTTTCATAGGAAATATATTAGACACAAGATCTAGTAGGATAAGCTCTCTTTTTAATCTTTTATCATTTCTTAATGTAGAATTTCTAAAAATTTTTAGAGCTATCAAGAATCTGCCATTTGGACCACACTCTTTCTCATGTGTGTGGGATTTTAGTGGGATCTTGAAGGAATTATAGGACGATAAGGGAAGGAGAAGTTTAGAGTCAAGAAGTATTGAAGAGCTTTCTAAATTCCATTTCTAAAATTTTCAAGTGGGAAATCCTTAACCCTGAACATCAGAAATTGTTAGCTCTTAAGCTAACTAAATTATGAAGAAGTTTCATCCCATCGGCTTTTGTACTATAATTTGTGTTATCACTCCTCAAAGTTTGTTCAGTGGAAACTAATTTTATAAGATCCTATTTGAAAAAGGCACTACGACCAAGTTTTGGCAGTTGATGCTTTCCCAAATCCCGTACATAAACTAAAAGCACACAGTAGCAAGTTAAAGACTTTGTGAAATCCTGCATCAGAGAAACAACTGGTTAATTTTAACCCAAGATTGTCACATTTACTTGACACCCCAGCCCCAAAATGTAACATCTGATAATCTGATATCATCATTTAGAGCATTATTTGAAATGCTTTTATTTCTGAAGTGGATATTAAGTTCCCTTTAAGGTCTTTCCTCTTCTGTCCTTTTCTCCTCCATCACCCTCTGAGCCTCCTTCTATTATAGCTCTTAGTGAATTGCTTTGCAACCAGTTATTTGCTTATCAAACAGTTCCATTTGACAGAAAGGTTCTATAGGACAGATATTTGTCATTTTCAAATTCACCATTTCTGCTACAGTACCTGATACTTAACAGGCATTCGAAAAATGTTAAATTGAAGCACTGAATTGCTTAAGAGGTATCAAGTCACTTGACATTTTATCTTAGTTCAGAAATTGCTCTCCTTTCACCTCTATCCTCATTCAGTGAATTATTTTTTAGATAATTTTACCCTGGAACCATAACAATTACATTCCTTCATCCTTAAAGAATAGACGCCAATTGAAAAACAAAGCCTAACATAACCAGAGTGTTGAAAGTTCCCTGAACTGCTTGGAGCAATGGGTGTGGCCTCCACCTGCATCTAGCTCTTGGCTCCACTGAACACAGAGCAAATATGCTCATCACAGACTTCTCACACTTTCCTAGGGGCTGGAGTTTCAGTGGCAAATGAGAGAGACAAGCTCCCTCCTCTCAGGAGTTAATATTGTAGTAGATGAAGACAAATGAAAAAGAAGTGAGCAAATAAATAAACACATTCTCCAGACCCCTGGGCACTTAGAAGACAAAAACAACATCATAGGAAACAGCAGAAAGTGGGCAGGGCTCACACTTCCAGGAGGAGAAGAAGCGAAAATCTGGGGGCTGTGAGTCTTAGCAAGAGGATCAGGAAGTGCAAAGGCCTTGGGACAGCAATCAGTGCAGAGGGCTGAGTACCTGAAGTGGCTGCATGCCCATGCAACACAAGCATCGTGAGCTCTGTTGCTGGGGCATGAGACTATTCTTGGCAGCATCTTCTGAAGGAGGAGTGGGATGAGGGTGTAAATGATGAACAAAGGTCTGAGAGCTGTGAACAGCGATAAATGAAGGAGGCAAAATTTTAAAGTTAAGTGATTGATGATAATGTATACAACCTAAGTGAGTAACACACTGGGAAAAGAGTGACACTGCCTCAGCTGCTAATCCCTCAAATCTCCTTCCTTCCTCTCCTTTGGTTCTTGCTTATTTGTCTTCTGCTCTCCCTCTTCTTCCTTCCCTTTTGCTTGTCCTTCCTGTGTGTTGTAGCTTTCCCTTCAGCCTGACTTTCTCATTCATATTAATTTATTTGATGAACCTTCACCAAATCACTTCTATAGCCAGTCACTCTTCTGAGTACCTCAGGAAGTTACTAGGATGAATGGCCTTTAATGCTCCCTGCCCTCAAGGAACTTGTGGGTTCTTCGGGAGGCAGATGAATACATTATTACAATGCAGTCTGTGCTCCTGTGCTTCCTAAAGGTACATGCACTTCCATGGCCCTTCACTGCCAGAGCCCTTCGTCTCTCTGCCTTAAGCAATTGTAATATAGCAAAGATCTCTAACGTGCCTGTGTTTAACTCTCTGCTAAAATCGATTTCACATGCTGCCTTAAAATTAATCTCCCTGAATCACTGCTCTTGTGAATTTTGGAGTAAGACAGAAATGGATTCAAAGTATGCCCCCAAAATAAAAACTAAATGTGATGCAGGATCCTGGAGCAAAAAAAAAAGGACATCAGTAATGAGGCTGATGAAAGGCAGAGGCCCACAGATTAGTTACTAATACTGTATTGATGCTAACATCCTAGTTGATAACTGTACTATGGTAAAGTAAAATATTAACATTAGGAGAAGCAAGATGAGAGATCTGTGGGAACTCTCTGTATGATTTCTGCAACATTCCTCTAAGTTTAATATTTACTTAAAATATGAGTTAAATATGAGTTAATATTAGTTACGTATACTAGTTAACATTAGTTTTCTGTAAAATGATAATACACTTCATTGAAAATATTCAGGCATATAGAAAAAAATCAGAGTCATCTAGTGGCTACATTCTTAATAGCAAAAATATAAAACAACCCAAATGTCAAACAGAAAAAGGCCCAGCAACAAAATATTCATGTAGTACAATTCAGTATGGCAGTGAAAACAAGTGGATTGAACTACAGCCATCAACATAGGTGGATCTCATAGACATATAGATGTATGTCGAATAAAAGAAGCAAACCACAACAAAGACATGTGGTATGAGTCTGTCTAGAATCTGGGAACATGCAAGTAAAGTACTAGCAATCCTGATTAGGGAAACACACATGGTGGCACATATACAAAGAGATGCCTGGGATAACAGTCACAAACACCAAGGCAGTCTACCTCTGCTGAGGAAGGTAGAACCACGATAAGAGAGAGGAGTCATGCCTTCATGTGGCAGTGCACAAATGTATACCTATTTCATTATAATTCTTAAACTGTGCATGTGCATTTTATTATCCTTCTGAATGAGTTTTGTGCCTAACAGTGCTAAGTAAATACACAAATAATATATCATTCAAAAATAAATGTATACTCCAACATGAGCAAGCTGTGTGACTCCAGGCGAGTTACGTTTCTTGCACATTTGTCATTGGAGTGGTTGTCATGAGGATTAAATGAAATGATGTGTAAAACACTTAACACAAACTTGGCCAATAGTAAGCACTCAATAAATGCTAGTTTACAAATACAGATACATATAAATATATTTTTTAATATGTGACAGAAGAGTAACAAAAATAATAATAAAGAGAGAAGAAATGGTCTCCTCAAGCCAGAAGTAAATCACTTTATTATCATTATTATTACTATTATTATTATGGTGTTCAGAGTAATAATAGCTAGCATTTAGTGAGCTAAGACTATGCTTCAGCAGCTGTGTTAGTGCTAAAGTGGCCTGGGACCATCTGGGTGGTTCATTTTTTTGGATGATTCTACCGTAAGTGATCAGTGGATCACACATGGAGAAACAGACCTCTAGCAGCATAGACACAGGATATAAGTGTTTTAAAATGTAGGTTTTATTATTATTCAAATATGGCAAAGCCAACGGATCAGGATATGACTGCCATTAAAAAGACTGTCATTTTCACAGATCATAAGGGGAGGGGGCATGCCATTCCATGGGGGTCCACAAGGGGAAACACCGAAGTCAGTCAGGAGGCACAGGGAGGGGGCATACTTGGGCAAAAGCTTTTATGGTGGTTTCCATGGGGAGGAAAGGGCAAGGCAGGGTAAAGGGCTTAGAATTGGCTCGTTTGAATAATCTCAGCCGGTTCTAGCGTGTAGAGTCTGCCTCTACGTGTCTGGTATGTGGCCCTGGGATAAGTAGGGCAGGTGAAGAGTGCTCTGGAGTGTAAAAGCCCAATAAAGGAGGTAGCTGGGCATAGGGGCTCTGGATTGGCTGCTTTTTATATGGAAGCTACTCTCATATGCAAGTCCTTTACTACCACTAGAAACTAGCTAGCCCTGGGAGGGGCAGACCGTTAAGGCTCAGCAAGCTGCCAAGATGTCAAGCATCAAATACGAAAACCAGAAGATTTAGTTATTAAAGCAAGCCAAGACATATTTTTTAATTTCCTGGTAGTTGTTTTTTAAAGAGAAAAAAAATTAAATTGATACTATGAAATATCTTAAATATTATATTTCAACATGTAATTGATAGAAAATTATTAATGAAATTTTTTAATTTAGTACTTTTTAATACTAAATCTTTGAATTCCCTTTTGTATTTTATGCATAAAGTATGTGTTGATTTCAACTAGCAACATTTCAAGTGCACAGTAGCCCTATGTGGCCGGTGGATACTCTGTTAGACAGTGTAGTGCTACAGAGCCGTAGAAAAATTCATTGAGGTTGGTGGAGACTTAGAGAAATCTCTGAGCATCTGTTTGGTGGTGGCAGCTACGTGGCTCATTAAAGTAATCTCTATTCTCTCACTCCCAACCCGCCTCAGCATATTATCACCACAGCTCTTGTCCTTTGCTAGCCCAGTCCCCTTGCCCTCCCCTTCATTACCATGTCCCTATCATTGCTGTCATCTCCTGATATCCTGACTCTCCCTATTTGTGGCCTCTCCTGGGTTAGACAAAGGAAAGATGCTATTATAGCTTTTCTCAGGTTACTCTCACAGAAATCCCTAATCCTGCGGAAAAGGCTGGGAGTGATCTTGGTGGGTAGAAAAAGGCCAGCAGAACTTCCTGAACAGGCTTACAATGCCAAAAAATAAAAATAAAATAATAGATAGGCATGGGCCTGCATTAACTGCTGTAAGCACACACAACATTGACTCAACAAGAAAATTTCTTTCTTGGTGGTTTGGATATAAAGAAACCATACTTTTCTATTGTTTTTGTTATTGCAATCTATATGTCAGCTATAGGATTACAATTGAAAAATCACAATTTTCATTAAATGGTAGATTTTGAAATACAAACAAGTAGGTTGGTAATCTAAAAAAATACCTTCAAATCATGTCTGCTTTTAATTTTGATGAGATGATTTTGCTTCTGATCTTTTGGAAGTTTAACTAGATCTCTTGAAAAAATTTAATATAAGTCATGCTTTTTAATGCCCAAATCAGCATGGTCCATATAGCACTTGCCCACCCAGATATGACATTACAAGCAAAGTTCTCCTGGACAGTGTTCCTCTGGTTCCAGCTCACTCATCCTGACCTCTATTTTTAAGGTGGAAATCTGGCACACAGGAAAATGAGAAATATGTAGCTTTGTCCTGAGCCAGGAATCCTGTGAATATATCTCAGGCAAGCTAATCCACAGAGTTTAGCACACATCCCACAACCTGAGAGATGCTCCTGTATTTTCTGTGTTTCCTACTAATAGTTGACTACTGAACTTCACAGAAAATGTCAGCTCCAGTGACATTTTCCAGGACTAGGAATTTAGGTCTACCTTAATATCATTTGGAAGTTTCATAAAAGATTAATAAAAGTATGGCTACGTATGATACTGGACACTCAAATTTTGGTTAGGGTGTTGAAAGTTCTTTCTCATACTGTTATTTTCAATCAAGGTACTCCTCATATATATCTCTGGTAAAATTCCTCGAATGGATAGAATGAACTTGAACTTTAAATGGCTCTGACCTGAAAAATATGCATTGTTTTTTCTTATAAAGTATTACTTAAAATATGCATCAGTTATATGACAATGTGAAGAAAAGAGCATGTCTTACTTCTCTCATTCCCAATGATTCAAGTGACATAGAAGAACAGGATGCTCCAAAAGATTGCTCAGCAATGCTCCACACCTATGATTTCACCAGAAATCACTAGTTTGCCCTACTGGCATATCTCTCTCTGATAAAAGGCCACAATCCAGTTCAAGGTAATCATTAGGGAGGCCTTATTATTATTTTGCTAATTAGTCAAAAATCATTGGCTTTCCCGTTGCTTCTTCCTGCTGAGCAATCATTTGATCTTACTTATGTTGACAAACACAAACGTCACCAATTCTGCCTCATTTATCATTTGGCAGGGACAGTGTTTGCTTCTTCATGTGTGAAGAAAGTAGACCTAAGTGTAAGCAAATAGGCAGCAGGGCCCAGGTGATAATTTAAACTCATGTTTTTGCAAAGAAAGAGAGAGAGGGAGAAAGAAGAAGGAAGGAAGGGAGGGAGGGAGGAAGAGAGGAAGGTAGGAAGGGAGGAAGGGATGGAGGGAGGGAGAGAGAGAGAGTGGTGCAATGCCTTGCTTTCCAACAAACTAGCTTTGTGTGCTCTGGCAGGTGCTAACATAGATTTCATATCCTTTAGGAATAAACTAGATCAGAATGTGAGAGAAATTGGTGTACTTAATATTGAAAGAGGGAGCAATTCATAACCTAAAAAAAGAGCAAAATTTTTATTAAATAGTCAAAGATGTGGGATGTTCTTTTTTTCTCTTTGAATTAGTAACACTGAATATATGTTTGGCCAAAAAAATAAAAAGGACTTTCTCTTTGCCTCTACTTGCTTAAAATATAAGAAAAATGTTACATTCTGTGTAAGACAGACCTTCAAATTCAGTGTGATGATCATTTGAAATTCCAATCAAGCTGCTTAGATTCTGTTCCTAAAAATAATAACAAAAAATAAACAGTAACTAAAATAAACTGTCTAATAACTACTTTGAAAAAATACATTTGCTGCTATAAAGGAAATACATCACATCAAGTTTAGTAAAATGTTGTGGTTTGGACAGCCCTGGTCAGTTAATAGGTTCAAATACTTGGTTGACTGATTCATTATTTATGCAGAAATCATCATTATGATAAAAAAAAGTTGATTCAAGAGTTTCAGGTAAAAGGGCATCTGTATGTGGCCAAGTGGACAGGACAGAACAAGAATGGGGAGAGGAGGGAACTGTGTACATTCCAGGTTAGACTAAAATGGAGGGGTTAGTGAATTGCTTAGTGAAGAGCTGGATGGGATGCCTAATGTTCTCATAAAGCTCCTCAGTTCTGTTGTCTGTCATTTCAGGTGAAATAAAATTACTTACTTCATCTGAAAAATTAAATAGCATTGCCATTTCACCCAGATATTGACATTTAGCTTTAGACCCTAAACTTCTAAAAAATGCTAGTGCATTCCTACATGAACATTGAAAAAAAATATTAAATAAAAGATTAAGTAGCTGTGGAGATGTGAGAAACACAAATCAAGGAAAATTCCCTACATGTCATTATGTTGGTTTTTAAAATATGTGTTCAGTGATACAGATGCAATAAATTGATTAAAGTACCTGGTATCCTTTTAATAGCCATTAAAACTCCAGTTATGTAAATTTCTTTTAGTTTTTATCTAACTTTGCTTGATTTTCATTTGTGAATGTACTTCCTTAAGGGAAATAGTCCCAAACTGTATTTTAAAACATGTTTCCTCCTATTCAAAATGAATGTTTTATAACAGGTCCTATGTATTTGAGTAAAGGGCATTCAGAATTCAATAGCTTAATCCCTTTCTTGACTAGATACCCAACAAACAGATTTTTCATCAAACGAGAAAAAAAAATTTTTAAAGAACAAAATAATAATAGCCTACAAGTAAATTTCTTGGCAACTTTCAAGAGGTTAAATATGCTACTGCCCTTTTATATAGGAATTTTAAAAAGTGAGATCATTTTCTAATTCTTGTGATGTTGACATCTGTGGAATCAAGGTGGCCTAAATGTCATGCTTTAAGTTAGAGAATGGTTATTAGCTTGAAAAAGAAATAAAAGTTAAATTATGTTGCTAGACAGACTTTGTTTCAAGTGCTTCTGTAAGCCATTTTAATAAGCCAAAGCAGATTTACCATAATGAAAGATTAAGCAAAAACAAAAAAATTCTTCCTTGTATTTACACAATTAGATCTACAGAAGACACTAGTTGTAAGTTGTTTAGGTGCCACTTAAGTACTATCTTAAATGCTTTCAATTTTTGTTAAATGATGGAAGTTGGCTTATGGCACAATTTGTATATATATTCACTTCCACCCAAAAATGCTGCAAAATAACCCCAGAGCACCAGAGCTGTTATCTCCCTAGCTGACACATCCTTATTTCTTTTTTTAACCCATTCTTTTAGAGGTAAGATGAACTCCTTCAGAATAAAATGCTTTCTTCAGAGTGTTTGACAACTTTACAAAGAGAAAAATCAGTATTTTCTTTATTTGCAAATAAAATATTACATTAAAATGCTTGTTCTCATTTTAAATGGATGCATGATATTAGCAAACAAAATATTCAAGGCTTAAGTCAAATGATTAAAAACTGTAGCTGTCTCATTAATATAGGATTTTAAGGTAATGGCAGAATGGCTCATTGGTTCTTTGTGTGAATAATGTGTTCAAATGAAGGGGGGAGGGGAGGGAGGCAGAAGACTGTGGAATCATAAGAACTTATTTCTATTGCCCATGAGGAAAATACATAGAATAGTTTCTCCATTCCCCCCACTTTTTCCCCACTGACAATGATTATGAAATGCTGAAATATACCTTTCTAGGCTAGTGTTCTTCAATACTGATGTCTAAAATATACCTGGAGAAACAAAACAATGTGCTTATTAACTTGAATGATTAAAAATTGACTACCTCAATTTCTTTTCCACTTGAAATTATAAGGGTTATATTTTGATTTTGACTATAACTATTGTTATTAGTCTCCAAGTATAAGAGAAAGGACACACACACACACACACACACACACACCTCTGACCTTCTGCTTTACTTTGTTGTCTATTTTCAACATAGCATCTCCCATTTGCCCATTTGAATAGCATCTTTGTGCCAGACAGAAATGATTTCACAAACTATACCAATTAAGTCCTATTACAATCCTTCTTTCATTAGGAAATATTCCACTCTCCAGATCCCAAGGTGAAATTGCAGGGAGAAATAAACATTCCAAACAAGAACTAAAAGTGATTTAAAAAATCTAACTCCTTGATCAATTTTCTTCTCAAAATTTTAGACCATTTCTTACCTCTCTTGAGTGCTGAAAATCAACACACATGCAATAGAGCCTTTAAATCTTGTTACATGAACATTGCATCTACTGTGTGGAAGAAAAATATAAATATCATACCACATTCACGTATTGTAATAATTTCATGTTTCGTCAGCATGTCATCTATTACCAAAATGTGGACAAATACCCAGATTAATTTGTTCAACAATAGGGTAGCACTGCATTACAATACCAGGCTCTTCTTTGTTTGTATTCCAAATTCTATAAAGTAGAGCCAAATAAACAAAAGAAGTGTATGTGATATGTATACACAGTACCGTGTGCAATCTATCTATTTAAAGAGGCTGAGTTTTCACATGAAGGTAACCAGTGGTTTCTTAGAAAAACTGACTCGAAGAAGCCCCTAATCACTTTACAGGAGACAATGGAACAATTAAAAGGGACCCTTACTGAATATGTCTCTCAGATTGCAGCTTGGGGTGTAATTTCAGGGTTAAGCGGGCAGCAGCCTGGCCTCCTGTAATCTATGCATTCTGGGAGGCAGTTTGCTCTGGGGCTCCCACGGCCCTTGCCTGTGCTTGGTCTCCACTGCTTTGCCCTGCCTCCCTGCGTCCAACGTCAAAATCACACACAGGCAATTGGAAGAAAGTCCTCTGCCTCAGCAGTCATTGTGAGTGATGGCAATACACCAGAACGATGGTGAAAGCGCAGGATACAGAGTACAACCTCCACTCACGGGCAATGACCAGAGATGCCCCTGCATCCTGCCCTCAGTCCCAGGCCCTGGGAGGGAGCTGCAGTGGGGAACAGAGGCCTTCCCAGGGAACCATTTCATCTTCAGATGCCTTATTCCATGCATTTTTAGCCTCTTTTTCATGAGGACTAGAAAAATACCACCCCACATTTATTCCCAGTGAATGTCACAAATCTGTCCTCAGACTAAAGAATATCCCTTTCAAAAGAGGATGCTAAAAATTCCAAAGCTGACAGTTAATATTTTTGTTCTACTTTAATTAAATGCCTAAAACCCTAAAGGCATCCACAGTATTCATTCTAAGAGTTATTTATCTAGATAAACTGTGTATTAGTGTAGGTGAGAGATTATTATTTTATCACATTTTATAAATTACACGTGGCTACACGCCTGCATATTTCTGTCTCTGCTTCCAATAGATACTGTATTTATTTAAAACAGAACAAAACAAAAACACCGTTTACCATGTATACAACAGTTTTCAGAAATATGTACTCTCACATTTTGTTTATAAGATAGGTTATGTGCATAATTCTGCTCCATGGAGGTATAGCTAGATAATAGTCTTGTAACTGACACACTTACACAGGCTTAAAATTGCAAAAAGATGGACTCATGCTTAAAATTCTTGATAAGGAATTGAAACTATTTCCCCAGCCTGTACACATTCCTAAAGGCAGATGCTGCTGTGGCCTCCTGTGTAAGCAGTGCAGGAGGTGTTTGCATAACTGCAGAAGATGCTGCCATGGAGTGAAGTGCTTGAATCATTTCTAGAACAAGGGAGCATTCACAACTGGACCAATTGATCACTGCAGTCACTTGATATAATATAAAAGGTTGGTGTTGAAGCATATGGATTGGATAATCATCAGAGTTGTTCTGACATGGTCTATTTAATAATTCAAAAAGGAAAATTTGAAAATGATTCTGCACAAAGCTGCAGCACTGGGTTGACACGTTATTTATATCAAATGCTCTTTGTGTAGTCTATGAGCTGCGCAGATTGCCTGTTCATTGTAGTCCCTTTTCAAAAGCATCAATATTCCAAATCACCATCAGCAAACAATCAGAAACATCACCATCACTGTGGAAGGGCTGAAAAGTCCTGCTGCTCCTACCTGATGGGGCAGAAACCAACCCAAGGAAGAAACTGACCAATTGTGATTGTATCCACAATGTAACATCGGACAGGGTTGAAAGCTCTGTGGACTTGATTTTCAGACCTGGAAAAACATACTTCTTGGTAACATTCAGATGTGGTCAGAGTGTTTCTATTTAATATGTCCTGTATGTTGATTCATTTGAGAAATGCAGGGGTGGTGGAGGGGAATGTGGCTGGATTCCTGAGGCTAGCCTCCTCTCAGGTAGAGCTGTTTCAATAGCTGGAAAAAAAGAGCCACATGTTCATGGTTCTGTAGGCTAAGCCTAAACTCTTAAAAAGGCTTTGAGCAGGTGGGAGAGGGACAGTTAGATGTCCATACTCCTGACTGGTGGCTCCCCCAAAATATGGTTGAGATGCCCTCTGTGGTCACCCTTTTAGCCCTGTAGCACAATTGCTCTCTCACCATCTGTGGACTTCATTTCCCACACCTCTGACATGGAATTTAACTGTGATATAGCACAGGCTTTCTCTCTGACTAGTGTAATCAGGGAAATGATTCAGATAGCCCTGTGGAATTTACCACTTGGTAAATACTAAACAGTAACAATTTATACCACCAAAAAAGTCAGTTGTTACCGAAGGGCAGGCAATATATTCTTGCCTTACATTATACTTGTATACTTATGTTTGTAGTCTCAAAAGTTAATCACAACATATAATCCCTTCACATATATGCAAGTTTATAATATGTAAGAGCAATCCTAGCAAATAAGGTTTTGACATCATAAACAAGGGCAGTTCATACATTGCAACAACTGCAACTCCATTTTAAATGCTGGATTTGTCTCCTAATGTTTTTTCTCATTAAAAATCATCTGAAAGACTTTAATCTTGCAGAAAGCTACAGCCTTTAGTATGTCTTTTAATCTTCTGTATTTCATCCTAGTAAGAATCGATGCATGAAATGCTGACATATAGCCAGCCTCAGAATGAACTAATTTAAATAGACATGACCCATACTTCCTAGCAGCAACATCAAAATGTATTCTCCAGAACCTGGTTGTCAAAAGTAATGTCTTCAATGTAGAAATAATTTTAAGAACACTTCCTCTTTCCTGTAAATGAATCTAAGAAAGACAGATGACAATCAACATGCAAGGAACTTCTAAACTGAAAACAAAACATATTGGCTGGTACAAAAAGAAAGTAAAAGAAGATCATGCATAATCAAAAGGTCCATTTTCCTTGGCCTAAATATCCTTAATTCCAATCCCCATACCACTTATAACCCATCACTAGTGATATCTGCTACAATCAATATTTGAGATGAGGCAATATGAGGTGGGGTGCAATTTAACATGTGCCAAATTTATCCTATGGGAAATAATAAATATATCAGGTTTACATATAGCATGAGAAGCTTCAAGGCAATGTAGAGAACTTCCAGGAGAGGTGGTAAAGTGTGTGTTTCAAAATAAAAACATCCACTTCTTTCTTGCAAATATTTCCCACTGCAGTGAAGCAACCACATTATGTTCTATCACCTCATGTGGGTGCAAAGTTGCACCCATGGACTTTGATTTTCTGAAGAACATGCTGGGTAAATTTAATGAACAAGCAGGTTAAGGAAATGTGGCATTAAAATAAATGAAGAAGGCGTGTGGCCTGAAATCATAGGTTCTACCTCTCATTTCTGATCAAAACTTTTAACTTCTGCAAAAGAGAATGTAATCAAATGGCAACAAGAGAGTTTATAGATAAGGAAAAGACCGCAAAATCTGTATGCAGATGACCTTTCTACCGGGCTCTGGGTTCAAATATCCAGTTGCTAACTGAAGAAGCTGGTAGCATTCTGTCTTGTTCTACCCAGATCTGTACTGTTTGTTCCCTGGCCACTTACAGCACTCCTAATTTGGTCTGTTCATCTCCCAAGTGAATAAGACAGAAGCAAAAAGCCCTGCATTAGTTTATTTCATATATGCAATCTAATTTCATCCTGAAAAGTATTTTGTAAGTCAAGTATTGTTAATCCCATTTTATTGATGATGAACCAGATGCCTAGAAGGGTCAGATAACTTAGCTGGGGTCAGACCTTTGATCCAGAGGTGAAGCTGAGTTTTAAACCTTGAGCTTTAAAATCCAAGTTTGGTGACTTGTCCCCTAACTTAACTACAGATAATCAACAATAATAAATGAGCAATGTATATGACATGAACTTGGCTAATCAGCATCCTCTACTTATATAAAGAGCAGTCCACTAGAGTATCTGTTATCTAATAATTGATTTAAATAATGATTAATAAGTACAATCATATTGTTGATTGTGATTCATAGAACTCAGCTCGTGTTATAAAATATTAATCACAGGAATATGACGGAGGAGACAGGGGATTAGTCAAAGGCTTTCTAAACCACTCTCCCCCAAGAAAAAAGTCAACAACATGATTATTTAATGACACCAGAGTATTTCTATGTAGGAGCTTATCTCAGGAGCAGAAATATGGTCACTTCCCTGTAGAATGCTGCTGCTATTTTTAGCCTGGCTTCTAAAGGTAGAAATTTAGAGATTCCCCACCTCCAGCCCCTAATTAAGGCTCATCTCTTGCTGCCTCCAGGCCAGTGAGAAGCCTATTGGGCAGCCCAACTGAAGTCTGTTAGTCTTCTAGAGGCCACAAATAGTCTTTAGAAGTAAACCTCAATGTACTCAAAGCATACCTTCCTGCAAATTTGAATAAAATGTGCCTTTTTTCTTAAATTGAACACTCTTTTATATGTCTAGGAACAGATGACTGCTTACAGAAAACCACTGGTGAATGCTTTCACACCTTCAAATACTGTGTCACAAAGTTAGTTGAAAGAGTTCACAGGGAGAAGACCTGGATTTTAGCTCTGCCTGTGCTTGTCAGCCTTTGGCAAGTCACTATCTGAATGTCAATGGTCTTAACCGCTAGTTTTTTATAGGATTGCTTAAGGGTTTATTAAAATAATTTGCATTAAAGCACAATATAAATCATAAATGTATTATGCAGGTTAAGTTATTATCAGTATATCCTAGTTTAACATTTTTGTAAACTCAGATATTTTTACAATTATTTTCACACAGAGGGATCCAACTCTCCTTCTGAAATGAAAACAAGTGCCCTCAAGATTTGAAAAAACCAAGAGGTCTCATCTAACACCCTCTCAAACTCAATCTAAACTACAATTCCTGTTATACTCTTTTACTCTGTGTAATTTATCTTCACAGCACTCACTGAAGACCCTCCTTTTAAAAAATAAAATGATGGACCATTGGCTTGAGCCTCCAAGTTCCTAGCCTGTAGGAATCCCGAGCATTCCCCATACTTTCTGCTAACCCCAAAGTATTTAATAAACCACATCCCTATTGTACCCCTGTGCCACCTTAATTTAATATCTAGCTGATCTGGGCACAAAGGGCAGTCTTTATAGTTTTTCCACAGATTATCCACTCCATCATGCTCTTAATGAGTTTGAAGGAGCACACAGAAGAACCTCACAGCTTTCTTCCCCTTTTTTGGTTCTACCTTCACTTAGCGTCTTCCTCCTTCCTCTATGTAGGGCAATTGGTAAACCTCTCCCGTGCTATCAGATGGGTGGTTCCATCTATACACAGCACCTTCAGTATCTTCATACTCACCCAAACCCTTTTTAGTATTTTTCCATACAGCTATGATTCCATTCATAGAATAATTTCTATTGTCAGCTGTTAACATAAACTTTTCCCTCTTAGTTATATTCATATTTATTTGTCTAATTATTTGATTGTTGACTGTCTCCCCATTTGGACTATTAGTTACATGAGGGACCATATCTGTTTTTCTCATCACTGTATTCCTAACTTCTGTACACAAATTTTCAGTAAATGTTCATTGATTGAAATAATAAATGAGAATAAATAGGACTAAAGGGGAGATAGGAAACCAGAATATAATGCAGGTAATTGTAAATTTCCAATGAAGTTCTCTTTAGTTGTCTATGCTTCAGAAGTGATTTCCTCCCCATTTTCCACCTTACTTGAAGAAGAAGGAAGAGGGAGAAGATGAGAGAGAGGAGGGGGAAAGGGAGGAGAAACAAAGCAATTTAATGGTCAATATGTAGGCTGCATTGGATTTTTAATAAAATATCTATTATTTCCCTGAGGATTATTAAATGGCATTTCTATCAGTATATTGAGGTAGAAAGTCAATGAATAGGCTTCATAATGGGTATATGTTAGTAAGAAAACATTGAAAAAAAACTAAAATCATTTTAGTGCAAGAATCTCTGAAAACATATTCAGACACATTTATCATTTTGTGTTAAACTTTAACAAATAGGAATGCTATTTATTGACCTGAACATGGAAATCAAACTCTCTTCTGATCTCTGTTATGTTTGAAAGAATTTCCCAATTTCTGTTTGGAATTAAACCAAAATCTGGAGCCCGTGGTGTATGCCCTTTTCCTATTTATGATAAAGAAACCTACAAAATGGCACAATAGATTTTAATATTATGGGGAAACACATCTGCCATTTGGTCTACTTTCATTCTGCTGAAATGGTTTGGGGTCAGCGCACAGTTGCAGCTCCTAAATGCAAATCACTGCGTGATCCTAGCACATGGAATTACATCAGCGCTTTTGATGAGAGGACAGAATCAATACAGAGGTCAAAAGTGCACAACTGGGAGGAGAGCCGCAATCAAGCAGAGGGATTCCCCCAGATTACAATTCCCTTGATGAGATAGTGCAGTTGCAAGAGAGTTCCTAATGTAGGGGGGCTACCTACTGACCATGCAAAGGACTGGCTCGTGGTTTATCTCTACCCACACTCATCTCTGCACCGACTTGATTGGATTATGTTGTGAAGTTTGCCAACAAAATGCTGACATGTAGGACCAAAATTTCAGAAAATCAATATCAAATAATTGCCCAGGCCATGCTGAACAATAAACTTAACCTGCGCATTATGTACCTTCAGTTCTAGAGTGTGTAAGCCACCAAGCGGAGGGAGCTAAGCTGTTCTTATTGTGCATAATGTACCTTTATATATCAGCAGGCAGCACGAATCATTTCCTTCCCCACTGCTCAATACCCAGTGATTCCATCTCTTCTATATTCATTTTTTTGTACCAGACTGATGCCCTTAAATGCTATGCTGCTGTCAGTTCTTGGATAACCCTTACCTGGCAGCTAAAGGAAGTGCTTAGGAATGAATCTCTTGTCCCCACAGTAAATGCCTCCCAGCGGTGGTATAGTTTGGTAAGTTTAAGAAATAGACCACAGTATCAACTATACTGTATTTTCCATTAATTCTGTCCTACAGAAAACACTTCTCAATCTATTTTTATACTGAATGGTTAAGTGATGAGGTGAAATAGATACTTAAGGCCCTTTGTTATTGCAATATTTCAGTAAAGTGATTTCTGTAACAAACAATACTAAAAGTTAAGATATCAAACCAATTATAAAAATAGCATATATGTTTGTTTATACTTCAGTGGCCAGAACTGTTCTGTTATATAAATTAGAGTAAGAACCATGTAATTTCCATACTCCTAAACTTAATTATACCCTCCCTAAGTTTAAAAAAAAAAACTTTTGTGTGATAGCTATGTGTACTCTGTATTATTGGTTCTAAATGTGATTTCAAGCTTAGACAACAAAGCAAAGACCTAGGAAAAAGCAGTTCAGTTGCCAAATGTATAACCAGTAATTCCTCCTCCGTACCCTGTCTTTTTTATTATTGTGTTAAGAAAAATAGATAGCTGAAAATATTTCAATAAAAATAACAGCTATGCCTATTCAAAATTCTTCAGATGCTAAATTCCTGCCAACCCTGTTCATCTCAAAGATACCATAGTCTCATTTACAGAAAAATCTACCACATAATATAATTTGGAGATGTAGGCATAGATGTGGTGGGGGTGGGGGCACCGACAGATCAGGGTGGGGAGGGGGTGGGGGAAGCCAGGAATGAAAAGATACTATGTCAAGGTATTTTAGCATGAAACTGGCTTGAACAAAAAAAAAAGAGAGAGAGAGAGAGAGAAGAGGGTTTATAATAATTGACACTGGAATACATATTCACCTCCATAGATATATATTAATTTTACATGATTGTTCCTTTGCACTTTATGACAGAAAGAAAGGCCCTGTTAACAGCCTGGCTTCATCTTTAATCACATTAATTCAGCAACATGCTGTAATTGGAAGATGAAAGACTGGTGCTTTATTTACATAAATATAAACGATAAATGAGCAATTCCTGAATTGAACCAAATCAATACACCCTGCATTGTCACATTGACCTCACTAGCATTGAGGTCAATACATGTGCAAGTTCTCAGAATAATATCCCATCAAAACCAGAAGCAAACCTCCAACTCTCCAGGGATGATTCCATCACTCGTTTATCCACTAGTCTGAGGCTAGCTGATGAATATGTGACCATGTTGGATAGATGGAATACAGTATTTGGAATGGGGATATAAAAGCCCAGCCTGGGTGATCCACTGTCTGATATCCAGCATATATTGTTGACTGCAGCTGGTAAGGATTAGTTATCAAGCTCTTACTCACCAAATGAGGGAACCACAGATGGGAGCTCCCACACTGACGTTTCAGCTTAACATCCTGGCTTGAAGACCAACAATGCAATTTATGAACAACTGGAAATCTGGCACAAAGATGTCATATTTATAACAACTCACTAGAATTTTCTCTTTTGCTACCAAATTTGTGCCTTTCTGCCAGGATATTGCAAACTGGCAAAGAATATGTGTTTCTTGTCCTTACTAAAAACAAGTCACAAAATAATTCAATTACTTAACATTTTCTAGAGCTGCCTTAAGATACTGGACCAGGTTAAGATTATAGAGAAGAAAAAAACTAAAACAATTTTAGTCACTTACTGAAATAGAAAGGTAAGATTCCTCATATAGCTAAATCAAGATGACTCCTATATAGCAACTCACAAATTATCAAAACTATATTATCCACAACATCTAATTAACAGAATAAAATAAAATTAACAAATGTTTATTGACTATCTGCAAATTTAGACTGTTCATTAGAACAAGGTTTCAGGATCATTTACTTTCTAAAGGCAATTTATCATCTGATGGCAGATTAACAAAATGAGAAGACTGAGAAGGATAAAAAGATTCATGAGAAAACACATAAAAAAAGATAATGCTTAAGAAAAGACTGTTTGGCTATCTTATCTCTGAGGCAATTCAAAAAGGAGTTTATTTTTGGAGGCTAAAAAACTACTAAAATTAAAAAATGAAAGACTCCCTCTGACTACATGGAACCTAATAATTAAAGGTTAATTTTAAGACAGGATGTGGACAAGTGTTCAAGAACAAGTGTTTTACATGAAAAATAATTTTTGATATACACTTTTGAAAACACTGAATGTTTGAAATATTAAAGAATACTAAATTTAATATTAAATTTTTAAATATTAAGGAATGTTGATTTTCAGTGATGTAATGGAATTACGGTTGGCTTTTCTTTTTAAAATTGGAGGAAAATGTAATATGTCTGGAATTTGCTTTAAAACGGTCCAGACAGAGAAGTGTGGGGTTCTAGTTATGTAATAAGATTAGCCATTGGTTGATAACAGTTTAAAGGTGGTTGATGGGCCCATGGAGATGTATTATACTCTTCTACTTTTGTACAAGCTTGAAATTTTATTCATGTTTATGTGTGTGTGTGTGTGTGTGTACACACATTTTAAATAGGTATAAATTATAAACATATGTGTGTGTATATATATATATATAAATTTATATGTATATAATAAACATTCATATTAGTAAGACTTTGAACAAGTTTATCTCCACTTAACACTGAACACTGGTTCACTAGCCTTTTTTGATGAAAGTTTCAGTGTCTCTTTTTCCTGCTGAAATATTCACAGTTGATTCATTCAATATTCACTATATGTTTGGCCCTCTGCTAGGTTTTAAAGGCATCGTGATAACTGACAAGGGGTCTGCCTTCAGGGAATATACTTGCCAGAGGAGGTGTTTACGGAGTCTATGATCCAGAGGAGGTGATAGGCATCTATAAAGCCCAGGAATAAGCTAAAATGCTACAGATTGTGGTCAAAGTTCTGAGGAAAATAAACAGAGAAGTGAGATGGAAACTGGACAAAACCACTTGAAGGAGGGTGATCAGAGAGTTCTTCTTTAGGAAGGTGACATGACAGCCAAATTCTGAAAGACAAGGTCAGGCCAACCATACACATGTTGGAAAACACTTAAGGCAGAGGGATTAGCTCAAGCAGTGATCTTAAAAATGCGAATAAACATGATGTGTCTAAAAAAAATAAGGAAGTAGGTTTGGTAGAAATATAAGACTGACCACACCTGGTGATGGATTGCCTGTGGGGCATAAGGGAAATATACATTTATATGATAGATACTCTTTACATAGAGTGAATATATATATTATATTTTATATATATTTTATATATATTATATTCATATATATATATATGAAAACCCTCCTAAAACAAATTACGAATATGTATATATTTTAATAAGATATACCCTCCTTATACAAATATGGATATCTTTTACATCATAAGTACAAAATAAATATCATTTTAAATTTAAAATGCATTTTTATTATTGCAAAATCAGTACAAATTCACTGAGGAAAAATTAGAAAATAATCAAAAAGAAGGATATTAAAATGAAAGACCCACAATCTGTCTAGAAAGAGCCACAATTACCATACTATTATTATTTCAATCCTCTTTCCATATTTTTCAATAAAATAATGAGGAAAAATATGTATACAAATTTTAATCTGTATAGTGTGAACAGCTTTCCATCTCAACTTCATTGCACATTCCATTGTGTGGATAGTTTATTTAACCCATTCTCCAGCATTTGGCAGGTAGACTATTTTCATTTTTCACTGTTATCGGTAACACTGCGATGAACACTCTAATAGAAAACTTTGTGTCTTTAATGATTTCCTTCTGAAACAATTCCAAAAATAGAATGGCCTAGCTAAAAATCATGCACAGTGTTCAAGGCAAAGTGCTTACTTTTGCTGGAAGAAATAACTCATCAGAACAAAGGTAATTGTCTCCACTTTCCTCAAAACTCCTTCCTTTTCTATTCCAACTCCAGATCTTCGAACTTGTACTGCCTGCTGGCTTCAGTCTTCACTATATAGAAATTATTCCCCAGAATGGCATTTAGGTACTAACTAGCACAGGCAGACCTTAATATTTCTTTTAATAAGCTGTTTTGAACTCATTCTCTACATAAAGAAAGAGAGGAGGGAAGACAGACTTTCTTTTCCTCTCTTTTAGGTGGGGGTCATATTTCACCTATGTTGTAAACTCTAAATTAGCTTAGACTCCAACAATTAGAATTGGAAGGAGACTTAAGTTTCCTCTTCTTATCCTATTCAGTGGACTGAATATTGTTCAGTGGACTTCTTAGTCTATTCAGTGGACTTCGTCAATGTCCCCATTAAAATATGGTGCTCAGAAATGAAGAAAACTTTATTTCCCAGGATCTGAATGTTGTATTTCAATTAATGCTGCCTACAATTAGAAATCCTGCCCTCAAAAAATGAAAAATGAAATTTTATTTTACTGGTTGGCTTTATTTTTTTCCCAACAATTTCATCTTTTCAAGATTTCTATCCCTGGGTCCACAGTACACACACCTAAGCTTATTGCCTCTTATTATTGTGAAACATTTTGGAATTCTTCCTAGTTAATCTTTTGTTCCTCTCTCCTTTTTTCCCTTTCTTTTTCTGCATCTACTCTCTTGCTACACATTAAAAACATATGTTCAGAGAAATGCTCTTCTGGAAAGGAGGAATAGATATAAAACTGGGCAGGAAGAGAGTGAGATATCCATTCTGGACGTTCCACAACTTTTCGCCAGAACTTGCCCAGGGGAATTTGCCCTTGTTCACTGAGTGTGAGGCAGCCTTATATCCACTTAAAAGTAGGGCACATATTGACTTTTCAAATTAAAGTTTTAACATTTTTGCTGGGATCAAATCATCTTAGTGTTTGTCATTTGAAACAAAATTAATTGAACTCCGCAGGCATGGATGAGGACTCAACTATGTATTTATGAGTCCAGGTTTCTCAGTAGACTGTGAGTTCCCCTAATCAGGAGCTGTATTTTATTTATTCCTCTTTCTCTAGCACTCTGAAAAGTGCCTGGTACAAAGGGTTACTAGAAATATTTGTTGTTGAATGGGTAATTAATAAGTAAATGGATGAGTAGATTTCATAGCACAAATCATTTATAATATTTATAGGGTATGAAGACTGGTTTTTAATTTGCGATTTCATATTAAATTACTATTTGCAAGAACTGTCTGATTCTACTTCTGTCACAGGCACATACGACTCATTGACACATAGGGGCTCCCCAATTATCTGTATTTTAAAGAGTTTGACTGTGAAAACCTATGCTTACTTTTTTGCCACTAAATTTCTCTATAAAAATATGAATCACTGTTTTACAAAATTAGCAGGTTCACCAGCGCTACCTTACTACTTCAACAATTTACTTTGAAATCCAAAAATATTCCCACAAATGGCATTTGCTATAAACCGTTTGACCTGTTCAGCATGAAACAATTCTGATTTCTTCTTCTTATTTTTTTTGAGAGGGCATCTCTCATATCTATTGATCAAATGGTTGTTAACAACAATAAAATTCTGTATAGGGAAGTCAATGCACAATCATTAATCAACCCCAAGCCTAATTCTCAGCAGTCTCCAATCTTCTGAAGCATAATGAACAAGTTCTTACATGGTGAACAAATTCTTACATAGTGAATAAGTTCTTACATGGTGAACAGTGCAAGGGAGTCATATCACAGAAACTTTCGGTTTTGATCACGCATCATGAACTATAAACAATCAAGTCAGATATGATTATTTGTTTGATTTTTATACTTGATTTATATGTGAATCCCACATTTCTCCCTTATTATTATCATCATTTTTTTAATAAAATGCTGAAGTGGTAGGTAGATGCAAGATAAAGGTAGAAAACATAATTTAGTGCTGTAAGAGGGCAAATGTAGATGATCTGATTTCTTATTTTCAAGTTGAACTTTTTAAATAAATTAGGTAGAAGCATTTCCTATTTTTTTCCTCAGAACTTCAGGTAATATTCAATTTGAGAGGGAAAATGAATACGATCTGAGTGAAATCCTGTTCTTCCTTTCCTGTCCATCTCACCATGAAGCTTCTTGACTCCTGAAAGAAATGTCAGTCACTGATCCCCTGTGCTGCTGAGGTGCACATCTGTCTGTCTGGCCATCTTGAATTCACTGCTTCCCTCCTATGATGGCTGCATCCTGGGTGAGCACCCTCCTTCCCCTGCTTCCAGTCCATGTGGTTCTGCTGGAACCCATCACATTCCTTCAGCAGTTTGTGACACAGACCCAAGTCCTGGGTTTGTTCCATTCCCAGGACTTCAGTGGTTGGTTCAGCAAGGAGCACAAGACACAAACCAGGCCAGTGTGAATTATTTCAGGAACTTTTACTGGAACTGGTGGGAAAGATGTGTTTTCCAAAGGGATTGCTAAATTGAGGAGGATAACATCCCGGAGCTGCCAGGAGCTATATTATGCAGAGTGCCAGCTGGATAAAGAAACCAAGACAGAGGAAAGACAGATTGAGCCAGACAGAGAGACAGCGAGAGACCAGAAGCTCACTTGCTCATCAGCCCTGCAACTGTCACACTTGTCTACTCTCATTGTTAGTGTTATTTGTTAGCAGCTCCTTATTACAATTGCACTGTGAAAAACTCAGAAGTTTCATTGATGCTCTTTAGAGTTTTGGATTGGGTTTTCTTTCACACTTTTCTCAACTGGGCTCCTTATATGAACCACAACACACAGACACACACACGCACGCACACTCACAATGATTTGATGACTATTTTTCAGTTCACCCAAGGATGGTGTGACAGTTAATTTCACACATTAACTTGACTGGATCATGGGGTGCCAAATATTAGGCTAAACATTATTTCTAGATGCATCTGTGAGGATGTTTCCAAGTAAAATTATCAGTGGACACAGGTAAAGTGGTTTTCCCTCCCCAGTGCAGAGGTTCTCACCCAATCAGTTGAGTTTCTGAGTAGAACATAAAGGCAGAAGAGAGAAGAATTCTCCCCTTCATCTTTTCCTGCCCTTGATCCTCCTGGTTCTCAGACCTTCAGACTCAGTCTGTTACACCACTGGCTTTCTTGGGTCTCCAGCTGGCAGATGGCAGATCACAGGACTTCTCAGCCTCCACAGAAATGTGAGTGAGCCAAGTCCTCATAATAAATCTCTTTCTGTATATATGCCCTATTGGTTCTGTTTCTCTGGAGAACTGTGACTAATACAAGTTTTTTATAACTAATACCATTCTAGATGCAGAGGAATGAAATTAATTCATTACATACTATGGATGCCTGAGGGCATTCAGACTTAATTTCCTCGTAGCCCCTTCCTGCCTTGAAAAGGTCTTAATTTTTTACTGTGGTTTCTATATTTTCATGCATAAAAAATTTTCATTTCTCTCTATATTACCCAGATGTTGTTTCCACACTCCAGATCCTAGTAAATATATCCAGGTGGCCTTTCAAACCCTCTATGTGCAGATGGACGTCATCATGCTTTTCCCCAAAGAGGGCTTCTCCCCCTGGATTTCCCTTCAATGTCATCAGAGAACTGGCTGTCATTCTAGATCACTTCCTCATCTCAGAAACCTCAATACTTATTTCTATAGATTCTAATCACTTGAATGTTTCTTCAATCTATTATGCTCCCAATTCAATCTCTATAGCCATTGCCTGAGTTGGGCTCAATTTTTTAAAACCAGTCTTCTTCAAAAATCTCCTAAATTTTTTCCTACAACTTCTATTCCTTCACAGTGATCCTTCATAGGCCTACCAACACCATCTTTCTAAATTATAACTCTTAACATGCATTTCTTCTCTCCCCCTACTCTGGCAAAGCCAGAGTTAGGATTTGAAGCAGGTTTACCTATTCCAAAGCCTATCTTACAATAGGAAACAATAACACCTAAAATAAGAGTTTTCAAACATTTTTTTAGCTGTAGAATCCTTGGCTTAAATAAAAATCCATGGGCAAGTCAAAAATGGAAAATGCAAACTGGAGTTATTTTGGTTAAGTCATGGGAGTTATTCTGGTTAAAACAGGGGAAAAAAGACCTAGTAGCCATGCCTGTCAGCCTGTTCATGACACCATCACATCTCCATAAAATGCTTTTTGCAAATCACTGACCCATTTTAAAGGTGAGAAAACTAAGTCCTGTCAAGATTCAGCACCCTGCCCATCACCATCTCTCCTGCCTGGGATTCAGCTCTTCCCACTTCACCAATCAGCCTCTCCAAAGATGACTTATAAACTGTTATTTTTAAGAACTCATACCAAAAATTTCTGAACAAGGGGAACAAATTTTTTAAAGTTTAAAATGCTGTAAGCCCTTTCATAAAGCATGGTAATACCACATAGTCATCCTTTGCTTCATCTGTTCTGGAAACTTGGTTAGCATGAACCAGAATGTCCCATGTCCTAGATTTAGTTTTCATCTAATCTACCTTGAGCTTCTGCTACATCACACTCCCACTCGGTACAGCCTGCTTATTTTTGATGAGCTTATTTGGCCACTTATTAATTATAAGATAATAATCTATATTATTTCTTATAGACATGTATCCCTGAAAAAGTAGAATTAGTTGGTGTCCCTTACCTCTAAGCCTCCTTTGAATAATGGTGATTTTTTTAAAAATTGAGGCATAATTGACAACATGTATATAGTTTCAGGTGTACAATATAACAATACAGTACTTGTATATATTGAAAAATGATCACTATCATAAATTTGTAATTGTGAATCTTTTCATGACTTTACAGATTTTTTTCTAAACTCAACAAATTCTACCTAGCAGGTTGTATTCTACTGTATAAATCTTTAAAAAGACCAAAAGTCTGAATCAAATTGTAGTTGCCCGTAAAACTTGAAATGGATTACGTGTATGAAGAATGAGAGATACTTCCCAGCTTGTCTTCTTCACTCCCCAAGCCCATTTTATATGCAGAGCTCTTCTGTGTTTAAAATGATCTCTTTGCAGTAAAGGATGCTGAGGTGGCCTGAGATACATAACATAAATGACAGTCATGGTCTGTGTGAAGAACTGAGGAATTGGAAAGCAAGGTCTCAGGAACACAGGACCCAGGGACAAGACAAAGAAAATGAGAACTGCAGGTCAGGAAGATTAGGAACAGATGGCTTAGGAGGCAGAGACAGTGAGTGTTCAGAAACTTCCCATCCAGAGTGAGAGAGCAAATAAGGAAGAATCCAGAGCATGGGGCTAGATGAAGCTAATGATATGCAAGAAAACCCTTGGCAATGAGATGTGACTGGGACATTTGTCCGATGGGTAGTGCCCTGTGAGTCCCCCACACAGGTTTTGGCTAGGAGGGATGGCTGAGCATTTGTCTCCCCTTCCTTTACTCCTCCAGGTCCATCCCACTGAAGCTGTGGCCTGGGTCAAATAGGACCACTCACTGAGGCTTGGCTATGACTGCAAAGTCAGAACATTCTTAGGTGAGTGATTCCATTTCTAGATTTGACTTTAAGCAGCTTTCATTAAAATGACATTTCATTCTAATCCTGGCTTCTGAAGAAACTTCACAGTCATTTTTCCCCCCCCCAAAAAAACAATTTGGCAAACATTTTTGTGTTTTTATCAAAAACAAAAGGTACATGGTACAGTACTATGTTTTTCTTCCAACATTGTCTAAAGTGAAAGATACCCATCTTATTTTTTATACGGTGAGGTGGAAGACAACCGTAACACGTTTGCCTCTGGTACCAACATTAGCCATAACACTCCTAGAGTTAAGTATATAGGAAGTGCTGTGATAACCTAGTCAAACACTTCCTTTAGGTGTGCCCTTTTGGTATCAGTAACTACCAAGTCACAGTCCCTGAGAAATAGCCTGTCCAAACCTCATGGGGGTGGGCAGATTGATATAGGTTGAGGATTCATGACAACCCTTGAAAATATACTGTCCCATATTTCCTATACAAAGCCATCATACCCAGAATCAAACTAAAATCCCGTTGAAAGAAAGATAACTCTTCACAGGATTGGCAAAGGAAATACATACTTCTTGAATCAAAACTTTAATAAATTTGTCTGTTTTTTTTAAAGACCTACCAAAATCAAATGAGAAAGACATCTAAGCTATAATATAATCCAAGAGGAAATCTTCAACTTTTTTGAACCAACAAAAAGAGCATTTTAGAAAGAGGATTGTTACTAATTATATTTTGCTGACATATGCCAATTATATTCAGCAATATTGTTCTCCCAGTCTGTTGGGTCACGTAACAGCCTGAGAGAACAATGATGCTGAATTAACAATTGCAGTGAAAGCTTTCAAGAATCTCTTACTCAATTAGATGCTGACAAATTTACCTGTAAGTCATAAAAATTTTATGAAATTTAAATAGTTTCATAAAATGCATGTAGTTCACACACTTAACACAGTAGTCCTGAGACATGAAGTCCATTTCTATTATTCATAATGTTCCTTCCTTATATTTAAGTGACTTAGTAATTATGTATTTTTTAGCCATTTCACCACATAATGTATGTATCTAGTTGTCTATGCCAGCCATTTGAAACCAATATAATATAGAAAATGTAATCCAATGGTTCAATGGCCTTCCGATGATGTCCAGTTTTATAATTACAGACAAATCATTTAACCTTCAGAGGCCAATGGTGACAGATTATAAAGCAAAGATGAACCACAAATACAAAAATTAAGCCAAAAGATAAACATTTTTAAGCATCTATGACTCATAGAATACCAGAAATATGCACTACCACATGCATTAAAGTCCCATTAAGAATGCAGTTTGCTTAAATTCATAACACAATTGCTTTTTATTAAATTATTTTATAAAAATAAGAGAATATTTCCACAACCATCATACAGACAGAAAAGTAGAGGTGCAGAGCTAGGACTGCATAATAGAAAAATCACATAGAAAATCTCACAGAGACTAAAATGGACTCCAAGAGTTTCTCTGGACTCTGTACTGATCTCTCCCCTTACGTGCAAGTTCAAAGTTTATTCAAACTCTGAGAGGAGACAGAAATGAAAATCTTAAATATAAGATCAGGATCTTATATACCTATATCTTATTCTTTTGACTGATTGATTTAATAGTCTTTATATGCAAATAGCTATATTATATATACACACACATCTATCTATATCTATATATATATACACACACAAATATATATATATAACCAGTTTTATATGTATGTGTGTGTGTGTGTGTATATATATGACATATATAAATGACAAAGTCCTTGAGAACAGGAACTGTGTTTAGCTTGCTTAAATTACAGACAGCAAACTATGTTGTCTCTAATCGAAGCAAGCTTTACTAATTCCCTTTGAAAATGAAGATTATGGCAAACTTCTAGTACTTAGCCTGTAGGCTGACTTGACTTAGAATAAAAACAGGTTGAACAGGACAGATTCTGGCCCTCCTTAAAATTTTATCTTTTAATTATTTTCTTTTAATGTTATCAAAATTAGCCACCTTTCAAATAATTTTCACATATTATAGATATTTGTTTCAAACAAGGATTATTAGAGTAATATTACATATTCAGTCTTTAGAATACCATGGTATACCTTTCTAAGGCACTCTTGGGCTACACCATGAGGAACTAAGTAATTTAAAAGGAAGTTGGGAAACGCAAGATAGTGATATTCTTTCCCTGTAAACTAAGTATATTTACACATTTCCTAGTCTTATGATCCCTTGTAAGATTTCCTTGATACTTTTCATTCAAAAATATATACATGTGTCAAAGTCAAGATCATCTGAGATTTCCTTTCTGTAACGACTTCTTAAAACACAGATTCTGGCTCCTGGTTCAGAAGTCAATTAGAACATTTGTGTGGGTTGTGGCTACCCTACGCTAGTCTCATTTACATGATCTCTTTTGCACTCTGGTAGATAGGAATAGCTTATGGAGCCTTTACTTTTCATTTTGACCTTGACCACTGAGGTTTGAGAAAACGCTTCTTGCTCGTGTGAGGCAGCCATTGTTCCAGCACTTCTTCCTTTCTGCTGGGAAGGCTTAAGGTCATGAGATATGGCACCTTCTCTGACCCTATATCTTTGTTTAGCTTTTTCTCTTGAAATTATCTTGTGCTGACTTCCATATTTGCACTATCATTCATTCTTTTTCACTCACTCTTCTCTCTTCCCTTCCTCTGCCCCTTCCTTGCACATACACACACATGCATGCATACGCACACAGAGGAAAATCTATATGTGTCAGACATTCAGCAAGGGAAAGACAAAGGCACTGAGTTAATTACCCATCATTTACTGCTGCTGAGAAGAGCAGATGGCAGCAGACGATATGTAAATGGCAAGGGGCAGTGAATTATTCGATTTTTTTAGATTAATCGTCGATGACAAAGGAAGTGATTACAGGCTGTGACATTTATACAAATGTATAAAGTACATCACACTAAAAAATAGAGCTTAATATTATTATGAGGATGTCAGGCATATGAACACTATTGTCACAATACAAAGCCACACATTTTACAAAAACCTGAGACTATGCTCTTCCTTTACCTTAAAACTTTAGGGAAACCCAGACAATGAGAAAAAAAAGATGAATTCAAGGCTGAATATCATGAAATAGCCCCACAAGCCCAGAAAAATAAAATAAGGTACAAAATATAGGGAATGCAACATGCAGTAGAAGAGTGTTTATTGGAACATGCAATGAAACTGTATTGTTTGCTCACAATAGATCTGGTGCTATATCAAAGAGTAGACCATAAAACAGAAAAGGTGCTAATAAAATACAGGCTAGAAATAGAAATTAAAATTAAAGGTGATGTTTGGCTGTGAGACCAATTTAGATGGTGTGGAAGAAGAACAAATTAAAAGGAAAAAGAAAAGAGTATTGTGTTCCTGTTATTTCAAAGCAGTACCCTATCAGACACACATACAGAAAATCTCTTAATAATTTTCAGTGTCAAAATGAAGTAATTTCTAGCTAAGTTTCCCTTCTAAGTAGTACAGACATATGTATAAACATGAGCCCAAGAGCACAGACAACAGCCCCACACACACACACACACACACACACACACACACACACTGCCACCTCTTTGCAGGAGGGAAACACAGTAGCCTGTGTTTTCTGTTGCTTCAATAATTAATTGGTACACGAACAAATCAGATGCTTTCAGATGCTTCCCTATGCAGATCAGAGAAACTGCCCCATCACTGAAATGTTTTCAATCACCCTGTTATTAAATCTATACGGTGCTAATATTTTTTAAAAGAGAGGAAGCCGTTGAGCCACATATTTGTTCCCTGAAAGCACTGCGGCCACTACAGTTCTGCGGCTCCCCCTCCGGATGAGAGCTTAGCTCCAAATAGCAGCATAGAGAAAGAGGAAGAGTTAGGGCACATTTATTTATGCTCTTCAGAAATACTTTCAAAACACGCAAGGCAAAACAGCACCAAAATTACTGCTGAGTACTTCACCATTGTGCATTCTTTGTTGACAATAGGGCCACTGGTGCCTGTGAGTGTGAGTGAGTGAGTGTGTGTGTGTGAGTGTGTGTGTGTGTGTGTGTGTGTGTGTGTGTGTGTGTCAGGGAGAGGGAGAGAGATCGCCCATATATGATGGGGTGGGAGCCGGGGTGGGGGAGGCGCATTATTAGTCAGCAGCAGCACTAGATAGAGCGTTTAAGTCTGCCAATCCATTTTGAATGAACGTGGGTTCAGGAATAAAGTGCAGGCAGAACCAATCTGCCCTGAAGAAAAGAAAAGCATAAAATATTGCACAAAGAAAGGAGAATTTCCAGGGTGTCTTTAATAGCAACCCAAACTGGCAGGTGCACGAAGCAAACCATTAGCTTTGTATGCTGGTTTTAGAAAATATTATTGTTTTTCGTTATTTTTTCCATTTAACCATACAAAGCAATACTCACAGATGCAAATTATGCTGATCTATGCCTTGCTGTAAACATGATGGGGTACACCACTTTATGATTTCCTTTTAAATTTTTACCCACAAAGATCAGATAAAGTAAAGCATTCCTTAATATGTATAAAACACATATATATGTTGCTGATATTACATTAAAGTATGCTTAGGTAATAGGTGATGATTATCTTGAGTTGAAATTGAGCCTCAAATGTAGCCACATACTCCTTATTCAGCATTTCATATGGTTTCAATGTCATCATGTTTTAAATAAAAAGACTGAAATATTAGTGAAGGTTAACCACTGCCTGGAAAGTTCTGTAAATATCTGGACCCCATGATGAAACAGGACAATTATTTGAGCAAAGGGTACCGTCTGGATGTGCTATGCTTCCTGTTCTCTGCACTTTGAGGGCACAGAGCCTATGACTCTAAGGACATCACTGACAAGTAAAAATAAACTGAACAGAATAATTCTCCCTGTGTGTGAAAAGGGAAATAATCTGGAAGAATGTACACATAAGAAAGAATTCTGGAAATATGTATAAAATATTACAATAGTAAAATAGCAGCCCTATGAAGCCAAAGTTGTATGTTGCCCCTAAATCTTTAGAAAATCCACTGAAAGCCATCGTTCATGCTCCAGATAGTTTCGTTTTAAACAAAACAAACAAAAATTAGAAAACATTTATCCACAGTAAAAATTATATCAAAAAGAGCCTTATTTGGAAATAAATACTTGAAATGACTATAAATTATTTGATTTGAGAATTCTTTGGATTTCATTAGAAGTCAGTCTTCCCCAGTTCATAGAAAAACAAAACAAAAGAGAAATGGAAATAAAATTGGTAATCAGAGTTTTCTATATAAACACCCAAGTTGCAATTGTGTTTAAACCATTCTGTTTTAGCAAAAACATTGAAAATGCTTTTATAGATACTCAAACCAAATTTTATTTGCTTGGTAAAAGACTAGAGTAAGGACATACATGTTGCGAACATACTATACAAAATAAACAAGGAAATGTTTATTAATATTATCAAAGTATCTTGTATAGCAAAATCTTAGCAGGTCAAAGCTATTATAATAAAAATAACTATGGTTTTAGAAGAAGTATAAATTATAAATACAGAATGTATAAATATAGTATTACATAAAGGCATATTCATAAAATGAATTCATTATCCATAGTTTATTAATGGTTTACCCAAAATATTAAATTATAATTTACATGCATATTCAACAAGGTCTAGAAAGAAACATTTTGGTAGTGAACATAAGCATTTAATAAGATGTCAATATTTCTAAATACTTAGAGAATATCTTAAAAGCATAATATTGGATTTTCAGGTAAATGTATTTTAGTAAATATATCCAAACTTGAAAATTATTCATGTAAATTGAATATTAGTTATGTCATCAAGGCACCTCTATAGCAAATGAAATAAACATTTTCAACTAGACATAAGATGGGTTAAAATTTTTAAAAGCTGTCTGCTCATATACTATATTGAGCCCATGCATCTCAAAAAACACTGTAAGAGATCAGATAAAGTAAAATATTCCTTAAAAATAGAAGACAAAGATCTGTAGTCCAAAAGCAACGTATTGTTTTAGTTTATTCTTTACTTTAATGCATATTTTGGAAGTTTCTCTGATCTGAAAATAGAATCAGAAGCTAGGCCTAACATGAAAAGTAAACTGCATAGCATGCATAAGTAAAGAAAGCTATTCCACCAGAACTTATTCTTATGCCTCTGTACTTCATCTTTCTAAACAATATCACTTCTTTTTGTAATATTTTAGTACTATTTTGCATTTTGCATGCATACAAATGTATATTTTGTGCATTAAATATTTACAAGCATTTTATGTTCATACTACATCTCCTTACACAAACACTAAATTATTTGCCAACAGCAAAATAAAATGTCTCTAAAGAGAGAATGAACGCAGTAGCTCTTTTCTTTTAAAATGTAACTGAATGAGGTAATATTAATAGTACTTCATAGCATGGAATATCATTAATTTGCCTACTTACTTATTTAGAAATGGTGCATACATTTTGTATTTTGAAAAGAACATCAGTTCAAAAAATTATGAAATTTCATCTCATAAGAGCAGACCTTAACATTTAATCTTTGGATGATTCTTCCAGTTCAACTCAACTGACTCCATTTTTATCAGTTCTATTTTTAAGGATAATACAGAATTTACTATAGCAACCTAAACCCAAGTAATTTTCTCGCATTCTTTCTTGATCTAAATCAAACCCATAGAGCCCTCTGTTGGAAGGTTTTCAGATTGCATTGTGTTGCCTTTATTTGGAGCACAGGAAATATTTGGGATACTCACCTTTTTTATTTTATGCTGGCAAGTTTTTTTTTTTTAGAAGGCATAGGACACCAGGTTACATGTAGCACCCCAAGACAACATAAAACATTTTGTGCCAAAATTATAAAATACATAAGCACATGATACCTTTGTTCCAGAAACTTCAGTCTGTGCAGCATTAGTTCAGGGAATAATGTTAAACTAGCAGATTCTACTGCACTATATTCTTCAGTCAGTAAAACACTTGGATGCCATCTTCACAAAAGGGAATTAATACAGGAAACCTTTGGTTTAACCTGTAAGAGTGATCTAGAGATGGAAGATACACTCCTTCAACAAATAATCATTTAAATGGGCTCTAAGAGCTTTTAAATTATTTAAATATATATACATTCATTTGCAACATTGTCCTATAATTTAAAAAGATGTAATCCAAGAGACGGTTCTGGAACTTTAGGGTTATTTTTTAAAATATGAGACTTTTTGTTTAGCAAATTTTAAATATCAAATTGAGGAGGAAGTCTGTTGGCATACCAGGGTGCCACCTTTCTTGGACAGCTCTGGGCCTCTGTATGCTGCAAACATCTCTCTGCATCCCCTAGAGATTTCCTCAACTTATCCATATACCCCTATTTAGTTTTTATAGTGGCAGGTTTCTTATCATTTCCCACCATCCTCATGGCTGATTCTCTGAACTTCCGTCTTCATCTCTTCAGAGAACTATCCTCGCTGGTCCAGCACAACTCTGCTTCCTCTGACAAGAACATGACACATTAAACTTCATCTTTTGTAAAAATCATTGCTCCTTTACACAGTAACGGAATGACTTTTATGGATAATGTGGCTGACTTCTCAGCTGGGTCAAGAAGCATCTTGTTGGCATGGAGGAACTAATTTTTTAATGAGCTGTCTTCACGAAAGTTCCCTCTCAGTGAACGTGGCAGACTGCCAGATTTGAAAAACCCTGAAAGGTTATCCAACAACTTAAAAGAATTCTTGACCATATGAAAATGCATATTTCAATCATATTTTTGGCAAATTTTGGTGGTTCATCCATTCAAAAAGAGGAAGTGGGAAAAATATGAGCACATCAGCTGGTCTTCTCCCAAGGACCCCTAACTCATATGATACAGATTTAGAAAAAGTCAAGCTAATTCATCTCAAAAAAGGTTGTCTGCTAGCCCCAGTCAAGGACACTGGGTCTATTTTTTTTAAAAGACGCAATATCCCACATTATTTAAGAAGATAACAGAAAGCAGGCCTTGGAAACCTTCTCTGCATGAAAGGGAATGCTGACCTTCTTATAGTCCAAGCATACCTAGTCTCCAACAAAGCTAGTTGAAAGTTTACATAATACATTATCCATCTGTGTGTGTGTGTGTGTGTGTGTGTGGTGTGTATACTAAGGGAATGAAAGAAGAAAACATAAGCCAGGGGAACAAAACTCATGAAAATAAGTAATGGTCCATAAGTCAAAATTTGGGAAGGAAATTTGGGAATAAGCTGTTATTATGTAAATGGAAGGAGAGAAAAGAGAGTTTGGTTAACTGGTGGAAGTGGATTTGACATCGAAATGTGGGCAACATTAATCCAAGATGTTCAAGGCAATGAAATTGGAGTGAGAAAGATTGAAAGAGTGAATGGCATTTCAAAACTAATTCCAAGACTAACCTTTTTTTTTTTTACTATAGAATTAGAAATGGGATTTGGAGGAGAAGCCAGTTTTCCTAAACTTGAATTTGTGTAATCCTCAAGAATTTTCTGTCTTGTAAGATTCAGTAATTCTTCAGTAATTCCAGCTATACAGAGAAGGGTAATCCCAATCTCAACCGAATGAAGGAGCAAAGTCTTCAACCAAAGTTAAACTCAAGGGGTTAGTATATATGTCAGCTGATTCTGGCCTTTTGGTCTCAAATCTCTGAGCTTGTAGCGTAGAAGCTTAGAAAGATGTATTTTCCTGGTGAGTGTCTTCACCCCTGCTCTCTCCTGGGTGATAAGAGAGACATGTGAGTGGCCAACACCCAGCAAAAGCAAATCACAGAAGCAATCAGACTTCTTCAACATCTTGACAGACTTGGATATCATTTGTGATCTAGATCTCACAGTCTGGACTGGTGAAACTTCTAGATTAGTCCTTTAGAATGAGTCTCTGTGTGCAATTTTTTATTGGTTAAGTTTCCTGACTTGACTTTTACTTTAGCCCAAGAATGAAATGGAGATAGCTTTCTATAATTTGCATCTTTGCACCTGAATGTCCTCATTTCATCACCTTCAGATGATAAGTAATGAATAATGTCTCTATTGGAACACACATTAAGTATTTATATGTGAGAATGCATCATATTTTTTTAAAAATTCCTTAACACCACCCCAGACTTCTGATACTAGAGATCAAAGACTGCTTATCAATGCTTAAAATGAGAGTTATCAGTGCTTGTAAAGAAAGTGGTTCCCAGGCATATGCACCTAGGGTCCTTACTAACATGTTTTGAGATAACCATAGCATCAGAGCATTTGATATTAAATTCTGCCTGTCTTTGCCCCAAGTGACAAAAGTGAACATTTGGATATTAATAATAATAACTACATTATTAAAAGGATTCTACAAATGCATAGGTTAACTTATTTAATTAGTGGAAGATGAGCAATATTTTCATACACTTCATATTTTCAGCATCTTCTAAAATCAGTTTCAGGATTGAAAGTTGCCTGGGTCTCTTCTCTTTCAGTGAACATATTTAGTAAAATTTCTTGAGCAAATAAGCAAATGGTTAATAAGATGTATAATATTATTTTTTTCAAAAGACAGAATTCCATCAAATTAGATCAATTTCATGAAATTAAATAAAAATAGAAAAATCCATTTTGAAAGTAGTCTTAACATCATAACCTTAGACATTCCTTTATCCAAAAAGAACCCCCAAAGATTTGTTTTCTTCTACTGAGAGAGTAAAAAGGCATTCAATATGGGAAACTGATTTTAAATGGCAACCAGATAAACCTCTAAAAATAAAAAAAAAGCATGTCCTAATGCTTTTGAAGTTTATCCAAAGAAACATCCAAGGAGAACATTACTATTTAAACTTCTTCCTTCTCCTGGTAGACTCTAAATCAAAACAAAACCAGAGCGTTCCAGGAAGCATGTTCATCACTAAGGATCACCAGCAGAATTCTAGAACAATCTGGGACTGGTGGTCCCTTGCCAGTGTTGATATATGATGAGCTCCTGATGTCAGCTCTTTTTAGGTTGTATTAATAGTCACTGTAGCCTGAATTAATGTTAATTAGAAACACCTTCATTTTAAGCTTTCATCTAGCATCCTCATATCCCATAATTTTCTAAATTGCAGAAAAAACAAATATATATTTGGCTCATGAGCTCTTAGAAGAATTCTCTCTCTCTCTCTCTCTCTCTCTCTCTATATATATATATATATATATATGTATATACATACACAAACACACACACACACACACACACACACACACATACACACACACATATACACACATATATATGAGCAAGGGTTTAAACTGGAGGAATAAAGCCTGGTATAAGAACTTTTACCCACAACGTTCCATTGTCATTATTCAGTCTCACCAAATCCAGAACTTTCCCAGAGCTGGAAACCTCCAGCAAGACACTAGATAAATTAGAATTTCAGATAAACAATTAATTTTTTTATAAGAATGCAGTATTGGGGAAATACTTAGACTGAAAACTCATTCGTTGTTTATCTGAAAAAAATTCACATTTAACTGGGCATCTTGAATTCTTATTTGCCAAATCTGCCCCAACATCTCCTGTGAGCTCATTTCCCCATGGTTGCAGAACCAACCCTCTGCTGTGGCCCAAATAGGGCTCATGTTCCCCCCATACCTGCTCTTTGCCAACTCCTCACATTTGCTGGTGTGACTTCTGTCCCCTGCATCCTCCTTTCCCTATTCCAACTCTGCCCATCTTGAAGACCCAGCTCAAACTGCATCATCTCTGTACAGTCTTTCTTGATGATTCCAGAGCCAATTCCTGTAATGTACTGTCTCTTAATTAATTCACCCATTGTCTCCACCTTGTGGTTTAGGTTTATCTCCCATTGTTAGTTTCAAACTTCATTTAAAACCTGATTAGGTTTTAACTTTTCTCAGACATAGGCCCACACCCTCAAACAGTTTATGAGCCCCATGAGGCAGGATTGCTGTTTATCTGGCACCTCTGAGTACTGACCCCAGGCTGCTGCCCTCAGCAACGTCTGCTTTCAGGAAGGGAATCAGAGGTGAAAACTGATGCTAGGTGGGGCCGGCTATGTACTGGAAGCCTTACATGTTATTTTATGTCATCCTTACAACAGATTGACATTACCTTCTCTTTGAAGAAACCACAGCTCTCAGAAGGGTTGTGGTGCAGCTTGACTCAGATAGCAGTAGAGGCAGAATTTAAACCCAGGTCTGACCCCCGAGTCAATGCCCTGTCACTGCCTCCATCAGTGCCGTCCTCACCTGCCGCAGCGGCTACTGCGAAGTTTTCAGTGTTGGTTTGGAAGGCTCAGAAAATGAAGAATCTAGGCAGAGCAGCTGAGGTCAAATAGGCAACTCAGAACTTTGTAGGAAACACAGATTGCAGCTGGGGCAGACTCTGCCATCCTGGGAAAAGCAAGAACAGCTGGGGCAGCGGAAGAGAAAAAGCCACTGCATGGGGTGAAGAAAATTAAGTGGAACAGGAGCAGAGCTGACTCCACATTTTCTGTTAGCTGAATGTTTGCAAGCAAACAGTGGTCCAGAGCCAGGTTGGGTGGAGAGGCAAGTTGTATGTGTCCCCTGTAGGCTGCAGCAGTTAGGGTCTTGCTGTAGAACACGGCTGCTTGAAGCAAGCAGGAATGGAGAGGAGCAGTGGGCAAAAGCCCAAAGGTGAATTCCCAGCAGAAGCCAGACATTTATGTGTAGTCATTGCCTATAGGTTAGTAGATTCTTAAGCAGCATGAAAGCTCCTGAAAGGTCACAAACATGTTTTTTAAAATTTCAGTGTACATTTGTGCACCACTGCATGCTTTGCTATGTTTTCAGCTCCAAGCTCAGCAAGGGAGAAATGTGGTGATTCTGGGGTCTGGGAGCCTCACTCTGCTTTATGGAAAATACCATCTGTGGATGAAGTGAAGGTTCCTGTGGCCAGGATTCACACCTGGCCCTGGTTGGCTAGCTCACTACACAATACGTTGTTATTGACAATATGTTGTGGGCAATATGTTGTTACTGACTCTATATAAAGAGCTCCGCCCAGTGCTCTGGGCAAAATGGTGGTACAGCTGCAAGGCTGCAGGAGAGCAGAGGCTGGAGTGGTGGCAGCACCAAGGATGGAGACTGAGACGGCTGCCTGGGAAGAGAGGCCCAGAGGCAGAGGCCAGTTTCCTGCACGCAGACTCGCTTTGAGTGGATGGGATTCTAGTGACTGACCTGCCACCATGGAAATAAAGTCGGATATAATCCTTTCACCCCAAGAATGTTCTACTGTCATTTCTTTTGGACACATTGAATCCATAGTGAACTTGTCCAGGCTGAAACCCATTGGCAAGACACCATCTACTAGAGTAAATCACCTTCTTTCACCCACCTAGTGTTTTGCAAGTCTTATCTAGTGATAAATTTCATGTATGCCTCCCTACTGTTGTGAGGCCTCTGCAGTCAGCAAGACTGAGAAGAACAGAGGGTTAGGATTGCTCCCTCTTGCTTTTGTGGCATGGAGCCCTATCATATTAACATATTTTGTGTAGTTAAATGGGAAACATTTGGAAGAATATTCCAGAGAACATTCACCTCCCCATTTAATAGCCACAGTAGCTAAGACTAACAGCAAACTGTGGTTGTCACAATAAGCAATGATTGTCCCACAATGCCAAATACATTATTATAAACTCAGTATCAACAGACATTACAAAGCAGAGTTGCTTTTATTTTCAGCTTTAACCTTTGAGAAAATCAAGCCTTCAGAATATTGAATCAGATCAGCACATCAGTGATTACAGACACAGGTACAATTAGGCCATCTGGGTTCAGCCAACGAATTATAACTCTTCTTTGGAAGGCGCCTTGGTTTCCTATCCTGTGTGCATATCCACACAAATAAAGCACCTCATTGCGCAGGGCTTCTTTTGTCTCAACATATATGAAGTCCATCTCCGGTGCAGTTTTGGAATCTACTTTACAAATAAGAAAGCTAAAGTCAGGTCATTTATAAACCCTGGATATCAATTAACCTACCAGGTGAGAGGCCAAAACTGACTTCAATGCATGAGGTATTGTATATATCATATGATGTAAAATCTGAAGCAGCTGAACAACTGTCTGCAGCTGATGAGAGCTTGAGGCATTAGAGACGCCTGCTCAGCCATAATGCTGCAATATCCCTATTGAGGATCACTCGATTTCTGAGGCACCTCTGATCTAGAACACTTTCCTTCTCAGGTTGTTTTCTGCCATTCATCACTAGTTCCTGTGGCCCGAAGGCTCAGAGTTAGGGAGACGAACACAGAATATTCTGGAAGTAGGACAAAAGCATATAATGGTTTTGTGACTTCAAGCTCCTTGGTGAAAGCTCCAGTTGGTTATGTTTTAGAAGCAAGACAGATCCTTCACACAGTGTAAGGGCACACAGATACACTGAAATACAGAATCTTGTTAATAAGTGACAGCAGCTGACCCACCACACTGGCTAGTAAGCAACCACCAGAGGTGAAGTGATTCTCTTTGAGCTGAACCGTGAGTCAGGTGCTCTCTTGCCCCCCACCCTGGCTCTCTCTGGCTCTCTCTTCTTTCTCTGCCCCTTTCTCTCCCTCTGTCACTCACTTTCTCTCGCTGCACACACACACATGCAGACACACACACATATGCATATGCAGTGTGCACACACCACTGAGAATATCAGGTCTGTGATAGAACCTAAGATCCAGAGAAATTCATTATTTTCTAAGTAAAGATATGCTCATGGATTATAAATATCATCAAAATTATGTCTACAGGACTAGGGGGTGAGAAGGCCTAGAAAAGACCATACTTACTCAATGTACTATCTTTAGCCACATGAAGAAGAGAGTACGGCCTTTCAGTAACCATGAAAGGCAGCAGTATCGTTTCTCCTGAAGGGGAGCAGGTTCAGACGTGATCTCCTGATGGATCTCAAGTACACCAAAGGCATTTTTATGAAGGTGATGGTGACTGATTGCTCTCCATATCAGCAGAGGACCTGACAGGAAGCAGTGGGCCTAGAGACGGAGTTCAGTTAATCATAAAGAAAAACAGATTCAACTTGAGGTTGACCAGGTACAGAAATGGCTGCTGGTGAGGGTGAAGAGTTCATTCCTGGAGCTCCTTGGAAGAAAATAAGCAGGTATCTCCAGAGTGTCTAAATTATGCCTGCCTGGAAGAACCTGCCCAATGATCACTTATTGCTAATTTGAGGTTAATAGTGAGGAAATATGAATAGAATGTGGAAACTACATACTATGGGAAATTACAATGACTACATATTTCCAATATATTCTGCACTCATTGCACAACACCAAAACACAGCCCTTGAATTTCACCCCTGAGCTCCATATTGCCACTTGCCCTCTTAGTGCATTTGGCATAGCTCCTCACTGCCTCCTTGAAATCACTTCACTTGGCCCCTGGAACCCTGCTTTCCTGGTCTTCCACCTTACCGGTTCCTCCTTATGACCCCAGCCTCCAAATGTGGACACCCTCAGGCTCCATCCTGAGACAGACCCCTTCTCATCTCTGGTCACCCCCACCCCATAGATCTCACTCAGCCAGTCCTGGGGTTTTAAATATTACATACATTTTGAAGTCTTCCAAATGTGTGTGTCCAGCCTGGACTTCTCCTGAACTCCAAACTCATATATCCAACTGCCAACTCTCTGCTACTCCTCAGCTCTCTGATAAAGGGGGATCTAATAATGTAAGCTCCCAATCTCCCTCGTCCTTGGTCAACACATGTGCCCTTTCTACCATCTTCACCATCTCTTTAAATGGCAACCCCATTCTTCCAGTTGCTCAGGCCCAAGATCATGGAGTCATCCATATGTCCTCTCCTTCTCTCTGTCCCACATCCAATCCACAGAAAATTCTTCCAATCACACTGTCAAAATATGTGCATGATTTAACCCTTTCCACTACAGCCACCCTGCTTCCAGCCACATCATCTCTTGCCTCGATTACTGTGACACTGTCCTAATCCACCCCTCTGCCTCCACCCTTGCCATCCTATGTAGTACAGGGTGACCTTTTAAAATTGTGTTCATTCATGTGACTCTTCTGCCAGATTTTTCATTGGATTCTGTTCACTCAGAGTCCAGCCAAAGTCCCTACTTACTGTACTTCCTGTGGCCCCTGTGGCCCACAGGACGTAGGGGACTGACCCCTCTGACCTAATCTCCTATTATTCTTCACTTGTTCTTTCCTCTCCAGCTGTGCTAGCCTCCTGACCAGTCCTTGGTCAGGACAGGCATGCCCTCACCTCAGGGCCATTGCAATTGCTTGGAAGTTTCTTTTCTCAAATAATACACTCCTCATTTCCTCCCTTCAGGTCCCTGCTCAAATGGTACTTTACCAAGACCTCTGTGACTAACCATTACGAAATGGTAGCTCCCACCCCAGACCTGTGCCAGGACTCCCTTTCCCCCTTGCCCTGTTTGGTTATTCTCTATATTTGGGGTGACTGTATAATTTATTAGCTAAAAAGACATTTATCCAATTGAAAAGAGGCACTATCTATGACTACCATGAGTGACACATAAACCAGGGCTTTCCCAGGCAAACAGGAGGGTATGGTCCCCAGTACCTGTCACCACTCAACATATATTTTTCTCATTTGCTTGTTTGTTGTTTGACTCTCTTCAGTTGAACATAACCTCCAAGAAGTCACAAATCTCTTGTTCACAATGATATCCCCAATGTCTAGAAGGTAACTGGCCTAACCAGGTGCTAAATAATCTATTGACTGAACAGGTAACTGTATGAATAAATATTTCCTGTACTTGGTTGAATCTATCAAAACCTATAGATATGCCAACAATAACAAGAATATTAACTAAAATTTTGGAATGCTAAGTATGCGTTAGACGTCATGATGATCACTTTCCATACACTATCACGTAACACTCACACCCATTCTCTTAGTCCCACATTACAGGTTGCAGAATGACTCTCAGAGAGGTTAATGATCTGCCCATGCTCACACAGCCAGGCAATGCTAGAGCTGCTGCAGTTAGAACTCAAGTGTCTCGGACTCTAAAAGGTTTTCGAAAGTCACCCCCATGACCTGTTGACCCATCTCTCTGCCTATAATCTGCTTCAAATCCATCCTTCCCTCTGTGTTAAGAGGAGTCTTCCTAAAATGGATATCCCAACTTCACTCCCATGTCTTTCCATTGTATTCCAGAGCCCAAACTCTGGCACATAGCATTCGAAGAGCCCTGGGGTGGAATGGGCCCTCCCAGTTTTTTGAAGGTCTCCCAGTGCTACTCCACCTCCACCTCCTCCTACCCTGCCTGACACACTTCCAAGCCTCCACAGCCGCTGCAGCTCTGTTTCTCTCACTGTTGCTTGGGCAGGACAAGCTTTATTCAGCCTCATCCCTATGCTAAAGCTCATCCCCTGGCTGTTTCCCTCCCCCTCATTCTTGCATCTGTCAAAGTCCGACCCTATTCCATCCTATTTGTCCCCCTAGTTAAAAGTCTAATTCTCTCTCTCCCAAATCCAAGAATTCTTAGTTGAATTCATTCATTGTTTCTTACAATATGCCTTTTAAAGTTATTTATATGAGGTTATTAGAGATTCACAAAGACAGGTGCCCTGCCTAATGCCTCATCACATCCTAGTAGGGCCTAGCAGAGTGCATGGCTCATAGGAGGAGCTAAAATGGTATTGATTTTGCTGGATGCACTGTGCGTGCATTGCTTAAGAAGCAGTTGGAGGTGCAGAGCTGAAGCTCAAGATAGAAATTGTAAATTGTAAAACATTCACATGTAAATGAAAAACACATGTGTATGTGAAAATGAGAATTTTAAGAAACTAAGTGATCAGTGAGAAAGCCTTCACAAATGCCACACTGAAGGTAGAAATATAAGAAGTGTAATTTTTAAGAGTGATTTTCTATTCATAATCTTATATAATATGTAAATATATACAATGTTACAGAGAATTGAAGGAATAAATTTCATAAGGATAGAAATCTTCCCTTTTCCTGGCATACCTGGAACTAATTTCTCAGCCTTTATCATTTCATCTCCCCATGGAGTTAGATTTCAGAGTAGACCCCATGAGGCATCAGAATTCCTATGGAAGAAATATGTATGCTATTACATGTAGCTCCAGGCCAGCAACTTTAGGGGGAAAACTACATACTAAGTTAAATCATTCTCTTAAGCTACTGCACGAATTTGCTTGATCCACAGACCTACTTTTTTTGCAGGAGAGGTAAGGGTGGGTCTAAAACATTAAAAATAAAATGTAAAAAATTTTAAACTGCAACCCCACACAAAATAAATCAATTTATTCGGTATATTAGCACTCATTAACACAAAATATAACATTGTGCATAGTTCTGGAATAAGTTGTAAAATTCTGGCATGAATACATTTTATTTGTACCTTAGTTGCAGATCAAGGGTAAGAATAATTTTCAAATTTTTGAACACAGCCCACACAAATCTCCACTATGCCAGGACACTAGGCAAAGTTTCCAAGGATGATGAACTACTTTTAGCCTGTCTTGCACTAGCACCGGAGCTATAAATTACTTCACAGGCAATTCTAACACTGAGTTAGTCTGTCCACCTGCAAGGCTACTGTTCAAGTATTGTCCCCCTGATCACACAAAGGTTTAGAGTGGGAATGTGTGCGTTAAGACCAGGTTGTTAAAAGGTATGTTTGGTGTGAGCAGCCTTCTCAGGATTATCAAACAAGCACAGTTGGTGCTCTCCCCGTGTCTCTGTGAAGACTCCATCACCTGCCTTTTGTTCTATGCATTCCTCCATTAGGGAGCACAGGGCAGCGTGTCCCAGGGTGTTGCCTGTACAAAGGGCATTCATTCTACCTGTGCCCAGGCATTAGAGATAAAGGACCCAAATTACATCTGGAGCTGTGTTCATGGGTAAATGAGGCAGGGAGAAGATGATTTTACTGTGCTTTCTGGGTAATCCTACCATTAATGCCTGAGACGTTTGTACAGAAGTTTTAGGCAAGAGAGAAATAGATCACTGTGTTGCTATGCCTTGAGAGACAATGTGCAGTCCCATGCATGTTCTGCCTTCTTCTGTATGAGGCAAGCCCTTGAAAATGCCAGCTTACAAGCCCCTGCAGCAGTGATGCCATTTAGAAATGCGTGTGTGGTGGAGAAATGAGGTAGGATGATCTATCCTGGAACATATACTGTACGATTCTTGCTCATTTGGGAACAAACACTGTATTAGTCTTCCTTCAGTCTTGAGAGTGTATTAGAGAGGTAAATTAATATCAAAAACTAGCCTGCTGTGAAGGCTTATCATGGTCCTTGTATTGTTGTATTTATTACCATATTTAAACCTAATTATCTATCATTATCTTTCCCATTTTACAGAAGAGGAAACTGTGACACATCACAGTTACATGAAGGACCCAAGTTACATAATAAATGGCAGAGCTGAGATTTAGAAGCCAGGTAGTCTAACTCTAGAACCTACTTCATTCACAATTATACTCTAAATATATGTCTCTCTACTTAATAATGTTTCAATTAAAACCCAGAATGTTAATCTATAAAAATACCTATGTTTCCTCCTGTAAGCCATTTTAGCCCTCCTCCTTAATAAGTTATTTTAATTCCCACCTGGATCTGCAGTGAGGCACCCTGATATTTTTAAAACTTGTTTTATTGTTGACAAAGTCTGAAAGACACAAAACTTGTCAGCAGATTTCCAGATTTATAGGACAACGGGTGAAAGAAGGAAAGGAAGAGAGGGGAATAAAAAAGACACTATGATTTATTGAATGACTCTAGAAATTTAAGTAAGATGCTCAAGGCTGTATTAATTTCCTAGGGCTGCCATAACAAAGTTTCAGAAGCCGGATGGCTTAAACAAAAATGTACTGTCTCAGAGTTCTGAAGGCTGGACGTCCAAAGTCAAGCTGTCAGCTCCATCGGTTCCTTCCGAGGGCCGTGCCGGAAGGCTGTGTTTGCAGTCCCTCTCCTCAGTTTGGAGGTGGCTGCCTCTCCCTCCATCTCCTCACATCATCTTCCCTCTGTGCGTATTGGTCTGCGTCAAGACTTCTCAGGACAGGACAGAACAGGACACCGGTCATGTTGGATTAGGGCCCACTCTAGGGATATCTTTTTAACTTACTTCTATAAAGACCCTCACTCCAAATAAGGTCACATTCTGAGGCCAGATCTGCCTCCGCCTGTGCCTTGGTTGCTTAAATGAGCCAATAAATGATCTCCCTTTCTTTTTATTTTTTCTCAAGATAGTTTAAAAATTATTTGACTCACTTGCAGCCAATAGTGGTTGGAAGTGAATAAATCCTGAATTTCACTTTTTTCTATGTAATTGCAACACAGAATTTATAATGTATGAGGTACCATGATAAAAAGAAAAATTTCAGAAGTACAATTCATATGTTTCAGAAACTAAATCTAAGTGTTTGGAAGAGCCATAAACTGTGTTTTCCACTTGTACCATAATCATTTTGACTCACAATTTCACACAGTAACCTCTAGAACAAATCATCAAGATGGTTAATTCCTTTTAGGATGAAAAAGTGAAAATTAATAAATGTAAATATGTGGCCTACTATCAACTGCTGTTACTAAAGGATGGGCTTTTTATACCATCATTAGAAATCAATTTTTAGACCAGAGACTCAAACTATCCTACATAGTGTTTTAAATTAAGCTATATTGCATTCTCCAGAATAAAAAAAATCAGAATGCTTTGCCAAATACAATAAAACAAATGTTCATTACATAAACATCTTTATTACCTAGTCCTATTTTTCTACATTAATCTTAAGCTTATTACCAGACTCATGCTTTAAAAATTAGTTTTATAATCTGTATCTTAGCAAATAAAAGCAACAATACTTTCTAGAGAAATAGAATCTTTCTCAACAATGAAAAGAAAACCAATGATTAGAAACACCAACTTTAAAAAATTGAAAATTTAAGACTTCAGGTAAGAAATTTCATGTTTCCAATACAAGAACACTTTAAATTATGTAAAGCATAATGTATCTTCTCCCAGGAGTATTCCTCTTGCCAATGTCATGTTCAGGAAAAGTTAATAAATAATGTGAGCATACCATGTGCAAAATGTTACAAAAGTATTTCACCTGGTTTGAAGCAGCATATACTCTAATGGTTGAGAGAAGAATAAGACTTATAGGACAAGGACCATTTAAACTTGATTTTTTATATCCCTAGTAATGTATAGTATACTGTCAATGTTCCATAAATAATTATCTAATGGCTACATTTATAAAATGGGTCATCTTTAACAGAAACATATTCTACAGTGCTATAGAATAAGCTATTCGTGTTGTATATACAAGGGAGGACATGTAATACAGATTTAGACAAATACTATAGACAAAGACATGGATGTTGACACAAACATAGACATAGATATGTAGACACAGATATAGGTATAGACAGAGAGATATGGACAAAGACATATAATATTCTAGGCATTTCTAGTTTTCTGCTTGGAGTAGACATCTGTCGTTTCTGTCTCTCCAGCATCCCCTTCCTTTGCCTGGAAATAGCACCTCCTTAGCTTCTCTGGGGAACTGCCCTTCCCCCACTACATGTTCTGGTTGCCTGCTAACCTGAGCACCTCCTCCCACACCCAGGTGGACTCATTACTAGTGCCTCTTTCCCTTGGGTTTGAGGGTTGTGAAGATGTGATCCTGTATTTCCCAAAATACAGCAATGTTCCCCTGACAAGGCTGAGATTTTGAGCACAACATACAAAAGCCATATGGAGAGACTGAGAGCAGGACAGACAGACAGAAATACAGTGTGACTAGAGCTCTGTGGCATTCATCTGTTACACTACCAAGATTATAGCAAAAGATAGGAAAGGCAAGGGAGAGGTGATGTTTACAGTTGCCAAAAAGGAGTGTGCATCTTCTCTAAGAGAAAAGATTCAACTATTTAGCTTCAAGAGTCTTCTATGAAGCACGAAGAGTGTTCAACATTGAATTGGGAGACTATGGAATTTTTTACCAGGAAGTCTTTCAATAAAAATACACTCTCTTTTAGTCTAGATGATTTACATCTATGTTTTCAGGATTTATTTTTTTCAATCAGACCAGATAAAAATAAGGAACAAGGTGTGAAAACAGAACTTTTTCAGGATGACTGGGGCAAGGCTAGATATAGACATCCCATCCACAATTTTCCCTCCATCCACTCTCTGTGGGATTCCATATCCATACCTATCACTCCTGTGTGTTCTATTTCTCCTAAAGGACATTTAAGATACATGTGCAACTAATTTAAAACTGAGATAAATGACCATGTAGATGTCTACCTTCCAAAATACAGGAAGCAGAACTGCTTTTTTTAGACAAATAGTCTTTAGCATTTGATGTTGACTCAGTCTAAATAAACAATGAGAAAAGAACCTAGACAATTCACATGAACTTTCTGGAATAACCTGAGTTTTCAAGTAAATCAGGAAAGGACTCAGTCTGGGGAAAAAAACAGATGTTCTCTGAGCCTCTGAAAATAGCACTTGAATCTTGACTTTGAGCCTTTATTTTGAGATTTAAAGGGAATTCAGTAACAATGCCCATGCCTATGTCTTTTCTATCAAACAGTGCAACATAAAGAAATCATTGTTCAGAGTTCAGTTATTTTATGCAAGCTCATTCTCACCCCAACTCTCTAATGCCAAGTAAATTGTCCAAGTGAGCAATCAGAATACAATTTAATTCTATTTGCTGTGGTTTGCTACAGCTTAAAGAGTTAGACATACTGAAGGAACCTAGAGATATATATGTCTAAAATATTTAGTTATAATATGTTATAATTGTCAGTGTTTCATGATTAGTATTTAAAAAAAATAATGTCTTTGCTTTCTGCATGGTTTTGAAAAGGAGCTATTTACTAAGTCCCTCTATTGCCACATCTATTAAAGAAGAGATCTTTAAACTGCTTCAGGTGACTTTCAGTGGCAACAGCCCTTTTAACAAACTCCCAAGTCCCCCTTCTAATCACAACACAAAAATTACCAGAAAGAATAGATTTTGTTTAAGAGAGATGTGTAAAGTACTAACATGTGTAAAATACTCATTTATACCAGAAACTAGTAATACTATTTTGATATAATAAAAAATTGTTCTATCAACAATTGAGACATTCTCAGTAACCAAGAAGACTGTTTGGGCTAAAACTAGGAACATTATCTATTTATAAGAAACATACTCCTACCAATTCAAGAGGAAATATTTTGTTACTCTCCAAAGACAGAAGCCATGTAAATGCTACTTTTTAGTGTCACTCTGTATTTTATGGGCTGATATTACACACAATGGTCCTCATCCCGATACTGATCTTCAGACTTTTGCCTATTTATCTCACTATATTCTTCTAGATAAAAGTACCTAAAAAGATAAAGCAAAATGAAACTGATCCATTAGATTTAAAGAGGTAGTACAAAACACTCCCATCAAAGAGAGAAGTCAAGCCCCCTAAGTAATTGTCATAAAGTCATTCCACCATTTTAATAAGTTTTCTTTCTGAACAATTTTTAAATCCTCTTCTAAAACAAATGCTATCAGAATCACTTTCAAATCTCTGCTAAATTTAAATACATGCTTAATGTTTAGAACACTTGGATGTTGATGGTAACTATTAGGATTTGAGGAAAGGTTTCTCTTTGCTTTTGGTTCAAACAGAGACATATTTAAGCTCAAAATATGAATATCAAATGTTACAGGCTACCAATCCACCAGTATGCAGTCTGCCCTAGGAGGCAACTGACAATGCCTACCCTCCCTGAGCGACACAGGTTCCAGGGCAGGGCTCCAGTGAATCCACCTCAAAACTTCAGGAAGGACAATTAATTTTACAACACAACTCTGAGCACCTACTTTTGAAAGTCTTATTAAATCCAGTGTAGTTCCTTATATAGTTTAAGATTAGGTTTAACTAATGACAGAAGATACAACATAACAGAGCTTAAACAAGACAAAAGTCCTTTACAATCTTAGACAAAGTCCAGCAGCAGGAGAGTTCAAAGCCAGTAGGTTGATTCCCCTTCTACCTTATTACTCTGCTATCTCTTTCAGCACATGACCACCTCATCATCTCAAAGGACTGTTCAATACTCTGCCCCTGCCCCAAAGGAAGAAAGAAAGAAAAAAAAAGTTTGACCTTTATCCACATGGATAATTTATAGAAGTCATATATGCCACTTCTGCATACATTTTATTGGCCAAAACATAGTCACTTCACGACACCTATCAAGGATGCCTTGGAAATGATATAGTCTTTATACAAGATAGCCAAGGAAAAATCAGGGGATTCTGTTGCTAAATAAAAAGAAAAGAGCTAATATTGAGGGAAGATTTGCAGTCTCTGTCTCCTTTTTCTAAACCCTTTAGAATTTAAAATGTTAAAGGGTATTATTAACAAATCAGATAATAAAAGTTAACTTAGAAAGGATGAGGATGGAGAAAGGTCATAAGTACAATGATTTCAGGTTTCTCACTTAGACATCACACTGCACTTTTAAATTATCTTTAAATAAACAATCAAAATCTGTAAAAATCTATGATGGCAATTATGTTAGAAAATGAAGAATTCTTCCTGTGTAAAACTCTACTGGGTCTTTGTGAGTAGGGTAGATTTCCAAATATTACATACCTAGAAAATTATGCATTTTATACCACTAGAAAAGGCCACAACTGTAACTTATCCTATAACTGAGAACAAGAACTTTCTACAAGTTCTTTATCGAATTATTGCTTAATGTTAGGAATTACATTTCTGTCAAAATAAGTAGATTCCAATTTTACCTGTTGGGAGATCAACTTAAGTTCTGAAGCATATGGCAACACCGTGTTTAAACAGTGACCAAAAACTGCAGTCTTTTCCAGCTCTACAATTCAGTTTCATTAAAAAAAAAAAAGTTTCTTCAGAAGTGAATCACTTGATCAGAAATAGTTATGGCATATGTTGTATGTGAGATGGAACAGCATGTGGATGGCTTACAATTACAGAAAATTGATTTTTCCAAACCAGGTAAGTTCTCAAATTCAGAGTTTAAAAGCAAATACTCATAAGCCAGTACAAATAAATATTAAGAGGTTAGTATGGTTGAAATGTTAATACAACCTAAAATTGGGATCTTTTAGGATAGAATTTCCACTGAATATACCCTAACTTAATTACTTCTGGTAGATGTTCCACTAAGATATGACGCTCCTATTTTCCCTTCTATACCTCTATCCACAACCTAACAAATAAATGGTTTTAGAAATAAAAATAAAAGAACTCGTGGAAGGAGTTAGTCTGGAAATTTTGATCAAAGAGAGATAACTTTGTGTACATGTGTGATCCCTTTTAATTTCTACCCTTCAGAAAGGAAAAGACAATACCCACAGAAGCAGCAAGAATATTCAACCTTAAACCAGATCAGGATCAGAGCAGGTCAGGGTCCTACAGAAACCCTCAAAATAGGAGCTACCAAGCAAGAACTGGGGGCCACAATAACCACTCTTGAGCCCTGCTAAATGAAAGAGGAAAGTGTGTAGGGACTCTGCGGCTGGTATCAGTCTTTCAAGCACTAGAATAACTGTGTTGAGGAGACTTTAATAACTGATTTTCTAGCTAAGGCATGCATTTTGTTTATATATTCCTATTCATCAATGAACACTTCTGGGTGACTGCTGCTAAATTTGATTCACTCACTCATTTATTCCTACATTTTTATTCCTACTCATTTATATCTACAATTTGAACATTTACAGTTCTAGTCCCCAGAGAAACATGAATGAAACATACCATCTTTGCCTCTAACGTGTGTGTGTGTGTGTGCGTGCATGCATGAATCACAGAATCTTGGAGAGGAAACTGAAATAAGTATTAAAATAAGTATTACATATACTATATAAAGGGAAAATATGGAAGCTCTTATACTCTCTTAAGGAGCACCTACCCTTGACTTGGCAGTATTAGTGGGGTAGGACAGTGGGAATAGGAGTGATCTGTAAAAGGAAATGACATATAAGCTGAGGTCAGAAAGGTAACCAAGAATAGCTGGAGAGAAAGGGAAGGATGTTTCAGCTTGAGTACAGAGGAGTTTGAAATAAATCTATGATTCTGTGTTCCAACTGGTCAAGAGGATTCTTTCCCCAGCTACTGATAATTTAACATTGGAGACATTATGTTCTATTATCTGATTCAACAGTTATTTTCCTAAGCCCTCATTTGGTCTGTCCACTGTTCTGGGCAGTGGGTGTGTATAGAAGGAAGAGGAGGATCCCAGAAGCAGTAGATTTTGACTCTAAAACATTTATGTTGATTGGGGAAGTCTTCAATTAAAAACATAAAGCATTTATTTAAGGATGAAAGCATCCTATTACTATTTACTAGAGTCATGGCCTCATGTTGGCATGACATGCCCCAGAGATAGTCAACTGTAGTGTTTATGAATATAGACTTGGAAGCCAGATTGCCTCAGTTCAAATCTTTACTCTGTCATTCATCAGTTACATGAGCAAAAACCGGGATAACTAACCTCTCTTGAATTCAGTTTTCCCATCTTCAAAATGAGGGTAATAACAATCATTTCTATCTCATGCAGTGGCTTGAGGATTAAATGAGTTAATACATGCAAAGCACTTAGAACAGTGTCTGCTCCATCATAGGCAGTCAGTAAGGGTTGCATATTATTATAGCAAAAATTCAAGTATAATCATCCTGGAGTTCAATTCACTCTATGTTACTCTGAATAAATAGCATTCTGTCAGTCTTGGTGCTTTTATATAACCTTAGACAAGTCACTTAAACATCATTAGCCCAAGTTTCCTCCTCTGCAAAGTGGGGGCAATAATACCAGCCTCAGAAAATTGTCTTGAGGGTTAAATAAAATAGCAGATTGAAGGGCCTGTGGGCTGAAAATTGCTATGCAATTGTTGCTTGTTGTTATTATCTTGCTCTTTTTAACTTTCGTCCCCAAATTGGTAAGTGTTTCTCTCCTTAGGAGGAAGACAAATGTGCACACACACACATGACTTTGACATAATGTTTCCTGCTCTCCAGATAGTACAGAGTGAATAAAAATGAATGCCTCCAAATTGAGACTGGAAATGAACTTGACATCAATTTGTAAATTCAAAAGCTGACATAACTCAGTGATGAAGAATACTTGAAGCAACGCCCTTTTCATGTCTGCTTTGGGCAAATGCTCCATTCTGTCTTATGTGAATTGACTTCTGCTTTGTTCTTTGCTCAAGCTCCATTTGGACAACTGAGAAGTCAATGATCACCTCTGGGCCTCATGTGAGTCCCACCTTGTACCTTATCTGAGTGCCTTCTGGATATCGACATCCTACAAGGCAGCTACACCTGCCTTTCCTTTGCTAATTCAAAGATTCTTGGAGTTGAGGAAAGGGGTGGTCTGATGGGCTGGCGAATTGACTTGGACTCACTTTACTGTCCCATATACTCACTGAGCACTGCCTATGTGTCTGGCAATATATTAGTCTTTGTGGAGCTTGCAAAAATGAGGTTGACAGAACCCAAGCCCCAAGGGATTCACCAACTCTAGAGGGAGAGATGGACAAAAACATAAACTGCACAAGGCGGAATCAGTGGAAATTTTTACACTAAAAATAAAATGAAAATGAAGAAATATAAAGGTTCCAAGACAGTAGTAACTTAATCTGATTAGATCCGTAAAGATGGGGCATTAAAACGTGTTTCTAGCTTCCCAGAAGAGATGCCCTCTCAGCAGGGACTTGTAGACTGAGTAGGTTTCTTGAGCGGAGAAAGGGCTAGGGGAAAAGGCCAGACTGAGGAACAAGAGAAGCAGGGCACAGAAACGTGGAAGAGTGGTTTGGGTCCCTCAAACAGGGAGTAGAACAAAGGTGCCAGGTCATGGGGTTTGTGAGGGGGACAAGAAAGCACCTGCATATAGCATCGTAGGCCCAAAGAGAGAGCCGTAAGGGGAAATTGGTACATGGTTTTGGGGGCAAATTTTTGGAGCAGGAAATGGATCACACATGGGTCTGCATTGGCTAAGTGTCTCCACTCTGGACAAGAAGCATCATTCTCTTTTAGACTGGAGTCAGCAACAGCGAACAGGATACTGTGAGCTCACCAGGTGTCTAACACCTGCAGGCACTGTGTGCCCACATGCAGACAGACACTGCAGGACACGGGAGCTGGGATAAACTCAAAAATCCTTCTATTCCCTCTCCAGGGACTGTGCTACTTACTGACTGGAACACTGCTGGCGTTAACACACCTGATCATTGAACTACACACTATCTAATATTACGTGATTTCTCTGGTATATAGGTATCTGTGTGTATATTATATTTATATTTATAAGGAAAAGTGTGGTTGCATTGTTTTAGTCCTTTCATTTCAGGTGAAGTACTTGGATAAACTTGCAACAATTAATTTCAAATGTCTCGCTCCCCGAGGAGGAAGGCCAGTTTCCTCTGATCAGTGCAGAAGGAGTACTGGTTCCACGATTGCATTTGATAGTTTCTATTGTGATTTCCCTGTCTGTTCCCACCCACCAAGAAGTTCTAGAATTTGCCTGTGATGTCCTGCCATCTATTTCCTAGGATTCCTTCCCAGAGGAACACACAGATAGTGGGGCTGTATGATGGGCAGGAAACAGATTGCTGGACTGGTTCATTCCACAGCTGTCTTTTTTTGAGTAGTTTAGACAAGGGAAAAAGAAGGCAGTTACAAACTAAGCCACACAGCTTTTCATAATCTGCTGTCACACTCTCCCCAACAGCAGGCAAAAATTAAGGTCCCAGTGATTCAGTTGAGCCTGACTTAGAGAAGCTGATGGTGCATGATGGGGGGTGTTTTGAGGACTGAGCTCTGAATTTAGATCCTCCAGATGAGGACTGCCTTTCCCAATAACTGATGTTCTTTTCAAGTTTGTCCTATTCATTCTTGAACTTTGGAGAGTAGAAATGACTTTCACGCCTGTTGCACAGACCAGAAAATCCTGGTGCTATAAGGTGGAGCCAGTCAACAGAAGAGCAGTGATGGACCACTTCTTATTTTGTCCAAGAAATTGACATGGATGCAGAAAAGTGAGCAAATTGGCCTCAGCAGAATCCACTACAAGATCAATAAATATTTATGGAGCAGCTACTACTAGGAATTCAGGAAGACACAAACTAGTATTTTAAAAAGCATTTCAGGAACTTCTATTTTAGATAAAAAAACAAAACATTAATTTATGAAAACATAAACACTAAATAGCAATGTGTCACCAAAATAATGTTTGTAGGGCCTTCCTTCAGGTTCTTCCAATCACTCATGTGGAATATTTTTAAAGTCTCCACAGTGCTGTACCTCTTTGCTATCAGTATGCCTCTGATGCAGCGTGCTGGAGATGGCTCCACAAGACAAAGCTGGCCATGCGGTCCCCGACTTGGAAATACCTGCTGTCCCCCACCTCCTGATGTATGGAGGCCACCTGCTTGCTTTGTGTTAAGGCTCTTCAGTCTTACTCCAGTGTATGCCCCTAACTTCATTTCTGTATTCATTTCCTACTGCTTCCTACTGTAACAAATTGCCACAAACTGGCTTATAGCAACACAAATTTCTGATCTTGGCATTTGTTCTGGAGGTCATAAGTCTGAAATGGGTCTTGCTGGAATAAAGTCAAGGTGTCAGGAAAGGAGGATCTATTTTCTTGCCTTTTCCAGCCTCTGGCAGCTGCCTGCATCCTTGGTTCATCCTTTCCTCTTCTATCAGTAACAACCCTCGAGTCTTTCTCACGCCACATCACTCTGACACTGACTCTTAGACCTCCTTTCTCCACATTCAAGGACCTTTGAGATTACTTAGATTCAACTAGGAAGTCCAGGATGATCTTTGCAACTCAAGGTGAGCTAATTAGCCACCTTAATTCTTAATTACATCTACAGCCTAATTCTCCTGTATGTAAACCACCATATCCACATGTGCCAGGGACTAGAACATGGACATTTTGGGGGTCCATTATTCTGCCTACTCTCTCCTCCTGTGCTCTCCCTGAGGGCCCACACATTTTTACTGCCAGAAATAGACCTTTCTGCTGACACACAAGCTTTATCACAGCTCCATGATGTCCTATGAAATTCTAACTGGAATGTTATGTCCTTCTTTCTCATAATTTCCCTTCAACTGATACTTCTCAGTGCAAATTTCTCTCCATTTTGTCAGGCAAAAGCCTCTTTGTACAGTAATTCATTCCTACTACTTTTCATCCAGTCAACAAATATTTATTGTTCTCCTGCTATGCAGCAATAACTCTATTATTGGTTGAGTAGACATTGATGAGCAAAACGAACACGATTTCTTCTTTCATGGAAATTAAATAATGAATCACACAGCTAAATGTAGACTGTAGGTTGCAATGATGCGCTGAGGAGCAGAAAGAACTGTGTGTTCTCCGAGAAGCTGAGGCAACCATCTGGAGCCGAGGGTTCAGGGAAAACCCAGCTGAGAAAGTGACATTGAACCTGAAACTGAAAGGACCACTGGCCAAGCGAAAGGAAAGCAGTGCATGTGGCAGCCAGAGGGGAAAGCGGTTGGGTGATCAAGGGACAGACAGCTGCAGTGGGGCCAGCCAGAAAGCATCTGAGTGAGAAACACAGCTGGATGGGTAAGCTGGAGCCAGACATGAGCACGCTTTGTCTCAGCACAGTGGAACCTCAACTTAGTTGTTTCAGGAGGAGACAAACATAACCCATTTTACATTTCTAAAACTCACTCTGGATGCTGTGTGAACAGTGAATTGGAGGGGTCCAGGCAGGAATACCTGGCAAGAAGTGTTCAGGGGAAGGAGATGGAGACAGGATTGAAAAGAGAGGAGGAGATATGGGCCATCATTTAGGGTAAGCTCAGTAGAGAAACAGAGCTTTCTGGGCCATGTTAAGTACTCAGTTGAAATGGTATCGATACAGTTGAAGGAAAACCTGCCTACCCAGTTTATAATTTTTACCAGTGACAATCAACTGCTCAGATGTAGCCATAGGGGAGACAGATGGTTGGATTTATCCCGGTTTGGGATTTTGCCAAGAAATATTGTGGATGGAAAATATGGTGGATGCAAACAAGGACAAGGCAATTGAGAGCTTTTGAGAGGAAGTGATTATAATGATTTATCACCAGATCCTCGCTGGGTAAGAAGGCAAGTGGAGCCAGGAGAAAATGGGAATAAATAAGTGGTAGAAATCTATGGAATGATGCTGCCAGGGTATATTTCAGTAAGTGAATTAGGAGGTGGATGGGAAAAAAAATGAGCCATGTTGTTTTGTTATTATAAATGTGGTACAGTTCCAGGTGATGACATCCAGAATATGACCACAGGAGAAGATGGCTGAGGTGGAGAGCAGGACTGAGTCACTAAAGGGAAGTGGCCAAGGAACTGAGAGATCAGTGTGTGGAGAGGGCAGCTCTGGCTGACTGTGATCCAGAAGTCACAATAAACAAGGAAGTGCTTACCAAGAGATTATTGACAGACCACACAATGAGGAGAGACAGGTGGTTTTACCAGGTGGCATAAGGATCAAAGACATAGGATGGAGTTGGATTTTTTATAAGGTGAAGCAGAATTAATAACCAGATTGGCAACGGTAAACCAAGGACACTGACTGCAAAACTCAGGCCCAGTTACTGTGACTTGAGAAAACAAGCAGTGAACTCTTCATAAGAAAACCATACCGCTGTGGACTAGGTGGGCACCAGCTAAGGGTTCAGGAAGTGGAGCTGCACTCAGAGAAGAGTTTGGGAATATGGGGAAGACTGCTGAGTGTGGATGAGAACTCCTAAGGCAAGACTTGAGGATGAGAAGGAAAGAGGACTGGATCAGATCAGAAGTACAGAGTAGGAAGAGGATATGTTTGAATGATGAAGTTTATCTGTAATACATACCTCTTCTACCACTAGATATTGAGTGTTTATAGACCAAGAATTTTTTATTTCTTTCTATATTTTAGAATGATACTTGAAACAACAGGTACTCAGTAAATGTTTATTAAGAGAGTAAGGAATAATTGCTAAATGATAATAAGGGAGTATAACTTCAATGATATTCAGAGGAAATAATCCTATGGCTTAGAAAAGTTATGGAAGTAGTGCATAAGTACTGTATGATTTTGAGCAAGAATGCAACTAAATGAAACAATATGAGGAAAACTTTTGAGAGAGGAGTATCTGTAATCAAACAGAAGTATTCTCTGATTATCTACATCTGATTTAAGAAGCAAAGTTACCCAACACTTACTGAAATTTCCACATATTTGATGAAAGGCAAAAAAAAGGCACTTAGCAAATGCCAAATCTAAAATCATTTGCAGTAGTTTCTTCCGCTGAGCACTGTGAGTCAGAAAGACCTGAGGATTTATTTTCTTTTCCATCCTGGAAAGGCTGGATGCAACTCTCTCTGGTTTATTTCGGTACTGCTTCTCAGGGCAGGAAGGTTTGTGTGGAAGCAGGTTTGTTCCACCCCCCATGGAGTACAAAGCAGTCTAGGCCCCCTATCCTAGGCAGTAGGCTTCTCTGCTCCATGAGACCCAACAGAACCATTTGCTCCTGATCCTTGCTTCCCAGTGACTCACCGGCCTCAGGGGTGGATCATGCAAAACATTTTTTTAAAAAGAAAAGGTCACTTGTTTGATTAGTACTAAGAGGATAATTTGTGCCAACAGATAATTTGGCAAAGTGTTAAAGGTGGAGATGACAACAGGAACTGGCATCAGCAGTGCAACCTGCAGCCATGAACCTGTGCCCACAGACTGGCAGGGTTCTGCCTGCAAAGGGAGACACTCACGCTGCATCTCCCCACAAGGAATTTGCACTCCACTGTGGGAGAGAACAAACAGTAACAACAAGCTCTTAAATCATGAAGCAAAGGGAGTGAGCTGTCTGCTAGAGTGCAAAAAAGATGGCTCAGCATCAAAAGATGTGGGGCTAGTTTTGCTACCATATTAGCTCTTAGAACTTGGTCTTGACCAATGCAGGCTTGACTACTTCATCTTCAAAATGAAGTACTGGCATGGAATGATTTCCAAATTCCCTTACACCTCTAATTCTTTTCTTCTGAATATATATTAACAAAGAAATTCCTGATGTCATAGGACTATTTAGAGAAGCCAGGATTTTCAGTTACGTGGAGGTAGTAGTGGAGGTCTTTAATGTTTTTGAAGAATAGAGGCAGCATCAGAGTTTCATATGAGAGTCAGACATGAGCAAAAACATGAAGCCAAGAAAACTCATTCACAGAAAAAAGTAGAGAGGTTTGTGTCTGAAGAGGTACATGCAGCCTGAGAAATTGTGAAAAGCAGATTAGTAAGGGGGAAAAGTTGCTTGCCTGGTAACTAATTCTGCAGATGTGATGTAGAAGTTAAGTTGATTTTTGAAGCAATTGGGAGCCACTGTTGATTTCTGAGAAAAGAAGGGACATCATATAAGAAGCCACTGAGGAGAAGAAAAGCAAGGGTCCACTGCAGAAGTCCTGAGGTTGGACAGCGAGTCCTTCTGTGCCTGGTCTCATGGATGGCTCTCACCTCTGCAGCCAGGCAACCCTTCTGGGGAAGTAAAATGAGGCCGGAGGAGTGACTTTGCACAAGGTCACAGGCTGGAACTCTCGTTTCCTGCCACCTGGACTGTAGCTCTTTTGCAGTAAACCCTGCCCCCTGCCATTTTCCTCACTGAGGCTTTTTCCCCCTTTGTTTCCATGTCTCCGAGAATAGAATGTGTCTAAATTTCATGGGTGCTGCATCCTAAGTGATCCAAATAAAGGGTTTGAAAACGAGTGCATATCACAGCTGAAAAGTGTTGTGTGGCGCCGGAAATAATAGAAGGAGAGAGGCAAGAAAAGTCCTATCTTCCTTCTCCCCCTCCACCCCTGCCAGCCCCGCAGAAAACGAATAGGGATTTGGAGGAGGAGGGAGGGTGGAGATCACAGCGCCTTGCTGTGCTCAATTAGTATTCTAGCCACACACTGTCCCATCAGGGGAAAATGCTTCCCGCACACACACGTGTTCAGGATATCAGTGTGATGGATCTGAGCGAGGCCCCTCCAAACACAGTGGCCATCTGCTAGGCAAAACATAGGGGTCTGACAAGCAGAAGCCATTCAGACCCGTTGTTGGGCCACATTATTACATATTTGACAAGGGTAATGAGGGGCTGTCATTAACCTTACATGACAGTTGCTACAATGACACACTAAAGCAAGGACAAAGAGCCGAACTCAGTAAAAAGGCACCTACTTCTCATTTAACCCTGGAATTATGTGCCGCCATTATTCCTGATGGAGGCTGGCAGGCCTGGGGTTAATTTCCATTTCTGTGTCTGCTTGTTCTCTTTTTAAAATGTACCCCTCGTATGGCTAAGGCAACTGTTGGGAAGGCACTGCATTATTTATCACAACACACCGAGTTAGATGCTAGAGCAGAAAGGGTCTCCTGGAGAAATGAACACACAGACAGATTTCACGAGCCTCAGCAATGGCCTGAAACATGGCTTCTGAACTCTTGTCTGTAATAGTTAAGGTAACTCACCTAAGTATGACATTTCTTGGAATTTTCTGCTGGACTTCCATCAGATTTAAAGGAATAAGATTGTTTGGGAATATGAATATATCCTTACTACACCTTTTTCAGGTCGTGGACCAACCAAGGGAGGAAAAAGTTAAGGTAATAGTTTTGACAATGAAACACTTAATTTGGGAATCTAATTTCATGGATTTCATTGTTGGGAATATGCAAAAGAGCACCCATGCTTTCGCTTTATTTTACCAAAGGGACAACCAAAATCATGAGATGGTCAGATATGCCCAGGGCTGAAGAGGTGAGAGCCACCCGGCCATCTCTGCTGTCCTAGTTTCAAGAACCATGCTTTCTCCCAGCAATATTTTGAGCATTCAACTTTCATTATCAAAAGGGAAGTTAATTTTTGTCACTTAATTATTTAAACCTGGTATTCCTCTAAGTGTGCCTGCACATGTGTCATTTGCAATGCTACTATTCATGATAGTTCTGCTTCATAATTTTGAAAGCTGGTTCTGTGCAATTTGGCCACCCAAAGCATTTCTCCTTATTGCAGTCTATCTGCCTGATATCATGGAGGAACTAAAGAGATGATGGTCAATTGGGATACTTTATTTTAAGTTAAGAGCCATAGCCAGGGATGGCCCAAGCCTTGAAGAAGAAAACATTTAGTAGGAAATAGAAATATCTGGTTTGGGTAAAAGGTCTTACAGCCCATATCACTCTGGGCTCAGGAATATCTAAATGACACCAACCTATGACAGACTCAGAGTCTGTGACTATCGAAAGAGTCCAAATATCTAGCTTTTTTGACTTAAAATTCAATCTTTCCCTTATGTCACATGTGCAAAGTAGAAAGACTGATGATTTAAATTTTATGCAAGGGACCTGACTTCTGTCTTGCTCAAACCTGAAGCAATGCAATCAGGTGGGCCTGTTTGCTCTGTCACGCAAATATCATGGCATACTGGAAAAGTGCTATATTTCTCTTGGCCTAATTTACTCAACTGTGGAGTGTGAAGATTAGATCTGATACTGTCAAGGGTCACTAGTTCTGTTTTGGCAAAAATCTTCAATGCCATAGCAGAGAAAAGTTTTTGTTGGTTTTCCAGAAAGAGTTTTTATGTCAGGTCTTCCTGAATATAAGGGACTCAATCTATGAATGAGTTTAGGTGACTTGGAACCTAGGAACAAAAGAAAATGAAACTAATAAAAGATGTCCCACACCTCTGAGATTCATGTACATCTCAGGTAAGAGCATAAAAGATCCAGAAAATTCATAAACAGGCCAAGTTGGTTAAATACATGGGCAATGGGAGTATGAACAGGCACTTTTGGATGAGATAGGACTGCAGTGGAATCAAGAAGAAGAAATCGGGCAGTGCTAATGTAGACTGTATTCCTGTGTGAGCCATCTCCTGCTCTGTCTGCTTCATAGGGCTCTCAGTAAGTGAGTGAGTGGATATTTTAGTATAAACAATACAAAGACAGTAAAAAACACAAGCACTCTGTTTTTCTAGATACCAACCTTAATGTTAGCAGAGTATCATCTCTCCTTCAGAAAGTACCAGGTTAAAGTAAAAAGATGTTTGAAAAAAGGCAAGAGAAAGGAAAAATCCAGAATGGGCCAGTCTTTACTTCAAGAAGAGAGAAATATTCAGATTTGACCTTGAAAGTCTGCTGCTATGTTAATAATCCCCTTAAACTAGGTTGGTGGTAATGTCTTGGTAAGAACTTTGACCCAGCAAATTATCACGGCTACTGATTTATCACAATTTCCCTATGTAGAATCCTGACACACAACTGCAATTTAAACATCAAAAGGAAATAATTTGGGAAAAAAAACTGTGAAATTAAAATCAGAACACTTAGTTAAAAGTGTTCATTTTTACTACAAAGAACTCTTGTTTTTATTCTTAATTCATAATTTCACAGAGTCAAGACAAAGAAGTGGCAACTTCAGAATGGACCAAGATAAAATCTCATATAGGAAACCATACCAGTTGAGCATAACTTCCTATCCTTTCTATAGGTGTTTAGGTGCCTGTGATTTAATGTTTTCTTGAATTAAACAGCCAATTTAAAAGTGTTACTGACAGCCCATAGAACAAAGTAATAATAATTTTTCAAATAACATACATATAAAGAAAAGTTAGAATACCCTAGGCCAACATTACAGTGAAGTTTAGCAAGACACTTAACTATGTACACATATATACTACCACAATTAGACTCACGTATTCCAATTATGTGTTACCTATGGCATATAAACAATTCATACATTATGTATCTTTTCACTATATTCCATATACTAAATGGGACAAATGTTATTCTCATACTTTAAGAAAGCCAAAAAAAATCAAACCTGATTTGGGTAAGAAAACTATTCAAAAATCCATTGTTAACAGGTGTGGAGCTGGGGAGAGGCGGGGGAGACCATGCAATACGGAGAACACGCTCCAACCTTAGGTTCTACAAACTTCTCAAAGCAGAGGCAGAAAGGATTTTCTTTTATAAGCAGCAGTAAACAAAGCTAGAAAGATGTGGGTGTGAGGAAGTGGAATAGGCAGGCGGCAAGACTGGAGAGTTGAGTAGGAAATGTCTTTGTGGCCGGCCAGCTTGGGGGAGGGGTCATTAAGGAGGGACTTCGACATCCAATACTTGTTTAAGCTCAAAGGCAGGTCAAAGTCCAGGGTCCTGTGGAGAGGGAAGAAGCCTGGCTGAAGTTTGGTCATGTTGGCAGGTATTGTGTCCAGATTGTTCAACAGGGACAAGCACTTAGCTAACTTCTTATGAGGCAAAGAATGGGAATCTGGAAGAATTGTGCCTGACCTTGTCACTAATAAACAGGTGGCCATCGCTTAGCTTATCTAAATCATATGGGAAAGGGGGTTCTCTGTAGTAATCCCAGGAACACAAAAGGATAGGGGCATTTCTTTCTCTGTTCCTTTTTTAAAATTTTTCATTGTAGTAAAATACACGCAACATAAAATTCACCATCTAAACCATTTTTTTATTGACCGTTCAGTAATGTTAAGTACAATTCCATTATTGTGCAACCAACCTCCAGAACTCTTCATCTGGCAAAACTGGAACTTTATACTCATTAAAAAGCAACTCACAATACCTCTAACTCCAGCCCCTGGAGGCCGTCATTCTGCTTTCTCTCTCCATGAATTAGACATTCTAGGTACTTAATAAGTGGGATCACATAGTACTTGTTTTTTGTGGGGTTTTTTTGTTACTGGCTGTTTCATTTAGCATAATGTCATCAAGGCTCATCCATGCTGCAGCCTGTGTCAGAAACCCCTTCCTATGTAAGTCTGAATAATAGCCCAATACACGTGTATACTACTTTATGTATAAGCATTTGGGTTGCATCTTCTTTTGACTATTGTGAATACTGCTACTATAAACATGGCAGTACAAGTATCTCTTTGAGACCCTGCTTTCATTTCTTTTGGATATATACCCAGAAGTGAAATTCCTGGATCATATGGTTATTCTATTTTTAATTTTTTGAGGAACTGCCATATGTTTTCCACAAGGGCTGCACCATTTTACATTCCCACCAACAGCCTGCAAGTGTTCTGTTAAAGAAAGCCAGAGCCTGATAGTAAAGTGGTAAAAATAAATTTTATTTGAGAATTATTAAAATAGAGGAAGAAGAGACCTAAGTATAGAAATGGGCTCACTTCCAATACAGCATGGACAAGTGGGGATTTATAGCCTAGGAGCAGGGCTGGGACAGTAAATTGAAAATTATTTAGAGGAAATACGGAATGGGAAATTCTGGCTAAACTGAATGGACAAGATTCTTGCTGGAAGGAAGCTAGGGTGATCACCTATCACCTGGGGGACCATGGGGAATAAGAAATTTGATCAGATATTAAAGGTGATCAGATATTAAGGATGAGGGGTTCTAGCTAAACTGATTTAAGAGGATCCTTATTAAAATTGGGCAATGCAAAGCCAAACAGAGAAACTCAAATGTTGAGGCCTAGTTGAGTAAAGGATTCAGAGGAGCTTGACTAAACTTTAGTCAAGGAAAGAATCTTTGCCAGTTATGATTTCTTCACATCCTCACCAACACTTGTTATTTTCTGTTTTTTGATAGTAGCATTCCTAATGGTTTGAGGTGGTATTTCCATCTTCCCTGTGCTTAGTGAAGTTGAGCATCTTTTCATGTTCTTTTTGGCTATTGGTGTATCTTCTTTGGAGAAATACCTACTCGGGTCCTTATTCCATTCTTTAATCACATCTTTTTGTTGTTCTAATTGTTGTTGAGTTGTAGCTCTTTATATATTCTGGATACCAACCCTATATCAAACATATGATTTGTTAATATTTTCTCACATTTTATAGACTATCTTTTCAATCTCATATCCTTTGATACACAGAAATGTTTAATTACGATATGCCAACTTACCTTTTTTACTTTTGTTTCCTGTGCTTTTTATGTCATAAGAGATGGGAGATTTCTTAATTCTCACTGCTTTCCAGAAGCAAGGGATTAAGGTGAAGTTCAACAATGTCAAGAATAATGCTAATTTTTAACTGTGACCACTGTAATGGGAAAGATACAGCAGAGCATCTGCAACCCCTTACTATATCCTTAATGTTCAAATGCAGAGTGACATGGTCCCCTGCAGTCCAACATGAAGAATCCAGAAGAACCTGCAGAAGGAGTCCCCTGATGTCCAGCTCAGATCCCTGATGCAATCCAAGCAGAGGACAGCACCCAGGCATCTTCTTCCTTCTGGCTCCTCCTGAGGAGAAGTAGCCTTTCTTTCTCAACTCTGTATGGTCCATGGGTCAAACATAGATTATCCTCTTCAAAAAGCCTCTCTTCTTCAGGGAGTCTGTCTTGCCTTTCTCTCCCAATCCCCTAACCCCAGACTCCACCCCTCTTCTCTTCTTCCCAGGTTTTTAATCATTATGTTCCACGTGCCTCTATCCTACCCACATCTGCAGAGCTTTAGTACTTCCTACCCTTTCAGCCAAGTGCAGGAGGAATGAAGAAAAGCCACCTTCCCCAGTGGGCCCTGAAGTCAAGGAAGACAATCAGACTTTTACACTCTGAGGATGGCTCCCTCCCTTGCCACTTTCACAAGTTCCTTCTAATACACACTAAAAGTCTTTTCTTTTCCTGCTTTGGCTTTATCTACAAAAAGCTTCCTTTCCTTACTCAAATTCCATCTGCGCTCAACATCCAGAGAAGGAATCATATGCCCAGGAAGATGAGAGACCTGTATGAGTGGGAGAACCAAAGGGAAAGAAAGAAAGCACTAGCAAGCATTCCAGCTCAAATCCATATGAGAGAAGATGCATATGGTCAAGAAAGGGGCAAGTGGACCAGGAATCTAGGAACACATGTGATTTGTACGGTTCAGCAACAAAGCAGAAAAGAACTAGGTGGGCAAGGAAGGCAAGGAGCACGCTGTAACAAGAAGTCACGAGGAAGAGGAGATGTAGGCAGAAACCCCGGAAGTTGCAACTGGAGAGCAAAGGACGGCAGATGTCCTGTGGGCAGGAGCGAGGTGAGTAAACCAAAGGAGAGGTTCTCAAATCTCAGCCAGATCATGTCTGAAGCAGAGACGCAGAGAACCTTAGGGAAATGTGTAGGCATCTCTTGAGTTCCGTTAGCAAAGAGATGCCCAAATCCTTTCCTTCTTATTTTTCTGTAATATCTCTCAAAATATTTAATTTTTCATATAGAAATTTTAGTAATACATAATTATGAGTTTTTAAAAGATTAAGATGTACTAACAATATTACAAAAGATAAATCATTTTCCCATCTCCAATTGAATTTCTGCTGAAGATTCAGTAACTAGTGAAAGATTCTTGTGCATCTTTTCAGGAAAAAATGAATGTATTTATTAGTATTTACATAATGGGAATATCTTCTGTATTATTTTGCATCTTATTTTGCTCATTTAATAATAGTTCTTGAAGAATTTTTTTTCATCTTCAAATCTGAATTCTCACAACAGCTCCCAGTATTCCACTGTGATTATCATATTTGTTTAGTCAATCGCCTATTGATCAACAATTGCATTGTACCATTCTTTTGTTACTGCAAAGCTGCTACTAACTTCTACATATATTATCATTAGGAACACATGAAACTGTCTGTAAAATAAACTCTTCAATATGGAATTTTCTTGTCAAAAACAGAAACATCTAGAATTTGGATAGTACCACATTGCCCTCAAAAAACCTCTTATCAATTTGCAGTTTCACTTAAAGTTTATGACAGTAAATATTGGCCACCCTTTTTTAACAGTGTAGTCCTAGAATTTTTGATCCTGGGATATTTTATGTAAAAAGCATGTCCATATTTATTTTATTATGAGTGAAGTAGAGCAGCTTTTATATCTTATAAGATACCCATATCATTCTTGATGAACTATTTTCCATACATTTTTTAATTGGGGGTTTCATTATAGATTGGAGGGATTTACATAGCAAGGAAGTTAAGTTTAAAAGTACTATATCATACGTATCACAAATAGATTTCCTAGTCTGAATTTGTTTACAATAAATTTGCCTTTAATTTTAATGTACTTGCTATTGCAGTTTTCAAATAAGGACTTTTAAGTTTTTTATTTTATTTAAAAAGAAAAACCTTTCCCATTTCATTATCATGAAAACATTCTTCCATTTTCTTCTAGTATTCTTACAAAATTGTTTTTGGGAGTGCAGAGTGGAAAACAGGCTTAATTTTACATTTGAATTGACAAATCTGGAATTCCTTTTAATAATAAGATTGAAGTAAACATCCAGATTTTTCCCCTTAAGGTCAACTGATTGAAATTCCATCTGTATTAGATTCTAAATTACCTTGTATATTTTTATCTATTCTGCACTTTAATATTGCTCTCTGGGTCTGACTATTCTGTATGCCAGTACAAAAAAATATTATATTAATGCATTCTTACATTTACCAGATTTATTTGTAGCCTCATAACTTTTCATTTTCCATTTTAAAACTCTATTTCCTTTTTTGTTTTTGCAATAAAGCTTTGAACCAGCTTTACTAGTTTCAAAAGTAATCCAAAATTAATGTGTTTTACTAATTTTTTTAATTAACTTCAGAAAAACTTACACCTTTATAATACTGAGTTAAGAAAGTTTTCTTATTCAAGAAAAAGTTACAGCCTTTAGCCTTTTGTTCATTCAAGTTTTCATTTACATGCTTAAGTAGAGTTTAAAAAAACTATATAAGTCCTTGACATTTCTCATTAGGTTATGACTAGGTATTTATATTTGTGCATGATATTTTAAGTGCAATGTTTTCTTTATATTGTCTCACTTGGTGGCCGTGTTCTGGAAAGCTATATTGATTTTTATGTTGAAGAGGTAGCTTGCTAGTCACATTAATAATTTCCCTCATTTTTCTAATTGAATTTGGGTGATTAACACAAGCTACCCAGAAATATAATAACATCATCTGTAGATAATTATAATTTCTTGTCTCGATTTGCAATTTTTGTACCTTTGAATCTTTCACCTCTTCAAATTTTGTTGGTTGGTACTTTGTGAAAAATGTTAAATGAAAACAGCATTGGTGAACATTAGTCTCTTATGTTGCTGGATTCTATTTGCTAATATTTTGTATTAGACTTTTATCTCAATATTTATAAGTGAGATTGGTGTATTTTCCTTTATTTATCTATTTCTGCAGGATTTTTGCCAAATAGATCATTCTTATGGTATCTTTTAAGAAACAGTTTTATATTTTAATGTAATTAATTTATCAATTCTTTTTCTGTTGAGGTTAATACTATTTGTCTGATTCTGAAATATATCTATGCCCCAAGACATAAAAATACTCTTCAATATTTTCTCCTAAAAGTTTAAAACTTTCTTCAGATCATATTTTAATCCACCTAGAGTTGATTTCAGGGTATAGTGTGGAATATGATGCAGGTTTTCTTTTTCCAAATGGATAACCAATCATGTCACACCATTATTAAAGGTCTACCTTTTCCCTATTTATACTCTGTCACCCACCTATGTACCTAGCACTAGCTAGCTCATCCAGAGCAATACACTGAATAGCACCAGTGACAATGGGCATCTTTGCATTATTCTTAATTTTAAAGGAAATGTTTTATCAATGGCAAGATTTCTTTCTTTTTTATGGCTGATTAATATTCCATTGTATATATGTAACACATCTTCTTTATCCATTTATCTATTGATGAACACTTAGTTGCTTCCATGCCTTGGTTATTGTAAATAATGTGGCAATAAACATAGGGGTGCATATACCTTTCTGAATCAGACCTTTTATTTTCTTCAGGTAAATTCCTAGAAGTAGAATTATTGGGTCATATGGTATTTCCATTTTTAGTTCTTTGGGGAACCTCCATACTACTTTCCATAGTGGATGCACCAATTTACATTCCAACCAACAGTGTAGGAGGGTTCCCTTTTCTCCACATCCTCACCAGCACTTCTTATTTCTCTTCTTTTGAGTAATGGCCATCCTGAGTAGTGAAAGGTGATACTGCCCTTTATGACAAAATGGATGGACCTAGAGTGTATTATGTTAAGTGAGATAAGCCAGGCAAAGAAAGACAAATACTTTATCATCTCACTTATTTGTGGAATCTAAAAACAAAATGAACAAAACAGCATAGACCCATAGACACTGAGAAGTGACTGGTCGTTACCATGGGGTAATGTTTAGGTGGGTAAAATAGATGGAGATAAAGAGGCACAAAATCTCAATCATAATATAAATTAGTATAAACTAGTCGTGGGGATGCAAGTAAAGCATAGAGAATATGGTCAATAATTCTGTAACATCTTTCTATGTTGACAGATACAGTAACTATCCTAGTTGAGGTGAGCATTTAATAATGTAGATAACTGTTAAATCACTGAGTTATATACCTGAAATCAACATAATATTGTATTTCAACTGCACTTCAATAAATAAACAAATAAGTAAAGGAAATGCTTTTAGTCTTGTACTGTCAAAAATGAAGTCTGCCAACAAAATTTTGTAAAGTGGTCAGAAGATTTGAATAAATATTTCACCAAAGAAGATATTCAAATAGAAAATAAGCCCATTACATGAGCTGAAAAATCATTAACATCATAGGTCATCAAGGAAATGCAGATCGATACAAAATAAAGATATCTCTGTGTACTCACTAGATGGCAAATAAACATCTTACAAAATCTATACACAGAAGCGTGTGAAATTTTAGCCCCTATTATTAGTTTTATTATTCTTGGACCTCTTCTGAAGATAAGAGAGGTCCAGGAGAGGTTTGGGCTGAAATGTAACATGACTGTAATTGTCTTTTAAAAAGTGAAGGGGACTGGACTGAGGTACTTTAGGGGTGCCGAGACCCCAGAGAAAGAAGCTATTAGGAATATCCCAAAGAAGAGAAAGGAAATCTTGAACTATGGCAGTAAGAACTGGGGAACAGATTAAAAAGTCACTCCTGAGAGAAAAATTGAGAGTCTGCTGTATGATTAGATGTAGGGTATTAGGACCCTCATAGTCTAAAATACCAGATATTGAAATATACATTTTTAAATGGCAAAAATACATAAATCACATAACTCTCATATTAAGAAAATATATTAATGAGGTTTAGTTCCAATCAATGTGGAAAATCCTTAAAGGATAATCATGAAGGCTTTATGTCTTGTTTTATCAAGTGTTCAGATAAACATAATTAAATCTATCAAGTTTTTCTCATTTGCCATATGTACTACTTATGGTATAGACACAGTACACTTGTAATACAAAATTGACATGTTGGCTCAGAAGAAAATACATGAAAAAAAAGAAATTACAAGAAACAATTTTTCAGTTCAAACAGATATGTCAGCTGTGTGTGGATACCTAAAAATGGAACCGAAGGTTCATACATTTTGATCAACAGGACTGATATTGTTCAATGTGTTTAGACTATTTTGGCAAGTGGAAAAAAATATATAAAAGTCCCTCCTTGAGTTTAGTCTAAAAGACTAAGCATGTGTTTTCATAATGGTTAGCGAGCAATCACTCGGTTCCTTTACCTTGGCTTCCTCTGGCTCAAATGTCAGTTTCTTCTGTACTGAGGAGATCTTCTAAGCTGAAACAACTCTTCCTAATCAATGGATTTTGCTTTTTTGAAATATATTATTTGGTTCTGTGTAGACAAATAGCACAGTGCGGAAAAATGTTAGGACTGATATAGTTCAGTACCTCTCATAATTGTTTGCTTATACAGATGTTGCTGAAACATCTTTGCCCTCATTTATCCTCAAATGGAAAAGCACATTGAAATACTGCTAGAAAGGCTTATCAAACTACATCAGATTAGTTTACTTGAATAATAACTGCCTCAACGGCATTACCTAGGAATTGTCAGCAAACTTGTCCCCAGTTTGTGTTTCTGTTACTGAATAACACCTGAGTCCTTGGGACCACTGAGCTTCTCCTACCAGAAAAAAGTAAGGATCGTGGAACACACAATATCCTATGTCAGCCTTCTGGAAACCACACAGACTTCCACCTTCCTGGTGGAGGAGTCAAACTGAAAACCAAATTCCATTGAAAATAATTTCTAAGTTAGGATGTTTCTACCAGGACCCAAAGTCAGCTATTACAGAAAGTGGTCCATCATGTATAAATACTTTCAGCTCCCCCACTGACCCACTTCTTACTATTTGATGCATAATTAATGTTGAGGTTAGAGTCATCACATTTCATACATCCTGCTTCACAGTTATTGCCTTTCCCAGTGGCAGTTTAAACGACTACACCAGCTAGAAGTTGTAGCACTTCATTTGGAGAAAAGGGGAGATTTCTTATCAAAAGAAAACAGACCTGCCTTGAGGATGAAGAGCTGAATTTATAATACAAAGACCTGAATTTCAGCCAGTTTTGATCTTGGGTCTGATATTTATCTTTTCTACATTTAAATGTCCTCTTATAAGTGAGAAATAGAGTATCCCCTTCCAACACACTGGTTAAAAGTTGTGAAGGCATTCTGAAAACAGTGAAACATTTGTAAAGACCAGAAATGGCCTTCTTCAAAAGTAAAGGCTGCCTCTGCAGGTGCTTTCAGACTTAAGATGAGAGATTAGGACTACTGGCAGTCCACTGAAATGGATCTCCTCACTTTTAAAGGAGAACCATCAAGGGTGGCTCAATCTTAGTTCCGAGGGCTTTTGAAAAAAATCTCATTCTGTATAATCATGTGATAGGAATAGAACAATTTCACAACAACCAGCCTGGATGTATTTGGCATCTGCCCACCTTAAACATGGGTTACGTTCATGCATGTGGGTGCTGATGATCATACTAAAATGAGAAAAGTCATTGTTGAGAAAATTCAGTCTAGAACACTTCCCTGGAATGATTGTTCTTAGAAATTTAAAGGCATTTGTGTGTGTGTGTGTGCGTGTGTGTGTGTGAGAGATAGAGAGAGATACTCAGAAACAGATTCTCAATGGATGTTAACCACTATCTCTAGCTGAACCTTAATTCCTTCTGCAAAATTTTCAGGTAAACATTTATGTTGCATTGCTCCAGACATACTGCCCAATATAGGGCCTCACCCAGTGAATGAAGTTACCCATCCAAGTGTTTTGAGATATAAAAAAGTGCTATCCAGGTATTGATTTTATTTTCTAAGGAATTAACTGTCCATTTGAAAATTGTCATTACATGAATGCTCATTTTGGAATTTGGCCAAGATAACAGTTTTCACAATTTATCGTCCTGCTTTTACAAAACCTGACACCTATTTTGTTAATGAATGAAATAGGTCAGAACCTGGGTATTAGCTCACATCCAAATGCCGGAACTTCCAGTAACTCAGCCTCTGCTTTATATTATTGCTCAGGACTCTGCTTCTCGGTTTCTCAGCATCAGGACATGAGACTGTCTAACAAGTCAGCACACACTTAATTAACTACAATCATTTTAGAAAGAAAAATCTGCAGGGTTCACAGTCCCATGCAAAACCAGCAAAGTTTATGAAAGGAGAAAGGTGCTCAGGAAATTAAGGTGGGTTAATTGCTTTAAGATTTGAGTCCTAGTCTTAGTTACACAACTTACAGTGAGACCTTTGAAAACCTACCAAAACCTTAGTCTCTAGATTTTTAAAATGTAGGTAACCATCTGTGGACTGCCGCAGAGAATGAGAAATGTGTCTGAAAGCCCTGTGTAACCTGTAAAGCCCTGTCTATCCACAATTACAGTGTTATTATTAATGGAAGCTCACTGTAAGCGGTGTTTTGTGCCTGTTGGCCTCTATTTGCAATTGTTACTATGTTACTGCTTTTTAAAAGGCACATTAGGAAGTGATTTTTGTCTGCAAGTCTCTAAATGTGATAATTTATCCACATCTCCATTCTTCACACTCTGTATGAATATTGTTCAATGTTTCTTCACATGTTTTGCAAGACAAACTTCCAGCTGTAAATGTGAAATGAAGTATAGGCTTGGAAGATGGAATGTTTTCCTGACTGGGCCTCCTGTTAAGCTTATCAAATAACCAACTGCATAACCACTAGACTACAACTTCCATATTCTGTTCACTGCTAAGCCTCCAGTGCCTAGAACAGTGCCTGGCACAAAAAAGGCATTAAAACTTCCCCAAATTAGCTAATTAATACTATTATAATTAGGGCCATTTGTACATCCACCTATAAAGGTTACATATTTTTTGCAAGCACCATTATATGGGTCTTCTCAAGAGCGATGGATGTGCAACACCTCAAGCCTGCTGAAATTCAGTGTTTCCAAAGCAAGAGCACCAATCAGCAATTTGTTTGATAAATGTTATATGTAAGATTTATATATATATTACATATAGTCATATATATTTTATATATAGTCATATATGTGATTTGGAACTTAGTGGTACTTAGAAATAAAAAACTTCTATTAACTGATCTGTTAATGGCATAGAATGTTCACAGTAACTGGAATTTCATCCTAACAATTATTAAGCAGGAAGAATCGCTCATTTCAAGCTTTATTGAAATCTTTCTGATTTGGAGTTAATTTTTTCCATCTCTTTAAGGAAATTATGTTATAACCATAGGAATCTTCTGTATTTGAAAATCTTAATGCCTGTATATTGTCATCTTGGATATTGGCTTTTATTGTGCAGCAGAATAAATAAGAATAATTTGGGTTGATGTTGTTTTGATCCAGAACGTACACTAAACTTGCTTTTGAGACTAAACCCCTTTATCAGCTTTTTTTTATAGTATGTTGCCTCATGTTCAAATACTGAAACTGTAGGGTACAGAAAAAAATTAAGTCTTTTCTCATTATAGAGACTTCACTGAAATGATTTTGATAAGTATACATTTTACTTAGTGCATTTTTATAGTTCCATGGCAAACAATTTTTGTTTGCTCGGTACTCCATCTCCTCAGATTACAAACTATAGGAAAAAGATAAACATCGTTCCTGTGTCACAACCTAATTATTTAGAAGTTTTAGGATTCTCTTACCAAATTAGTAATATTGTAGTGTATTCACTGCACTGAAGCAATCAGGATTCTTTATCAACATCCAAAAATAAAAAAACGTGGTTGAGCAACAAAGTAGACATTTAGACTTTTAGCTGAGGTGTTGCTGTTTTTGAAGTGAAGGAGAACAGAACATACCACCCTCAAAATATGGCACTTTGGCATATTGATCATTTTGAATTAAAATTACTTAAGAAACAGCTGGTGCAGGAAGGACATTCTGGCCCTCCTTTGTCCTCCGAAAGCAGGAAATAAATCTCCCTGTGAAGTTACCCTCCCTGTACAGAGTGCAGAAGGCATCCTTATAATCAGAAAGAGGGAATTCAGGGCTGGGAAAGCTGTGTAAATAAACCTTGTTATTTCTTCACCAATTTGCTACCTTAAGCCCAAACTCCTTTGTTCTGTCAACTCTTCACAAAGTTATTGTTTCTTTGACATGGAAGTTGCCTTCTTTGCTCACTTCTTTGAGTCTCATTTTTGTGTGCTCTCATATGCGAGAAATGAAATTTGTTTTTGCCTGTTAATCTATTTTATGCCAATTTGATTATTAGACCAGCCAAAGAACCTGGAAAGGAAGAAAGGAAAAGCTGTCCTTTCCTACAGAAACATCACTCCATACCAATGACAAGAATTTTGTGTCAACTCAGCCAGATCAAGAGAGCATACCTTCTTCTTCTCTTTTCTTTTTAAGACTAGAATCTGGGTAGTGATGTTGTTATTTTTACTTTTAAATTCAGATTAAAGTGTTCTAGCATATTCTCTATGGGATTGACTCCAAAGACATACTTATTCAAATACTTGTAGCCCAGGTAGTCTAAAATAATTTACTTCACTTCCCCTGTTTGCCTGGATATTCAGCCCAATATCTAATCTGCGGCCACTTCTGGAGCAATAACATCGAGCCTGGGTGACTAGGGAATGGGCAGTCTAAAAAGAAAAGCAGGCTCGTGGACTCCACAGTCCAAGCAGGTTTATCGCTAAACCTGAGCCAGATGTGTCTGTTCTTGTGAGCAGAACAAAGGTGTCTCTTACAGGCTAAGAGGCTTTTTATTTGGCAGGCTTTGGAGGGGAGGGGTCAGGGGAAAGGTGGGCTTGTGGCTTGCTGACATGTCCTCTGGAGAATGCCTGTAGCCTAAGTACGATGAAACCTAGGTCTCTCTGAGGTGGCGGGTGGGCTTATTCAAAAAGGCAGCCCCCCTGTCCAGGCTCTATCACAGTCTACCTTTGGACATGAATGAGTTAGTCCTTCTCATGCTCATGAATCAAACCAGAACCAAAGTTCAGATTTGGTCTAGGGACCATAGTAGATACAAGGCATTTTCATGAGTGAAAAGTAATGCAAACCATTTCCTCCTTCTCACTGCAACTACTCAGGTCCAAGCCAGTAGTGTGCTGGGTATAGAGAACTCTGTGAGCCACCCGCCTGGTATCTCACTGGGGTCTTAGAGCTCCTGCCTGCGTGCTCTAGGTCATTCATTCTGCTAACACTTGTGGAGTCTCTAAGGAGTGTGACGGACATGAGGGACACAAAGATCATAAGACACGGTTATTGCCTCACACCTGTCATAGACTAGAAGGAGAGAGGATGTGCCTAAATATTTTTTGAACTAGGTCTTGAAGAGAGAAAGAGCAGAAAGGGAATTCAGAGAAAGAATACATATTGAGCTAAAGTATTAGAGCAGGCAAGATGAGTCAAGTTTTTAAACAGTGTGGCCATGAGGCTAACACCACCCACAGTGACAGAAAGCCCTGGCTCCCATCCGAGAACATCAGCAGTGCCAGAGCGCACACCACACAGTGACAAGAAAATCTGACATCGAAAGAACCCAGAGCATGGGCTCCAAGCTGAGTCATGGTTACCAAAATGCTCAGAACCACTTGGCACAATCTGTAATATTGGCTATTTAATAAATACAGCTGGGATCACACAGCTGAGATGTAGGGAACGGGCTCCACCCACCCTGTGAAACCTCCACTTGGGACACAGGGAAATCATGTTCTGGGGCAGAGGAAACAGTTCTGTGTCAGGCCCTCAGTCTGGCCAAGATTCTGGTCTCTTCACTCTTCTGTAAGCTTTTCTGTATAATACATCCCATTTTGTAGAGATTTTTGGAATTGTTAATGACTTTGTGACACACTGTGAGTTGTCCAGATTGACTGTATTTCTTCCCATCCACCTTCAGCCCAAGCAAAATCAACACTATCTCCTTTCCCTCATCTTAACAGTTTAACCACTCATTTAATACTTTAACAGCAAGATTTCTAATTTGTTTATGAGTCTCTTGCTCCCTAATAAAATGTGACTTCCTCCAGGCCAGGAGCCGGGCATCATCATTTCTTTGTCCCCAGAGCATTGTCCAGAGCCTGTGCACAAAGGGTATTAAATGTCAGTAGTGTGTGGAGCACATACTGGGAGTTGGGGGTGGAGGGTAAGAGGTTGGACCTCATCAGGCATCAAATCATACAGGCTGTGCTGAGGCACTGGTAGAACCAAGGAAAGTGATCTCAACTGTTCTTTATGTATATTACTTTATTTCATGTTTTAGTAACATTGTAAGGGAAGCATCATTACTATCCCTTTGCTATAGATGACAAAGCTGAGCCTCATCAAAATTAAGCAGCTTGCCCAAGGTAAATGGAGCCAGGACTGTAACCCAGTGCTGACAGACAAGCCCACGCCTGTAACTTTTACTTAGTTCTTCAACTCCTAGAACTTTAATTAACACCATGATGATGATGGTGAGCAGGTAAGTCAACTACTTCACATGTCAACATGGACATGATCTGTTTCGATCACACCAAGAATCAGAATTCATGTCTCCAGGTTATAAATCAGTAAGTCTTTGCTGCGCACTTGTTTCCAGTTGGAGTCTGAGAGCAAGACCATTAGATAGACTATAAATGCCTCATGTATAAATTGGTCTTGGGGAATCAAAGGAAGCTAAGTTTGTTCCTGTCTCTTTGTACATTTCCCATTGAAAATAGTAGCTCAGACAAAGCCCATAGGTTGCATTGTATACCTGCATGGAACTGTAGCATCTTGCCTGACAAGAACAAAAATCCGAAAGTATAAGCTTCAAAAACTTTTCCTCCTGCCCACCTTCTAAAAAAGATCTTCTTTGAGCTGCTGTGCCTAGTGTAACTGGGAGAAGGAAAAGAAAAAAAACAAGAGGAATTTGATTACGTAAGAAAGAAAGGGCATGATGTGAGAGGAGAGGAAGGCAGCAGAAGGGGACGTATAGGAAGTGAGCAAGTTTCAAGAGAGAGATGGAGAAGCTTTGGTATTGTGTTGAGCAATATAATCCATTTTCTCCCTTCAAGGAGAGATTTACTTTGTTCTTCAATATTTTGAGAGTGGAATATATGTCCTTTGTGTGTGTCCCATGGCAAGATGGACTTAAGACAGCTGCAAGAATCCATGGTCTCCCTGCACTTCACTTGTATCTGGGTATTCTGCACTCAGAAGAGGCAGAAGCTCAAATCAGGAAGAGGAGCAGATTGGAGACTGGCTGCGTTACTCTAGAGAAAGCAGTCATGCGAGTCAACTTCAGGAAAGATACCACCAAAGGCATGGCTGTCTCCAAGCAGAAACTGTGAGTGTTGTAGCTTAGGTTCAAAGGTTAAGGCAGAGTCTGAGTGGCCTGGCCACATAAAGGAGAAACAGTGGAACACATGGTCAGAAGACTATCACAAGCCTGGATGTGCACCCATGCCTCTTTCCTGGCCCTGGGAGGAGTAAATGAGCTCCAGCCCATACTGTCAAGCCAGCTGTGCAACAAAGGCAGTAGGGAGCCCACAGAAATGAAAAGTATATTAATGTTACCCAACAAGGCTGGCAGCAGCATGGGAGATGGAAAGAAGTAAATAAGGAAATAGATAAAGAACAAAGAAGAAAAAGAAAAAGTAGATAGAATCAGAAGTAAGGGTAACACATGAAAATGAATGGTATGAAACCCCTACATTTGTTACAGTGGTTCATGAATGTAACTTTACAATGGTCAGTAGAAACTGTAGTTATTTTCTAGGGACCATAACAAAGTGCTACAGACTGGGTGGCTTAAACAACAGAAATTCATTCATAGTTCTGGTGGCTAGAAGTCCAAGATCAAGGTGTTGGTAAGACTGGTTCCTCCTCCTTCTTTCTTTGGCTTGTGAATGGCTGTCTTCTTCCTCTGTCTTCACGTGGTCTCCCTCTATGCTTTTCTGTGTCCTAATTTCCTCTTCTCATAAGAGCACCAGTCAGATAGGCTTAAGGCCCATGTTAATTATCTCATCTTAACTTAATCTCCTTGAAGACCCTCTCTCCAAATTTAGTCATATTGTGAGGTGCTAGGAGTTAAAGCTTCAACATATAAATTTTGGAGGCACAACTGAGCAGATAACACAAAGGCATAAGCATGATTCATTATGTGGTTCTCTATGTCCCCTAAATGAAAACAAATCAGATGCTCAGAAAAAGCAAGCTTATTCCTGCCACCAATGACCAAAAAATTCCTCATTTACATTCTGAGAAAGAGATTACTGAGTAACAGGGTAAGAAATTTCTTTAACAATATTCTTACAGTCAGTACAGTGCCTCCCATAGCACTGTTTCTTATAACATTCTTCAATGTGAGTCAATGGCATAATGCTAAAATGCAGTTTATAAAGTATATCTCCACACATGCAAATTCACATGATGCTTTGGCTCAATCCCAGAATAGATTTTAGAGTATCTAAAAAAAGAGATAAATGGCTTTCTTTATAGAATACCTCCATAAATGTTTTTCTCAACCAAATTTTCAGATGTCTTGAGAGAGAGGAATTTTAAAGTTTTTCTTCCAAAAAACAATCTGTGGTCTATGATACTACTTCAGGGTAGACCCCAACAGAGTCAGGTCATCAGAGCTGGGGTGACTGACCCTACTAAGAAGATAGTTTTGCTTGGTAATTCTCTGCAAATTATCTGAGCACTATAAAATGGGGACAGCCACACATAAAGGCTAAATGAGTTATTGCATGTAACCACTTACAACAATATCAACCCTGGAATAACACTCCTTTAAGTAGGAGTTTTCTTTATTACAAAAACTAAGGCATTTTCAACAATAGACACCTACCTGACAAACAAGTTTGATAAAAATTCTGTGCCTTTCCATATTGAAGAAACACCAAAGATTAGAATTCAGTTTTCTCTGAGTGTACTGCACTGTTCTCAAATGTGAGCATTGTTAGCTGCGTCACGTGGGGGCTTGTTACACTCTCTGCACAGCTTCCCTCCCCAGAGCTTCTGGTACATTAGGCCTGGGATGGGACCCAAGACCACATTTCTAGAAGTTCCCACACTCCACCAGTGTCATGGTTCCTGATGCACCCCCCCTTACTAGCTGTTGGACCCCAAGAAAGTGATGTCCATTCCTTTAGTCTTGTTTCCTACTTTACTTAAAGAAGAGGATAGCCTGTACCTCAGCAAGCCCAAGAAGATTAAAGAACACAGAACCCAGCGTGGCCACTTCCAGATCATTTCAGAGCTCTCTCCAATGCACCAAGCTGCTGACCTGTTTTCGTTGTAACAGAATATGCATGGGATGTTCTTTATCTCTCTCAGTTTTGATTCAAGCCCAGAAAACTGAGCACAGAATGATAGTACCTGTGGAGCCCCCCTCTGATTACAAAAGGGGGTATTAGATTAACTAGTTAGAATTTATGAAGGAGATGACCAAGCATCCCTTCTAGGGTAACTCCACATAATCTCCCTCTTTGTGGTGTATTAAACCTTGAGTTGAAGGATCAAGAAGCCTCTATGACTATGGGGGTATTTTGAGGATTTCCCAGAGCAATCTGTACAAGAGCATGCATACACCCACACTTTTTCCATTGAAATATTCACCACACTGAGAGAACATCCAGGCCAGATTATAGCAGAACAAGTCAAGGAAGCCTTTCAAGGGCCTTACCTTGTCTCCTTCCTCCGATTTCAACCCTGGAAGAACCAGAATCAGTCTCAAGGGGCTGGTTACCATGGAGAAGGGTGTGACAGACAGGAAGGCTGGTAAGTGGCCAGCCCTGCTCTCTCCTCCTCCTGCACACTTGCCACTGCAGCACCTTGAACTGCAGGAGAAAATAGCTTTAACCTCCAGGAAAGTTCTGAGTTGTCATTATTACAATAGATGAGGTAATTTTGCTACTAAAATAAGACTTCTTTTATAATTAGAAGTACCAGAAGACATGTTATTATTTTAAAGAGCTGGAAAAACTAATGGACCTCCACTGAATTTCAAGCTCACAGAGCATGTCTGAGCAACAGGAATGAAAAGCAAGCTGCTTAACAGTTCATCCCAAAAGGTTTTGCTTTCAGTGTACCATGTACATGCATACACTTGTATATTCCCATGTTTCATGGTTCTGAGATTTTGCTTCATCTCAACACATACCAGATGATGGAATGTCTTTTATTTTAATGCCATTTTCAAAGAAAAGAGATGTGATCATTTGAAGCAGCTCTCAGAAGCCCAAATATAGTATCTTAAAAATAAAAATTCTTTACTATTTGAAATATTATGTAGTCATGAAGAAAAAAGAAAAATGTGTCTGCTGACAGTCAATAAACACAAAAGGCAGCTTTTTCAAAAGCTCTAAGAAACTTAGTATTGCCCAGATCAGTCAACTGCTATTTTTAAGAAAAATTCTTTGTTGCTATTCTCTTGTTTCCCAATGCAAATCATTACTTGTTTCTCTTTACAATCCTAGGAGATGCACATCTGCTAGAACACATCTGAACTTTTCAATATATGGAGCAAGATTTATATTCTCCTCATGCTTCTAAATCACTTTTCATGTGCAAGTATGGCATAATGTAGGTAGGATCCTGAAGGATTTAGCTATGAGAAACTAGGATTCAGGCACACTCTGAGTATTCTACAGTGAGGATGCTTGTGGGGGCTGATCGCTACCACATTAGGCCTTGCTTGAAAACATTCTGAACTGCATTTTATTCTTTTGCTTCTCAGACCATTTTGATTAAAAATCAAATGCTAGTTGTTGTTTTTAACTAAAAGCATCTGCTGTAGCTCTAATTTACCTTCAGACCAAGACACATTGGCACAAAATATGTTTTTTTAGCTTCACAATTAAAATAACTACTTTCCCACTGAAAAGCAGTTCATTTGACTTCCAAAAGCAGTCCAGTGGAATACTCACATGCACACAGAAAAAACAGTTATCCCCAAGTTCAGAGTGTGATTTTGGCAAATCAATTCTGATTTAATAAATATTTTATCACCTTATAGAAGCCCATCCCAAGTCTATATCAGACCATGAAAAAAAATTCAAGGAATTCCTACTGCCTCCAAATAAATAAGAACTACTTCTTTAAAGGGGCTATCCATCCTTTCTCTTTAACTTGGGCCTGATACAATGCTTATATCTCCCTCACTGTGGAAGCTCAATGAATAGCACAGCCTCTTAGATTGCAAAGAACCAGAGTATGAGTTACAGAGTAGAGATAAAAGTCACAGAATTAAAGCTAGAACTTCAGTCACTGAAAATGGATTTCACCTCTAGAAATCCACTTCCGTAATTACTGAATAGCATGAAAAGGTGTATAAAGATTCCACAACTCTGTCTGAATTTTGATTGAAACATTGCACTGAAGGTGGTAGAGTATGTCAGGCATCCTGGGCTCTAACCTGGACCCTGCCACCACCTACTTGTGATTCCTAGAATTGATTGTTCATCTCTGCTGAGCTTTAGGGTTATAATAATATCTTACCCATCAGGCAAAGTTGTCGACAGAATCCATCCAGTTAAGAAAGCGTGGGGTGATTTTAAAACTAAACTAAACTAAACTAAATCAGTCCATGGAACCGGTCAGACTTGAGTTTGGAACCAGGTTGTGCCACTTGCAGGTCAAGACCTTGAGCAAGTCAGTTGACCTCCCTGCGTCTTTATCTCCTCATCTAAAAAATGGAACTGGTAGTAATGTAAAGTTGGCAGGGTTCTTAAAACAATTAAATGTCTCAATGTATGTTCAAGATATATTACCTCATGGGTGTTCAATAAATGGCAGTTGAAGTTATTACTCACTAATGGAAAATGTTTGGGAAATATGAAGGGACTTGCATATGCACATCATTAATACCACATAACATTCATGTAATTAGGCAAAGAGTTCCATTCAGCTTAGCTGTGCTACCACATGCAACTCTAGTCTTTTCCTTTCCCACAAGCCCTTTCTAGAAGGTCCACTCTTACATTTTGTAAAAATCCACAATTCCACTTAGCGTGTCCACTAAAAATTGCCCACCAATAGCTTAACACCTCCTTTTACAAAGATAACTATTAATTTAATACTGTCTCTCATTATAAACAAACATTTCCCTTCTCTAGCCACTTCTCTCATGTGTTTCTAATTCAGTGAAACTTCGTTTCCAAGCCACAGTGTTGCTCATACTGAATTTTGTCTGCATCTATATTATGGTTAAAATAGTTTCACAATCATATGTTTATTTTTTTAATGAATCACATAGACTTCTAACCTCTAAGCCAATCTCAAGTAACAGCATGCATGATAACATCTCCCCCAAACTTGTAAGAATTACATGCTGCAAATGATGTTTTGCAGTGACTAGACAACATAACTCAAGCCAATGACTTTCTCTGTACTGCCTTTTACAGTACAGAGCATTTCCAGGTTTCCCTGTGCCAGTAAAACACTGGAAGGAGGCAGTTTTTGTAATAGGATCATTGGCTGGAATGAAATGAGTCAATCTGATCAATAGAAATTGCACATGCAGCAAAGAGCTCTTAATGGAGTTTAATCTCCATTAGGCTGAGTTGGAGGAAGTTGCAGGGGAAGCTGCATCACATTTCAGCCATTTATAGTAGCAGCGTGGTCCAGGAGCAGCTTTCAGGGAATGGGACTATCATCCGGGGTGCCCTGGGACAACCATCAATGGGATGGTAAACTCTTGCATCATTGGTGTCCAAGAAATGCTCTGGGGAATACTCTGGAGAATAGTCTCCAAGGTTTATGAAAATTTTAGCGGGAATTCATGGTGGGTCAACCAGAAGAACATTAGCACATGAAGCTTTTCTGTCATGTGTAATTAAATGTGGCTTAGAATCCCTTAGACATGATTTATAAAACCAAAAGGAATAGTTCCAAGTTCGTTAGCACAGGCCCATAAAGTGTGTGGTACAGGAGGCACAGCAGAGATTAAGTTTTCCACAAGTAGGCATACTTTGCACATAACACATGGGAATATGAAAAACAACAACAACTAATGTTTGGATGCCCAGAATGTGAAACTAACTGCCTCCCAATTTAATATATAATAGGAAAAGCTCCATGTGGAAATTTGAAAGAAAAGGAAAATTGCACATAATTTAGAAGACTACCATTGTACATGCACTTGGAAATTACAGCACAATATCTCCTAATTAATGCTGATTGAGTACTTTGATTTCAAAAATTGAAAAGCATAATACATGGACATTGCATTACACATTCACACATTCTCCCCACAAAGTTCTTGAAGTCAGAGAAGCCAATAACAGATTGCTTCATTGCTTTTTTCTTACACTATGTAAAACTTCATAAATTTAAAAGTCCAGAATTAATAAAAATGAAACTGTCTTGTTCTATGGGACAAATAATTTATCCCAAATGTTTGGGCTACTTAATTGGAAATGTGAGTTATTTTCTATACCATTTCCAGTAATTTTGAATGTAGATGCCGTCTTCCTCTGAGATTCTGTAATGTGTCACTATTGCTATTATTATAGCATTTCATGACTATGTATTGTGTTGTTTAATTTTATGAATGACTCTCAATTTGATTGTGTCAAGATGTACTGTGAATGTCTTGAAAACCAGTGTACCTTTTCATCATTTTGTGCTCTGTGCCTTAAACAATGTGGATATACAGTGAACACACAATATTTTTATTGAATAAATGCAAAATCAGTATATTAAAAAAGTATTTTAGATATGATAATCATTTTGTTTATATAGAATATTGTCTATTCTATAAAGGTCTGAAAGACGTTTGGAGACATGTTAAAAGATCACCTTGACATGAAAAACTAAAATAGGAAAAAAAGCCAAATTTGTATATTATCTGGATGCATCCGTAATAGAGAATATAGTGACATCTATGAACTTTTCAGATATGCTACTTCATTGTCTTCAGTTATGAATTTTAAGAGCTGAGTCACCAACTTTCAATGCTTGGACTTTTTCACTAGTAAATATGCTGAGGTTGATAGGAAAAAAAAACAAACTAAGTAGCCAAATATGTTTTATTCTCTTTGTGATAGAACACAGGAAAGAAAGTGAATTATGTAAATCAGTTATTGATGTCAGAAGGATTATATAATAATTTACATTTTTAACTGTCTTATCATTATTAGCTGTTAATAGCTTCTGCCATGGAACTTTTGAAGCAATCTTATATGAAGTGCCTTAGCACACACAGTAGAGACTCAAATATATTGTTGAAATAATAAGTGAATGAATCATATTCCAAAAAATAATGGAAGGAAGCATTCAGCTTTTTTATAGTCCCAACACTTGAGACAACCTTTCTCTCTGTTTCAAAAATATCACCCAGACCTCCTCAACTATCAGAATGCCTTTACCTGCCTCCAACAACATGAAAACATATTTAACCGTCTGGGACTTGAGAAAAGACAGGAGAAAAACCACTTTTGATAGTGAAATTATTGATGGCATAATACATTTCTAATAATTTTCACTTTAAATTATCTTGTTATTTATTATAAAAATATGAAGGTTAAGTCAAGTGAGAATTTTCTAACTCTAATTAATCTACTCGATTTGATAATACTTAACTCATCCTGTCTTTTGGGAGAAGTTTATTTCTTATGTATAATCTTGATCAGAGATAGACTTAGATTAGCTTTATTATACTATTGTTTGGAATAGGGGAAAAGAGAATTTGCCAACATATGTCTTAATTTAATAAGTATTGAGTGTCTAAAGCCTAGAGAAAATAGATTTTGTTAGGTATCACCAAAAAGTCCTTAACCAACAATTTCTTTCAGTTAAAGAAAAAAATCCTAGAGTGCAATAATTACAAAGGACCCCAGTGGGAGGTTTTGGGCTCAGCTGTAAAGAGCAATTAAGTGCAGGTTCTGAGACATTGCGTGACTTTTGTGAAAGGAATATGGAAGTGCCTGTCTCTATTGATGACTAGACAAGTCACTTCACTCAGCCATCTTGATCTCTGTGTTTTGTAGTTTCCAGGAACTGGCCCAGCTGGGAGCCTGGAACTCTATCCACTCTAAAAATACCTGATCAATCACTCACTATTAGAAAAGATGATCCCAGGAGAAGGTATTTTATCAAGGAATCTCTTAAGATTTATCTTACATAAACTCAATTTTTAAAAATTATATACTCTAATTAGCACCAAAGGCATAATCCCCTTAGGAAGAGTATGAAATAGTTTTTTTATGTGTTCCAAAAGTAAAATGCTTTATCTGTTCCATACAATAGTCCTGTTAGAATATTAGACATTTTTCTCAAATAAAATGACAGATTAACTCTAAACAAACTTTAAGACTGTAGTTTTTTCCAAAAGGAATAACTTTATGAGGAATAAGAGCACTTTAGACAAAAATTTCTCACTATGATCAGTGTTATAGTGTTTTATATCCATGAAATACCAGATCAAAGCAATTTAAGACCATTTATGAAATTCACCAATCCATGACAGCAGTAATATCATCTAGTGGTTAAGAGTGGAGACTTGGCAGTCAGACAGCCCTGGTTTGAATCCAGGATTTTTCTCCAGTTACTAGCTGCATTAATATTTTTATACTTAAAATTTCCATCTGTAAAACAAGGATAATAATAAAAACATATACCTTCTATACCTTCTAGGTTTATGGTATATAAGATCAAATGAGTTTATACGTGTGAGGCCCTTAACATGGTGCCTGGCAAAATTTAAGTCCTGTCCAGAGTTGTCATTTTTATTGTGAGCGATTCCAATGGATACAATATCTGGGACAGTCAGATATAAAGGCTGCTGAATCTTGATATTAAAGCTAAAATCAGAATCAACAGGAGTATTGTCTTAAATACATAAACATCAATGTAAATGATGGTAACCATGGGTATGTCCAAAGTCCTTCCCTATGTTATTAATTTACATCAAACAAATTGGTACAGTAAACAGATACACTGATACATGACTTAACTCCTCTGCACCATACACATGCATACACTACAGGAGAACATATTTCTTTTTAAAAAATGATAGTGATACGGTTTAATTATCAAATAAAATCAATTCACTTCCTAGTTGCTTTCAGGAAATGCAAATCAGCATCGAACAGCAAACATAAAAGCAAACTCATTGAATGAAAGGCATTTCCCAACGTTAATTACATTTCAATTAACTCTCAGTTTTAAGTAACTCCATATGATGCATCAATCCTTTCAACTATAAGGAAATTCCTTTTACAGTTAATTTTATCCTGTCTAGCTCATCAGGATGTAGTTCCTTCTTGGACAAGATGGTCGGTTGGTACAAATGCCTTTAAAATTGTTTCATGTTAAAATGAATTTCTTCATGCTCTATGGTACAGAGCTCTAGAATCTCTGCCAAGTGCTTATGCAAGTGTTTGAGAAGATTTAAGGCTACACTGGGAAAATCACTACCTTTACTGCAGGTGTTCCTGCAGTCCCTGCCCATATTTGAATGGGTAGGTCCTCTACCTAGGAGAAAATAAGAACTGGGTTTTTAAACAGCCAAATGAGAATATCCACTTGCTGCCTCCACATTTAGTACATAAACTATATGGTCCTAGGTTAACCACAGAAGCACAGAACACCTGCTCTATATTTCAGAAATTGATCATGATCTAACTATAAGCTAGAACCTCACAATGGCTTACTCAAGTCATCTGGTATGAAATAAAATTTTCAAATGGGCATGTCAACTCTCTACTCGACATTTCCTAAATTCTATCCCTATGTTAACCCAGATTATCCAAACAAAACTACTCAGCCTTTGATGATGAATTCAGTATACTGCTAAGTTACAATTGTATTTACCACCTAAGCTTTCATATGTCAGAACAAGCAACACTCTTGAAGAGTGTGCTACATCAATTAACTTTTGTGAAATCATAACTGAGAAGTTTTCCACATATTATCCAAAGTGCTTCAGAAAAGCACACACATAATAGAACTGTCCCTTTAACTTAGTTCAAGAAAATGTTGCTCTCTGCAAAGCAATGTAGGTATTTTCTTTGGTCAGACAATGAGGGCTATGTGCCTCAAGTGCTAACAATGAAATAATTCCTAAAAAGTGCCTGTGCAGAGTACACACTCTATTAAAGTTAGCTGCTATTATTAGCTATTATTAATAATTATCTTAAGTGCCACATGACACTTCCTTCATCTGTTGCTATAGATGGTCTCTGTTCTAATTTTATACTTAATCATCCTATTTTGTATTATTTCACTGTATAAGCTATCCCAAAGTAGGTAAACTGTAAGTTTAAATTAAAATTTTCAGAAGACATGGGACTTCAAATCAGTATTTGTGATTCCAATAATAGCACAGAGGTGTATTTTAAACTTACAAATTAGAGCTGATGATAGAAGTATATAAGTAAGACTGTTATTAAGAAGTATGCTAATTGTTCTACCATAGTGAGAATATTGCCCAAATTCAGTATGTAACTATAATTTTTGATTTATACTTAAGCATAGGAAAGCCTCAGTAGGTGAAATTAATTGGGAGTTGTGAAGAAAGTTAATGTAATGAATGAAAAGTTTAAATGGCAGAATATGTAAACACTGTGGTTGTCCTCTTTTAAGGTACATGAGAACAGAGCCAAATTAAGTCTGAGTGAGAGGTGAAGACAGGCTGAACAGAGGTCATAGCAGTGGGTAGAGGACCGAGTGCAAAGCAGTTTCAATAGACAGAGCAGGGTGCCCAGGTGCAGGAGGCTGTCGTTATTCTGAACCCCAGGAGGTGACCCAGGAGGTGACTTCAGGATGATGCAGTGGCACAGGCTGGGGGAAACAGAGATGGAGGCATTTCTAGATCTCTAGGGGAGGCAGAGTCTCCATCCAAGCTGGAAACTCAACCTTTTTAACACATTATATAAATTCCCTGTAATTTTGCTCCCACTTCAGTCACTGCAAATAGTCCTGAAATAATGGACTATGAGGCAGGAAGGAATCCTGAGAACCATAAAGCCAGAACTTTCATTTTGCAGCTGAGGAAACTGCAGTTCAAAAGGTTACCCAGGGCCACACAGCTGGCTAGTAAAACAGCCAGTACTTAATGTCAGGGTTTCTGATTCTCAGTTCAGTGCTCTGCATCCTGCCATCCTTCTGTGATAAGATGACCAAATGTCCCTATTTGTCTGGGACTATCTTAGTTTTAAAATTGAAACCCTCATGTCCAGGGAAACCCCTCAGTCCCAAGCAAATCAGGATGGTTGATCACCCTGAATGAGACATGAATCATTACTCCAATTCTCATAATCATCAAAAGAGTGGTCTTCACAGCCCATGATGAAAAAAGTTCACCATGCAATCTGTTGACCAAAACAACTCCAGGAGAAGAGTATCCTTAACACTCAGGAGTAGCATCTTTATGCCGTCATAGTAGAAGGGGACAGTAGGACCTCTTCATTTTCCAAGCTCACATGTGACCAGAATACCTGCCACTAGACCCAGGCTTTGCTGTCAACCCCCACCCCTCACTCCTACCCCTAATCATATTAGGGCTACCAGGTCACTGGTAACATTTGCAGAGGATCTCCTTTTCCTAACGCGAATTACACTGTACAAATATATCCCAAAAGGTAAAGACAGAGCGGGTTTGATACCAGCTGAGTAGCTTCCTACCATTACTCCAGAAAAGTGTGGACTGGCCTAAAAAGCGTCAGGCAAACAGACATACAAACTTCAGAGAAATTAAACTTTCTTCTTCCCTCCGAAGTCACCTGGAAGCAAAATGAACATCTTCACTGGAGCAAAATGGAAAGGAAATGGCAAGTCATCTGGGGGAAAAAGACACAGACAGCATCTGGAAGAGAAAGTCTGTGTCACCCTGCAGCCCAGGACCCTCAGCGAATGACTGTGATTTCCACCCCAGGCCACTCAGCTTTGGTCCGGCCCAGCCCCTCCCCATGAGTCACGCTGGCGGGCACTGTTCCTGGCAGCCTGGCCTCCACTTCTCAGTCACTGCATCCCTCAGAGATGCAGCCCTGACAGAAGCATCCCAGTGAATGCCTACTTCCAGCCCTCTCAAGAAGGGTGCCCAGAATTTTAATTTCAGATGGAACTGCCTTGACTTTGTAAAAGAATAAATACCTACCAAGAAGATATACAATAGGAGGGATAGATAGCAGTCATCCTTGCCCCTGGACTCACTATCTAATAGAAAACCTTCCACCTTTGGGAGAAACACATAGGTTGGGGGATTTTCTTGTGTTTGATTTTCTTTTGAAGGAACTTGTGAAAAAAAGAATATTTTTTTAATCAATTCTATTCACATAAAAGAAACTACAATCTTACTTCCTCACTTTACTTTTTTAGTTTTTTAAAAAAAGGCCTCTTTTACTTAGTCTGCATGTAGCTAAAGAGTGCAGAAGAATCAAGCCTTTTATAGAAAAGTTGCTTTTCTTAGAAAAGTTGGTAGTTCCTGGCAATGTGTCAGCAAAGGTGAAACACATGTTATGTAGCTTCTTTGAAATTTCCTTTTCTGAAAGTCAGTGGGAGCCTGCAAAACTCCAAAGGTGTGGATGAGCCTGGCTGGAAGTAACATAAATTATAGCTAATGCACTTTCTGTGGACTGGGGGATAAAATTATAATTTCCAGTGGAAGCAGCCTCTGGCTCCCCATCCCCAGATCACAGTAAATCTCCCATTTGAACACTCACACCTCGGAGGCTTTTGATTGAATCAGAGCCCATACGCTGCCTTCCTTCCTCTGCTTTGCAGTGACTGCCCCACCGAGCACATAATGTGACACGCCAATATATTCTCACCCCTCATTGGTTTAGTTTTGTGTCACTGTGGCTGTTCTTAGGGTTTGGGCTTCATTTTGTTTTTGTAGGAAGTCTCTCTGGAAAGAATGCTGGACTTAAAACTTGAAGACGTGCATTTGGACCCCAGTTCTACCACTGAAGACCTCGAACTTGAGCAATTTCCTGAGCCTCTCACATGTCAGTTTCCCATCTAGAAAATGGCAAGAATGACACAGTTACACAGGTGTATGGGAGAAGTACCTCAGCACGGGTGAAAATGCTGACACACAGTAGGTGCTCAGATATTTATGCAGTGCAGCAGAGGAACAGTCACCAATATTTTTGTGCCTATCACCATCATAGGTCAGTAGAGTAAGGCTCAAAAACAAGACTTTGCCCTCAAAATAGATCTCAAATAGATTGTACTCTTAGATTTTTACTCCTTACTGCCTTCAAAGGATATTTGTTTAGTGGGCCCATTTTCCCATAGCCACCGCCACCATCGATGAGACACCTATTATGTGCTACACGCTATGCTAAATAACAGGTGTTATCTTACTTCTCTCATAATGACTCATGATGCAAATATTATAATAGCCATTTTGTAGATGAGGCAAATGAAGCTTAGGAAAGTTAAATAGATGTCCTTAAGTCACACAACTATTAAGTAGCAGTGTCAGGACTAGAATGCAGGTCCATCTGTCCTCCTACTTCCCTCCTGTACAGCTGAGAAAGCCTTAAACACATTCACACACCCATACAGACCTAATCATACTCCAGAATATTCCCCATTCTCATTCAGGACTCAGAGGGTTAAAGAAAAGATGACAAAATAGCACGCACAGCTGGTTCCAAGGTGCTAGCTGCTCTTCTGTGATACCATTTTGTTTGTGCACTGCAGCTGTACCAGGAAGTTTTTGTTCTCTGCAGAAAACACTAAACGGAAAAGATAATTGGTATTCAAGACACACATGTTTTCTACCAGCAAATAAGAAGAAAGCACAACAGTATTCTTGAAGGATGCTGATTTTTTTGTGTTTTGCAATTCTGCATTTTCAAAAATGACATCTGTGTTGTGAGTGACTAAAAACTTTGGAGGAAGAATTTGTAAAAGGAAACAAAATTGTGTTTCTGAGCATTTTACTCCTTACTGCCTTCAAAGGATATTTGTTTAGTTGGCCCATTTTCCCAAAAACATTATCAAGGCAGAAGACATTCTATTTTCTGCCCACATTCTGACAGGTTTGAAGTGATGTTCCAGTGGCAAATGTTTCAAAAGTTTCTTCTAGCACTTTTTCCCAATATATCAAATCATCCTTTCTTTTGAGCACTCAGAAAAAAATTGTGCCTTCTAGGAGCATAAACGAATATAATGCATTGCGTTTATATCATGTGTTTCTAGAAGGAACTCAAAAGTGTTTTACTGTCTTCACTTTCCGAGGCTGTTTATTTTTTGCTGGTGCATCAACACATACAAAAGTTTAAGAGAGCCATTTCTTATTCCTTCCCATCTCTTTGATTTATCGCTTCCTGTTCCATAAAAATCCAGTCTCTACCTCACACATATAAAAAAGATGCAGTGCAGTAACTCATGTAGTTTGTCTGAGAAGAATGAATATTAACAAAGGTCATCTGAGGGAGTCCTCAATGCAAGTGATGCAGAGGCAGACTGAACCCCTACCCGCCCTCCCTGTACATGGACACCCTGCAAGAATCACCTTCCTAATCCAAAACCACACGACAGCTTCCATGTTATAACTAGAGGAATCAGCATCCTTAAAGGTGGGCAAAAACTACTGGACTGAAAGTGTGAGCCTTTCTGCCTTTCTCCTCCCGCCTTGGTGCAAAATTTATGGAGCCATCTATCATCCAGAAATGAAATATAAATGAATCTTCAGGAACTTTCACGAGGCAGAAATCTCCCAAGTTGTCCTGACGATTTAGTTCTCATTTATCTGGTCCCATAATTCACAAACTGTAAACCCTCTTTGTATAATGCATGTCATTTGTGTTGTGATATCTTAGTCACACACATTTCAACTTTCTCTGGATTTCAGACATTGACTAGCCATGTGCACCTGCCTTGGTGTTTTCTTCCTTGCACAGTCCATCTGGCCTTTTGGTATCTGATGACTTTATGTCTCCTTTTTGGAAGTTCTTAAGCAGAGTCCTGCATGGTTTCTGGGATGGCTCCATCATTGCAAGCCTGGTGGACTGAAGTTACAGATGAGTCTGTCAAGAGAAAAAGTAACATATCTCATTCTTGGAGCCAAAGTTTTCCATCAACAAAGGCAAAGCAGAGGCTATCAGTAAATGTTGTTCACAGATAAAGAAAACTGTACACAAATAATAGAAACATATTTGTCAGGAAACTCATAGGCAGAATAAGAGCTCCACCGTGCCTGATGATGTGTTATTGGGACCTAGATTAGGCAACATTTTGTGTCTTCTGAATAGCTTCTGTTGTCATCAGTGAGTCCCTTCACTTTACAAGATAGACTCCACCAGCTCCCCATCACAAAGACATGAGGCCTCAGCATTGCTCTGCTGGAGACATGCCTAAGACAGGAATCCCTGGAACAACCTGAAAGACAGGCCCCACATGTCCAAAGTGGGACAAGATTGTGGGTCCCAGATCCATTTTTAAGTCACAATGAAGCATAGGGAAAGCTCAGGTGGGCAAAGGGGCCTCTTCCACTGTGTACATATGTTACATCACGCATAGCTTCCCTCTTTAGACAAGATGCTTTTGGGCCATTTAGACAAATTCATGATGTTGAATATTTTTATTTGCTATTTATGGGTCCCATTGTTTACAGCCTATCTTTTCTATTTTGTATAATAGAATTATTTTCTTAGGTGCTGCAAAGGGTTTCATTTATTTTTCCTCCAAGAATTGTCTATTTATTCTTCCACATGTATACATTGCCACTCTTTTCAATAGGCTCATCTATTTTTCACCCTCAATTCTTTTTTTGAACTTAACTCTTCCATATACATTCCTCCTTGAACACTGACTATGAATGGCACGGTCTCTCCTCACCTTTCTAAATTTTACTGGACTCTCAAAGTACATTTCAAATCCCAAATCCTTCACCTGAGATAATAACCTATGCTGATCTCTTCACATGGGAACTGTCCACAGCATTGCAATATGAATCACAACATATGAGTTCCAACTAAATATGTTATGTTGCCAAAATTAGAAACCTATGACCTTCCACTATCAGTAAGCACAGATTAGGCACAAAATAAGCATTTAATAGATACTTGTCAGATAAATACAAGTAGTCACAGAAAAGTTAGAAATGTGGGAACACCCAGGAAACTTTCATTTATTCATATATTCACCCAACAATGTAAAGCTCCTAAACTCCTCTGGTGGGCATAGCAAAAACCAAGACACATATGTCAGAATCACTGTTCTCTAAAAGCCTAGTGGGAAGAACACAAGTATAAGCCAAAAAAGTGCATTAAGGTGTTGCTGCTACATTCTGTGTAGAAAGATTTCAAGGAAACAATAGGACCAATGGAGAGAGTGGTCAATCCCACCCTGGTTTAGGTTTGACACCCCAAGGAAGTGATGAGTTTGCTGGGTTTTGAAAAAAAATTAGTAAGATGAAGAAGGAGAAAAAAAAATGTTCTGGAGAAAGGTAGCAGTGTGAACAAAGTCAGGATGAAATGTAACACTCTGCAAGGACACTAATTCAGTAAGTATGAGACAGGGTCTGGGAATTGGCTGCTTTAACAAGCATTCCCTGGGTAATACTGATTACTGATACAGGAGGACCCAGAACATATTTGAAAAACATCACTCCACTTGCTGGAAGGAATTGCTCAGAAACATTTGATAGTAGGTAAAATGTCTCATTTGTCTTGGTAAGAGATAAAATCCACTCTCGTGTGGACAGGTCTTTTGTCCACATCCTGGCCTGAGTGAACCATCCAAAATATGAATCCAGTCAATTACTTGTAACTTTGTAACCCTTCAGTGACCTCTTACTGCCCAGAGAAGAATGCCCAAAGCTTTAATGGGGCATCCATGCCTCACATAAATTGACCTTCCTCCCTGGCCTTGCCTCTAGACTCACAACATATACTCTACCTTACACTTACTTTAAACTCTGCCTTCTGTTGATTCTTATAATTGTTAAAAAGTTATTAAAATTTAAAACATATATAAGAGGCTTTCTACAGAGGATAATCAATTAAACAAGAAACTCATGGAACCATAGGATCAGTTTAGGTATTAAGAGTAAAATACCGAAGCACTTTTCCTTCTGTCTGTGGAATGTTGAATTGTCTCATAAATATAGTTAAACCGAAAGAGTTCAAAATTCTGAGAAAATATTAAAAGATATCCCATGAAATGATAGGGAGAACACAGAAGAAGAAATTTTCAAAATCCTAATAAATATATGTACACACAGATGTCTTATACCACTGGAGGGCATCCTGGAATCTGTGCATCACCGAAATATTCAGTGATAAAGACATTTTCTTCCTGGCACACTGGAGAGAGAAACTGAGACCAGACAGCTAGTAAGATAAGACACACTCTCCCTTCAGGAGCACATGCCGCTTTGGCAAACACAAATATCACTCACTCACACACACATGTACTCAAGCCTGTGCATAATTCTCTTGACAACTCCAACTTATAACATTAGCATATGAATGCCGAGGCTTACAGTGATATTCACCACCAAATGGAGTTTATAATATAAATGCAAGGAAAAGCACCTGAAAGATTTCTCTTTGCTCTGAATTGAGTCTGCCAGAGCCTGTATGTAAAATATATGTAATACTGTATAGAACCCAGCATAAATATATTCTTCCTGCACGCTTGCATGAAGAAAAGCTGAGATGGTTAGGACAATACCAAATATATATTCCTTCCCAAAAAATGCTTAAAATAAATGGCTCCAATTTCCCAGTTTTAGGCATGTATTTCCCCGTTTACAATATTACACATGTATTAGGCCAAATGTGATTTTTTTTGAGGTCCCTCTGTTTTCATTTTATTTTTGTTAGTTGTCTTTTTCTTAGCTGCCAAGAATTAATGCACAACTTCAGGAGGAAGATTTTACAATTGTATCCATAATCTACTCAAATGAGAATCAGGAATTATTAGTGTATGTGACCTGTCTTTCCCAATAGATTATAAGATCCTTAAAGGAACAACATTGACTTTTGACTTGGTCAAGTTATGCCATTTTTTAAGTTGTGCTCCTTAAAAAGCAATGATTAATTATCTCATATGATTCTGCAGGATGGTTAGGTGATTCCTCGTATGCCTTCACCTCAGCTCACTCATGTGGCACATTCATCTGGAATGACTGGCCAAGCTGGAAATTTCTAGTTCACTCACAAGTCTGGCAGTAATGGCTGGCTGTCAACTGGGCTTCCTTTGTCCCCTTCCATGTGGCCTTTACTCCTCAGGTTGGCCAGACAGGCTTCCTTACACACTGTGTCAGGGGGAAACTGCAGCACCTCTCACAGCCATCCCTCAGAGGTCACACAGCATCACTTCACCAACTCGTATTGGTCAAATCAAGTCAGGAGGCTAGCTCAGACACATATGGGAGGAGTAGATGTCACGTTGTGGTGCCAGAACTGGCAGTCACCTGGCAAAGGGGCTGGCATCCAGGGATGGGAGGAAGCTTTGTGGCAATCCTTATAAACAATTTACCACACTAGTAGAAGCCTAAAACACATATGGTAGTCCAAAATTATTTGGGGAAGCTTGATTCTTTCATCTATTTATTCATTCACCCATTTAACAAATACTTATCAGGTGCCTACAATGTAACAGGTACTATGTTAGGCTTTGGAAATAGAATGAGCAGCAAGGGGAAACTAGTTCCTGATTTTGTAGAATTTATAAGGAATACATGAGTGAGGGAAAAAAATGATAGGAAGTGGGTGGCACTTGCAGAGGTATGATTTCAAATTTAGGCTCCTTTCATACTTAAAAGCTCATAAAATTAAAAATCCCTGAGTTCCTGATGGCAAGTGGGGGACCAAGGCCAGGGTGTTATCAAGGGACTAAGTCAGAGTTGGATTGCAAGGGGCTGGGGCTGGAGAAGTGAATTTCTAGTGAAGGTTACGTAGGCCACCAGAATTTCAGTGTGGGAGACTCCAAGACGACTGTGTTAGTCAAGGTCTGGCAGGAAACAGAAAGCAAGCTCAGAAGGGAATCAGAAGAGAATTTATGAAGAGACTATATATAGTGATAGGGGTAAAATTAAAGGCAATAACAGGAGATACTTAGAGACCCAAGGACAAGCAATGGAGGAAGACATTACCCAGGCCTGAAGTTGCAAAAAGAGGAAAAATGTCTTTTTTTAATTTGGGTAGACATATTTTCACTGACCACTAAAATAAAGATTATGATAAAATTCTGAGAAATGTCCTATCTTGTACGTTTCTTTCAGCTGCCAGAATTTTTTTGTTTTTATCTCTTAGGAGACTTAATTTTTATTTTTCCCACATTATAGTTTTATAGGTACACTTGTCTCTCCCAATAGATGGTGAGCATCTTAAAATCCAATTACTTCTTAAAAAATTAATCTCTGCCACCTACAAAATTTACCTCAGTAGGGGCTAATACCAAATCTATTTTTACTTTAAAAACATGGTTAGAAAATGGCCAACCTTGTCCTTACTTATTCATGTAACTCACTCTAGTTTAGAAAATTTCACCTTTTGAGGATATGTTTTTACCAAAAGCAGATAAGCGTAGGGGTTTGGAAGAGAACCAACACCCTTGGCAAGAGCTATCGCTGTGGAGGAAGCCACTGCCAAAGAGAGTCCCGCAACACAGAAGTAGAGGGTAACCCGACCCTCTCTCTCCTACTTTTGCCTCCTCCCTGCCTTCCGTTGGTTAGATCCATTCAGAAGCCAGAGGGTGTGGAATCTTCCACCCTTAACCACATCCAACATATGCATCAACCATGATACCACTGAACAAAACAGAGTGCCATATATGGAGGGACACTGGAATTTAAGAGTTATGGAAATGAATTTACTATTGAATGTGAGAGCTTGAGATGCCTGCAGCCCATCTGATTATGGATCTCCTTATTGGGGAGTGAAAATATATTAAACCTGGAGTTCAGGGGGACAAAATGCAACTGAAGATAAAGGCTTGGAAATAATCAGCTTGAAACAGTTGTTAAAGCCATATGATTGTGTAAAATGGCCCAGACATTTGTAGAGAAACAAAAGAATGAATTTACCGCTCCAGGTCTGACATAGTAGAGGATGAAATAGAGGGATGATGGTAATAGAGAATGGGCAAAGAGAGAAGTTAGAAGAGAACCAGAAAAGAGGGAAATCTGGAAATTCAAGTGAAAAGGGAGTTTCAAGAAGTTAATCACCATTGTCAAATGTGATAGATCAACTCGAAAAGAAATCACTGAATTTGGTGAGTCATTGGTGATCTATATAGGTACAAGGTGATATCCTTCAAGACACTCCTCCAGCTAGCATTATGGAACTAAATAAAATTTAGATTGTGCTCATTACATCTGTAGATGACTCCATGTTGAACAGGATTATTAATAAATTACAAGACAGCTTATAGGTCAAAACAGTAAGTTTAAAAATGTCCAGCTTAAAAATACATACATATACACACAGGAGACAGAAAGGTAAGGAGAGGAGAATTAGAAAAGAGTAAGTATAAAAGAGATGTCAGATGGAGCCCCTTGGAGACTGAGGCTTACTTGGCCTGGACCCCAGCTTACAAATCAGGTGCTGAAAGTCTGATGACTGCCCCATAATTCCTGCCAATCTTCAGGGATTATTCTAGAAGGTCAACCTGCATCATTCTTAGAGCCTATCTTCTTTTCGCCCATATATCCCTCTGGGATCCCTCTGGGTACACAGCAGAGTCCTGTCAGCAGTTTCCACAAAGTTTACTCATCCCAAATACTTCCTCAGTTTTAAAATAATTTATTCAAGGTACATATGGTTGTTGGGTGGGTCACATCACAATTTCCTACCTTCATCTCCCCTCTCCTCCACTCTTTGCTTCCTATCATCTGTGTTAGGAGCATATGCTGGACCCAAACCTGCCTCTAAGATTCTCCAAGCAGAGTAGCTTCCCTTCTGAAATCTAAACACTAAAAGAGGGATAAGGTTCAACTTCCACCAAACTTTCTTACCCAAACTCATTGATGCTCTAGGAGAACCACAGCCTGAGAACTAACATGACCCATTCTCTCTAGAAAGCAAATGAGATAGAGAGAACACATCTGCCACATAAACCTTTCGCCATTGCAGTACAGCAAAGTTCTGTGGCTACACAGCTCACCTCAGGTCAAATTATGACCCCTAATATGTAACAAAGACCCAAAGTGAGGGTCTAGCCAAAAAGAGGTTAGTCTTTATAAAAAGCTTAGATATATTCTCCACATGTGTCTTATATAAACATTCCAGTGCAATTCCGTCAAGAAAGTACACCTGAGCTACCAGAAAATGTTGGAAATCTGGAAAGAGAAATTAAAAAGCCATGTGCTTCTTCAATTTATTTCTGAACTCTCAAGTATGTAAATGGCAAGAAGTGAGGCAAGAAGTGAAAAACAGCAGGTCAGGTTCCCACTTCCTTTGAAATGTTATCATAATTTAACACACTAGAAAAGGGGCATACCTGTGATATGCTAATGGCTTCAAATTGGGAAATGTGTGAGTTTCAAGTCTAGGAAAAGCTCATTAAGTCTTTTTCATAAGAAAAAAGTTCATTTTGGTCTCTGCTATAAACTAGATTCTTCCTTATCCTTCTCCATGTCCTGTGATATGCTCCAGGAATTCTCCCTACATTTGGTCTTACTTATCCTATAAGCCAAACTTTATATTAACTCCTTGCTGGGCAATTTTCTTTTTACCTTTGTCTTTAGAAAGAGAGAGGACTAATTTCCAAAGTCATCTTTAATTCCCTCAATTCTACCTATTAGGATTTTAATGGTTTGGGAAACTATGACATAAAATATGATTTTGAAAAGGCTTCTATTAGGATAGGAGTTGCTGCCTCAGATACACTTTTTTTATATCTCATTGTTATGGGAAAGAGTGATATTATAACCAGGTAATAAGTGTATATTTGGACAAAGGCCTGCACTGGTTTTTGAAGCCCTAACCACTTAGCTTTCTGGAAATAAAAAATACTTTGCTCTCATCTTGCATTGTGTTCTTAGTTGTAGCCTCTTCTTCTCTCTTCTGTGCATTGGTGTTCCTAACATTGCAACCATGGACAAGTGGGCTTTTCACTGTATATTCTATCCCTCCATAATCTTATCTAAAAGTGTGTTTGTATGTGTGTTGATAAGGTTTAAAGCTTGAGGGAAGTGAAGGCTTTGAGAAATAAATTTGGGAAGCATCAGTTTAAACCACTGAAGGTAAATGGAGTATGTTTTCTCTAACAACAGAAGAGTTATACTATAAATAAGTAACAAAATATAATTAGAAAATTCTCAAACATTTGAACAAATTAAAACACTTTTAAATAATCATGACTTAAAGAAAAAACAAATTCTTTGAAAAATCAACTTACTAAAATCATCAGCAAGAAGGCAGTAAGGAAATCTGAATAGTACTATTCTTCTTTAAAAATTAAAATCTATAATTTGAAGTCATTCCACAAAGAAAATTTCCAGCCTAAATGGATTAACTTGTGTATTCTTCAATACCTCATGGGAGAAAAAAGCACCAATCATACACTGATCCCAAAAATTAAAAGTGAGAAAACACTAGCCACTGCATTTTATAAGGTAAGCATAAATTTTATACTATAATCTGCCAAAGATATTAAAAGAAGGCAATATCACAGGTCAATCACTCTTTTGTAAAAATCATTTATCTTAACAAACTATAGCAATATATAAAAAGGATAATATATCATGGACAAAGTGAGGTTTAAACCAATAATGCAAGGTTCACTTAAAACCATAAAATTTAATCAGTAAAAATCACCACCTCAACAGAAAAATTATATTATCATCTCAAAATATGCATTAGAAACTCATTTGACAAAATTAAATTTCCCAATAATTGTATTAAATTTAAAAATTGAATGAAATCAAAACAAGTCTCCTTTATTTTAGTTTTCTTTTTTTAAATTGATATACAGTTTCTATTAGTTTCAAATATACAACACAGTGGTAAAACTAAGATACTAGTTTCTAGTATCTTAGAAACTAGTGATAACATAATAATCTAATATGGAAAATATATTTCCAAAAAAACCAAAGATCATAATACTGATGAAATGTTGAAAGCATTCTTATGCAATCAAAATTAAGACAGGAGGTGGAGCCAAGACAGCGGCATGAGTAGAGCAGCGGAAATCTCCTCCCAAAACCACATATATCTATGAAAATATAACAAAGACAACTCTTCCTAGAATAAAGACCAGAGGACACAGGACAATATCCAGACCACATCCACACCTGCGAGAACCCAGTGCCTCGTAAAGGGGGTAAGATACAAGCCCCGGCCAGGCGGGATAGAGCGCCCCTCCCCCCAGCTCCCGGCGGGAGAAGAGCAGGCAGAACGGGAGGGAGACGGAGCCCAGGACTGCCGAACACCCAGCCCCACCCACCCACAACAGAGCACAGACACAGTGCGTGCGCAGGGCCCTGGATACTAGGGAAACAGTGCAGCAAGAATGGTGAGAGGGTACTGGAGGCCTGGCGCCATAGGACATAAGAAAAGCGAGCGGCCATTTTTTTTTTTTTTTTTTTTTTTTTGCTATTTTGTTTTGGCGAGCACTTTTCGGAAGTCTTAAAGGGACAGGGAACCCAATACTACAGAAACAGGGCAGCAATACCGGTGAGCGGGTATTGGAGGCTGGCGCCGGAGAACAAAAGAAAAGTGAAAAGTGAGCGGCCAATTTTTTTTTTTTTTTTTTTTTTGCTGTTTTGTTTCGGCGAGCGCTTTTTGGAAGTCCTAAAGGGATAGGGACCCCAATACTAGGGAAACAGGGCAGCAAGACCAGTGAGCAGATGCCTGAGGCTGGCACCGGAGAATAAAGAAAAATGAGCAGCAATTTTTTAATTTTTTAATTAAAAAAATTTTTTTTGTATGTGTGGTTGTTGTTTTGTTTTGGCGGGTGCTTTTTGGAAGTCTTAAAGGGGCAGGGTGGGACACAATCCAGAGGTAGGGAATCCGGGGATCACTGGGCACCCTAATCCTTGGGCTGCAGGGAGCACGAAAGCCCCTTACAGAGATAAATAGCCTCCCAGCCGCTCCCCCTCCAATGCGACTCCACCACGTTAGAGCAACAGCCCAAGCCAGGCCACACCCACAGCAACAGCAGAGATAAACTCCACAGCAGCCGGGCAGGAAGCAGAAGCCCTGTCTGCACCCAGCTGCCCAGCACAAGCCACTAGAGGTCGCTGTTCTCCCGGGAGAGGAAGGCCACAAACCAACAAGAAGGGAAGTTCTTCCAGCCGTCACTCGTCCCAGCTCTGCAAACTATTCCTATCACCATGAAAAGGCAAAATTACAGGCAGACAAAGATCACAGAGACAACACCAGAGAAGGAGACAGACCTAACCAGTCTCCCTGACAAAGAATGCAAAATAAAAATCATAAACATGCTGACAGAGATGCAGAGAAATACACAAGAGATATGGGATGAAGTCCGGAAGGAGATCACAGATGCCAGAAAGGAGATTACAGAAATGAAACAAACTCTGGAAGGGTTTATAAGCAGAATGGATAGGATGCAAGAGGTCATTGATGGAATTGAAACCAGAGAACAGGAACGCATAGAAGGTGACATAGAGAGAGACAAAAGGATCTCCAGGAATGAAACAATATTAAGAGAACTGTGTGACCAATCCAAAAGGAACAATATCCGTATTATAGGGGTACCAGAAGAAGAAGAGAGAGGAAAAGGGATGGAAAGTATCTTGGAAGAAATAATTGCTGAAAACTTCCCCAAACTGGGGAGGAAATAATCGAACAGACCATGGAAATACACAGAACCCCCAACAGAAAGGATCCAAGGAGGACAACACCAAGACACATAATAATTAAAATGGCAAAGATCAAGGACAAGGAAAGAGTTTTAAAGGCAGCTAGAGAGAAAAAGGTCACCTATAAAGGAAAACCCATCAGGCTAACATCAGACTTCTCAACAGAAACCCTACAGGCCAGAAGAGAATGGCATGATATATTTAATGCAATGAAACAGAAGGGCCTTGAACCAAGGATACTGTATCCAGCACGACTACATTTAAATATGACGGTGGGATTAAACAATTCCCAGACAAACAAAAGCTGAGGGAATTTGCTTCCCACAAACCACCTCTACAGAACATCTTACAGGGACTGCTCTAGATGGGAGCACTCCTAGAAAGAGCACAGCACAAAACACCCAACATATGAAGAATGGATGAGGAGGAATAAGAAGGGAGAGAAGAAAAGAATCTCCAGACAGTGTATATTACAGCTCAATAAGCAAGCTAAGTTAGGCAGCAAGATACTAAAGAGGCTAACCTTGAACCTTTGGTAATGACGAATTTAAAGCCTGCAATGGCAATAAGTGCATATCTTTCAATAGTCATCCTAAATGTTAATGGACGGAATGCACCAATCAAAAGACACAGAGTAATAGAATGGATAAAAAAGCAAGACCCATCTATATGCTGCTTACAAGAAACTCACCTCAAACCCAAAGACATGTACAGACTAAAAGTCAAGGGATGGAAAAACATATTTCAGGCAAACAACAGTGAGAAGAAAGCATGGGTTGCAGTACTAATATCAGACAAAATAGACTTCAAAACAAAGAAAGTAACAAGAGATAAAGAAGGACACTACATAATGATAAAGGGCTCAGTCAAACAAGAGGATATAACCATTCTAAATATATATGCACCCAACACAGGAGCACCAGCATATGTGAAACAAATACTAACAGAAATAAAGGGGGAAATAGACTGCAATGCATTCATTCTAGGAGACTTCAACACACCACTGACCCCAAAGGACAGATCCACCAGGCATAAAATAAGTAAGGACATGGAAGCACTGAACAACACAGTAGAGCAGATGGACCTAACAGACATCTATAAAACTCTACATCCAAAAGCAACAGGATATACATTCTTCTCAAGTGCACATGGAACATTCTCCAGAATAGACCACATACTAGGCCACAAAAAGAGCCTCAGAAAATTCCAAAAGATTGAAATCCTACCAACCAACTTTTCAGACCACAAAGGCATAAAACTAGAAATAAACTGTACAAAGAAAGCAAAGCGGCTCACAAACACATGGAGGCTTAACAACACGCTCCTAAATAATCAATGGATCAATGACCAAATCAAAATGGAGATCCAGCAATATAGGGAAACAAATGACAACAACAATACTAAGCCCCAACTTCTGTGGGACGCAGCAAAAGCAGTCTTAAGACGAAAGTATATAGCAATCCAAGCATATTTAAAAAAGGAAGACCAATCCCAAATGAATGGTCTAATGTCACAATTATCGAAATTGGAAAAAGAAGAACAGATGAGGCCTAAGGTCAGCAGAAGGAGGGACATAATAAAGATCAGAGAAGAAATAAATAAAATTGAGAAGAATAAAACAACAGCAAAAATCAATGAAACCAAGAGCTGGTTCTTCGAGAAAATAAACAAAATAGATAAACCTCTAGCCAGACTTATTAAGAGGAAAAGAGAGCCAACACAAATCAACAGTATCAGAAACGAGAAAGGAAAAATCACGATGGACCCCAAAGAAATACAAAGAATTATTAGAGAATACTATGAAAACCTATATGCTAACAAGCTGGGAAACCTAGGAGAAATGGACAACTTCCTAGAAAAACACAACCGTCCAAGACTGACCCAGGAAGAAACAGAAAATCTAAACAGACCAATTACCAGAAAGGAAATTGAAGCAGTAATCATAAAACTACCAAAGAACAAAACCCCCAGGCCAGATGGATTTACCTCAGAATTTTATCAGACATACAGGGAAGACATAATACCCATTCTCCTTAAAGTTTTCCAAAAAATAGAGGAGGAGGGGATACTCCCAAACTCATTCTATGAAGCTAACATCACCCTAATACCAAAACCAGGCAAAGACCCCACCAAAAAAGAAAACTACAGACCAATAACCCTGATGAATGTAGATGCAAAAATACTCAACAAAATATTAGCAAAACAAATTCAAAAATACATCAAAAGGATCATACACCATGACCAAGCGGGATTCATCCCAGGGATGCAAGGATGGTACAACATTCGAAAGTCCATCAACATCATCCACCACATCAACAAAAAGAAAGACAAAAACCACATGATCATCTCCATAGATGATGAAAAAGCATTTGACAAAGTTCAACATCCATTCATGATAAAAACTCTCAGCAAAATGGGAATAGAGGGCAAGTACCTCAACATAATAAAGGCCATCTATGAAAAACCCACAGCCAACATTATATGGAACAGCGAGAAGCTGAAAGCATTTCCTCTGAGATCGGGAACTAGACAGGGATGCCCACTCTCCCCACTGTTATTTAACATAGTAACTGAGGTCCTAGCCATGGCAATCAGACAAAAAAAAGAAATACAAGGAATCCAGATTGGTAAAGAAGAAGTTAAACTGTCACTATTTGTAGATGACATGAGACTGTACATAAAAAACCCTAAAGACTCCACCCCAAAACTACTAGAACTGATATCGGAATACAGCAAAGTTGCAGGATACAAAATCAATACACAGAAATCTGTGGCTTTCCTATACACTAACAATGAACCAACAGAAAGAGAACTCAGGAAAACAACTCCATTCACAATTGCATAAAAAAAAATACCTAGGAATAAACCTAACCAAAGAAGTGAAAGACTTATACTCTGAAAACTACAAGTCACTCTTAAGAGAAAATAAAGGGGACACTAACAGATGGAAACTCATCCCATGCTCGTGGCTAGGAAGAATTAATATCGTCAAAATGGCCATCCTGCCCAAAGCAATATACAGATTTGATGCAATCCCTATGAAACTACCAGCAACATTCTTCAATGAACTGGAACAAATAATTCAAAAATTCATATGGAAACACCAAAGACCCCGAATAGCCAAAGCAATCCTGAGAAAGAAGAATAAAGTAGGGGGGATCTCACTTCCCAACTTCAAGCTGTACTATAAAGCCATAGTAATCAAGACAATTTGGTACTGGCACAAGAACAGAGCCACAGACCAATGGAACAGACTAGAGAATCCAGACATTAACCCAGACATATATGATCAATTAATATTTGATAAAGGAGCCATGGACATACAATGGCGAAATGACAGTCTCTTCAACAGATGGTGCTGGCAAAACTGGACAGCTACATGTAGGAGAATGAAACTGGACCACTGTCTAACCCCATATACAAAAGTAAACTCAAAATGATCAAAATGGATCAAAGACCTGAATGTAAGTCATGAAACCATTAAACTCTTGGAAAAAAACATAGGCAAAAACCTCTTAGACATAAACATGAGTGACCTCTTCTTGGACATATCTCCCCGGGCAAGGAAAACAACAGCAAAAATGAACAAGTGGGACTATATTAAGCTGAAAAGCTTCTGTACAGCAAAAGACACCATCAATAGAACAAAAAGGATCCCTACAGTATGGGAGAATATATTTGAAAATGACACATCCGATAAAGGCTTGACGTCCAGAATATATAAAGAGCTCACACGCCTCAACAAACAAAAAACAAATAACCCAATTAAAAAATGGGCAGAGGAACTGAACAGACGGTTCTCCAAAAAAGAAATACAGAAGGCCAACAGACACATGAAAAGATGCTCCACATCGCTAATTATCAGAGAAATGCAAATTAAAACTACAATGAGGTATCACCTCACACCAGTAAGGATGGCTGCCATCCCAAAGACAAACAACAAATGTTGGCGAGGCTGTGGAGAAAGGGGAACCCTCCTACACTGCTGGTGGGAATGTAAGTTAGTTCAACCATTGTGGAAAGCAGTATGGAGGTACATCAAAATGCTCAAAACGGACTTACCATATGACCCAGGAATTGCACTCCTAGGAATTTACCCTAAGAATGCAGCAATCAAGTTTGAGAAAGACCAATGCACCCCTATGTTTATCGCAGCACTATTTACAATAGCCAAGAATTGGAAGCAACCTAAATGTCCATCGATAGATGAATGGATAAAGAAGATGTGGTACATATACACAATGGAATACTACTCAGCCATAAGAAAAGGGCAAATCCTACCATTTGCAGCAACATCGATGGAGCTGGAGAGTATTATGCTCAGTGAAACAAGCCAAGCAGAGAAAGAGAAATATCAAATGATTTCATTCATCTGTGGAATATAAGAACAAAGGAAAAACTGAAGGAACAAAACAGCAGCAGAATCACAGAACTCAAGAATGGACTAACAGGTACCAAAGGGAAAGGGACTGGGGAGGATGGGTGGATAGAGAGGGATAAGGGGGGGGAGAAGAAGGGGATATTAAGATTAGCATGCATGGGGAGGGTGGGAGAAAGGGGAGGGCTGTACAACACAGAAAAGGCAAGTAGTAACTCTACAACATTTTGCTATGCTGATGGACAGTGTCTGTAAAGGGGTTTATAAGGGGGACCTGGTATAGGGGAGGGCCTAGTAAACAAAGTATTCGTCGTGTAAGTGTAGATTAATGATACCAAAAAAAAAAAAGGCATTTCCTGTGCGGTGACCTCCAATGAGTTCTACACAAGGGTATGAAGGGCATATAAAATTGTAGGCAAAGGGCCTATTTCTGTTTATACAGAGGATCAAAGCCTAATTTGGCTACCATGAAAATGAACTAAGATACGATATGAAAAAGAACTTCCAACATCAGCACTCTCTGGAAGACTCATGCCAGAAGATGATCATCAAAAAATCCCAACAAAGATCCACACACTGCTATAGGTGTAGATGCACTCATCCCACCAGTTCCTGAACTTGCCATGGGAATGAAGAAGGAGATATCTAAGCTGCCCTGTGCATACAGTAAAACAACAAATTTGACTGGATCTATACTGTTGGAGCTCAACCAAGAATTAGGAGAAGTCCAAATTGTAGCGCTCCAAAATCTTACAACTACTGACTATTTACTGTTAAAAGAACGTATGGGATGTGAACAGTCCGCAGGAATGGGTTGTTTTAATTTGTCTAATTTCTCTCAGACTGTTCAAGTTCAGTTGGACAATACCCACCATATCATAGATAAGTTTTCACAAATGCCTAAGGTGCCTAACTGGTTTTCTTGGTTTCACTGGAGATGGCTGGTAATTACAGGTATGCTTTGGTTATGTAACTATACTCCTATTATGTTAATGTGTGTGTGCAATTTAATTAGTAGTTTAAAACCTATACATGCTGAAGTTACTCTACAGAAAGATATGTCAAAGAAATAATCAATCTTCCCATGTTTTCTTCTGCCTGCTACTTCTATAGCTTTTCTTCTTCCTTCCTAATTACAACCCTTAAATAGAATTCATGCCTCATATCAAATTTACCGAGTATCATAATTCTTCCAAGTGGTAAAGATACCTCAAGAGAAATGCTGGGCATAGAAGCCACAGGGCATAAATATGCAAAGAAGTAAAAAGCTAACCTTTTCAAACAATAAGGCTTCTCTCTCACTTACCAACTTTACATTTCCCTGTATGGCCCCGGAAGATGACTGGTTAGCCAGAGACGGGTAAGATTCCTCAAGGGAGGAACAACCTAGGGCAGGCACAGTCGTAGGGGGGCCATCTGGTGAGAAAATGGAGATCAACAGAGGTGAGGCTTAGAACCTCACCCCCCCCCACTGTTCTGAGAGAAATCTTCTGCATATGTGGATGTTTTATTGCCCTTGTCTAGCTTGGATTAACACATAGTCTACAGGCACACACCTGATCATCTACATTTGCTCTCTTACAACACTAAACTATGTTTTCTACCTTTATCTTGTATCTACCTACCACTTCAGCATTTTGTTAAAAATAATAATAATAAAGAGAGAAATGTGGTATACACATATAAATCAAGTATAAAAATCAAATGAGTATTCATATTTGAACTGACTGTTTATAGTTCATAATGCATGAGCAAAACCAAAAGTTTCTGTGATGACTGCCCTTGTACTGTTCACCATGTAACTTATTCACTATGTAAGAATTTGTTCTCCATGTAAGAACTTGTTCATTATGCTTCAGAAGATTGGAGACTGACGAAAATTAGGCTTTGGGTGGGTTCATGATTGTGCATTGAGCATTGACTCCCCTATACAGAATTTTATTGTTGTTAACAACCATTTGATCTATAAATATGAGAGGTGCCCTCACAAAACAAACAAACAAACAAACAAAAAGTACACACTTCCAATGGTAAAATAAATAAGTAACCGGGATGTAATATATAGCATAAGGAATATAGTCAAAATATTGTAACAGCTTGGTATGGTGATAGCTGGTACCTAGAATTATCATGTATATAAATGTTGAATCACTGTGTTGTACACCTGAAACTAATGTAATACTGTGTGTCAACTACCCTTCAATAAAGAGTAATTATCTACAAAAAAAAAAAAAACAAGACAATATCTTCTATCACTTCAGTTTGATCACATGCTGGAAGAATTAACTAGGGCAATTTGACAAGAAGAAATATACATATAAGATTTTAAAAGGAATAATAAAACACTAATTATTCAAAAACAAATTATATATGGAGTATATCCAGAAGTATATGCAGATAAACTATAAGAATTAATCAAATATAACAAGGTCATTGAATAGAAGTTCAGTAAACAAAATTATTACATTTCTAAATGTTAATAATAGTAAATTAAATTTTAAGTGATATCACTTATATCAACACCAAATACATCAAATACCTAATAATAACTTTAATAAAAGGTGTGTTATCCACCCAGGAAACTATAAAAATTTACTGAGTTAAGTTAAAGAAGACCTAATTAATGCCAAAAAGTACATGTTAGAAGGCTCACTATGGTAGAAATGTTAATTCCCTCAAATTGATCCACAGAGCTCATGCAACCCATCAAAATCCCAGATGAATCTTTGTGTGGAAATTGACAAACTGATTTAACATCTACATGAAAATCCAAAGGGTCATCATTAGCAAAAATAATCTTGATAAAGACCAAAGTCAGAGGACTTACCTTACCATATATTAAGACTCATTATAAAGCTACACTAACTAAAATATTTATGGTAATGACCCAAAGGTAGACAAATGGACTGATTGAAAAAGTTGAAAATACAGCATCATATCCAAATATATATGGTCACTTGATTTATAATAAGGTACCACAGCAACACAGTAAGGAAAAGTTGTCTTTTCAATAAATGTGCTAGATCAATTTGATATTCATCTGGAGAAAAAAAAATGAGGCTTTGTCCTATCTCATAGCCCACATAGAAATCAATTCCAGATTAATAGTCTTAAATGTAAAAGGTAACATGAAAACTATTCCAAAAGACAACATAGGATATTGTTTTTATAACATTGGGGTAAGCAAAAGTCTTAAATAGGATACAAAAAAGCATTAACTCCATACTGATAGATTTTACTTCTTTTAATTAAGGAATTTATTCATCAAAAAGCTCCATGAAGAGTATAAAAAGGTAAGATACAATGCTAGAGAAGATCATTGCAATACATATATCAAAGGATTCATAACATATGAAGTATTCCTACAAGTCAGTTAAAAAAAGAATCAACCATCTACAACTACATGAAGCAATACTCTAAATCTTTTTTATAGATACACAATATATAAAGATGAAATTTATGACAATAACAACACAAAGGTGAGAACAACCTATATAAGAGCAAAATTTTAATATACTATTAAAACAAAAGTGGTATTAATCCAGACTGGATTGTTATAAATTAAGATGCTAATTGTAATCTCCAGAGCAACCAAAAAGAAAATAACTAAAAAATATTAGTAAAAGAATGACAACAGAATTAAAATGTTAGACTATGGTAGACCAGAGAATATCTATTTAACACAAAAGAAGACTATAATGGATGGAGGAAGGGAAAAAAAATAAGGCATATGGAATTTGATATGCAAGTCCTTACTCATCAGGAACAACTTTAAATGTAAACAGACTAAACTTTTCAATCAAAAGGCAAAAATTGACAGAATGAAATTGTTTTTAAATGATCCAACTATAATCTGTCTATAAGATTCTCACTTTAGATTTAAAGACTCAAATAGATTGGAAGTAAAAGGATGAAAAATGATATTCCATCCAAGCAGTAAACCAGAAGAGACTGGCTATATTAATATCAGACAAAATTAATTTTGTGATAAAACTGTTATAGGAGACAAAGAAAAACATTATATAATGATAAAAGGGTCAACCCATTAAAAAAGATATAACAATTATAAATGAATATGCACCTCAGAACAGATCCCCGAAATACATGTAGTAAAAACTAATGGAACTGAAGGGGGAAATAGATATTTCAACAATAACAGTAAAAGATATTAATACCTCACTTTCATTAAAGATAAAATAAATAACCAAACAGGAGATCAAAAATGAAATAAAAGACCTTAACAACACTTAAACCTGTTTGACCTAATAAACATCTGAATAACACTCCTTCTAATGATATCAGATTTCACATTCTTCTCAAGTGCACAAGGAACATATTCCAGGTTAGACTATACCTTAGGTCAATAAACAAGTCTAAATAAATTCGAAGGATTGAAATCATGCAAACTATGTCTCTGACCACAATGGAATGAAATAAAAAAAAAGAGTAGAAAATTTTGGAAATTCACAAATATATGAAAATTAAGTAGCACACTCCTAAATAATCAATGGATCAAGAAAGGAATCACAAAGAAACTTAGAAAATACTTTGTGATGAACAAAAACAAAAGACAATCTGCCAAAACGTAAGGTATGCAAGTGAGGTAGTGGTTAAAGGGAAATTTATAGCTATAAATGTCTATATTTTTTTAAAAGACCTCAAATAAATAACCTAATGTTTACCTAAAGAAACAGAAGAGGAACAAATTAAGCCCAAATCAAGCAAAAGAAAGAAAATAATAAAGATTGAAAACTAATGTAATAAATAACATGAGAACAATTGAAATAATTAATGAAACCAAAGCTGATTCTTTAAAGCAATCAACAAATCTGACAGAACATTAAAGAGGTACATGAATAAAAAAGAAAGGTGAAAACAACTAAAATCAGGAATGAAAAAGAGGACATAACTACTAACCACAGAAATAAAAAAGGATTATATGGAACTGTTATGAACAATTGTTGCTAACAAATTAGAAAACTTAGGTGAGATACTAATAACGCAAGGAAGATACAAACTACTGAAACCAAGAATGGAAATAGACAATCTGAATAGACCTATCCAAGTAAAGATATTAAATCAATAATTAAAAGAAAGAAAATTAAAAAACATTCCACAAGAAATCCTCACTGGTGAATTCTACCGAACATTTAAAGAATTAGTAACATTTTTTAACAAACCTCCAAAATACAGAAGAGGAGTGAATGCTTCTAACACATCTTACGAGGCCAAAATGACCCTGATACTCAAACCATTGGAAGGCATGACAAGAAGAGAACTACAGATATCTTTATTAGTACTGATGTAAAGATCCTCAAAACAATCTAAATCCAGCAACCTATAATAGAATTATATACCATGACCAAGTGGGACTTATCTCAGGAATGGAAAGTTGATAGAACGTATGAAAATTAAACAACATAATATACCATGTTAATAGAATAAAAGACAGAAATCACATGATCATCTTGATAGACACAGAAAAAGCATTTGACAAAAAGCCAAGACCCTTTCATGATGAAAACACTCAAAAAATAGAAATAGAATTTCCCTAATATGATAAAAGATATCTACAAAAAAGATCCACAGAAAACATCACACGTAATGGGGAAAGACTGAAAGCTTTCCCACTAAGATAAAAAATAAGACAAGGCTGGCTTGCCATTTCTCGCCTTCACTGTACTAGTTCTACAATGAGATAGGTAAATAAGTTCAGCAAGGTTTTCCTGAAACCTTGTATCCTTACAAGATCAATATACAAACTCAATATTCAAAAAATACATTATATTTCTATACACTAGCACTGAACAATTAAAATGATGTTAGAAAATTCCATTTATATTTATATTAAAAATATACTTAGGAATAAATTTAACAGAAGAAATACAAGGTCTGTACAATAAAAAATGGACAACATTGTTGAAAGAAATGGATATTTTGGGGAAGGTAATGAATGATAGAGTGCATTAAGACAGCCTCTGGATTGCTTGTAAATTTTTATATTTTGATACAAATTGTTACACAGGTGTATTTAACTGTAAAAATTCATTGAGCTGTACATTTATGATTTGGACACTTTTTTGTATGTTATGTTCAATTTTAAAAGGATGCCAAACATAAAGAACTAATCAAATCATATCATATTTTGTTTCTAGTCTCATTATTAAACATATTAAGAGTATCCAACAATGGGAAATGAATTCAAGTCACTGGATGTAACTGAAATACATCTTAAAGTAAAAAGGGTCCTTGTAATATAACCTCAGAATGACTGATAATAATTATGAAGAAGTTGTAGAAAACTTTAACAAGGGAGGTATTTTTTTATCAAAAGAATAAAAGGTATATTCCAGAAATAATTTAGAAAAGTGATATTGATCTCTATCAAAAAATCAATAATAACTTGGTGTCTAACAGCAATCTCCACCAAATGAAATAGTTCTTCTCTTCAGAGATATGTTGAGGACCTGTTGGATGGTGGGAAGAAAAAGAATCAGGGATATCCTGTCATTCCCCAAATAAGTAAATATTAAAACAACCACCTCCAACAATAAAATAGTGGCGGTATGTCACGAGGATACGAAGGAACTCCTACTGACCAAATCTGGCAATTTAAACATGAAAATAATTAAGGACCATAATTAATTATAGACCATTGCAAAAACAGGAATTAATGAGTCCTTATTGATTAACAAGTAGATAACTAGCTAAAGAAACAAACAAATAAATAGTGAAGAGTGAGCTTTTGATTACAGTTCAAGTTAAAGAGCCAACAGGTAAATGTGGGGGAAAGATGGAGTAAAGATTTTTTCAAACAAGCATTATCAATGCATGCTAAATAAATAAGAAAATTTTGATGAGGACAAACCTCAATATTTGCATAACTTACAGTCTCTCTAGTAGATTTTTAGTCTACTAGATTTCTAGTAGCTACAAGAGAAAAAGTACTAGCTATACAGTGACAAAGTGGATGACACCCCTATTTCACAATCAAAATTAGAATGTCAACAAGGGGCAAATAGACATTGTGCACCTGCAGAAATGACTTCCTTAGAAGGCTACAACACCTCTTCTGTTCCAGCCTGGAATGTATAACATTTTTTTTAGATAATTATTTTTTATTGAAGGGTAGTTGACACAGAGTATTACATTAGTTTCAGGTGTACAACACAGTGATTCAACATTTATATACATGATAATTCTAGGTACCAGCTATCACCATACCAAGTTGTTACAATATTTTGACTATATTCCTTATGCTATACATTACATCCCGGTTACTTATTTATTTTACAATTGGAAGTGTGTATATATATATATATATATATATATATTTTTTTTTTTTTTTTGGTGAGGGCATCTCTCATATTTATTGATCAAATGGTTGTTAACAACAATAAAATTCTGTATAGCGGGGTCAATACTCAATGCACAATCATTAATACACCCCAAGCCTAATTTTCGTCAGTTTCCATTCTTCTGAAGCATAACGAACAAGTTCTTACATGGAGAACAAATTCTTACATAGTGAATAAGTTACATGGTGAACATTACAAGGGCAGTCATCACAGAAGCTTTCGGTTTTGCTCATGCATTATGAACTATAAACAGTCAGTTCAAATATGAATACTCATTTGATTTTTATACTTTATTTACATGTGGATACCACATTTCTCTCTTTATTATTATTATTTTTAATAAAATGCTGAAGTGGTGGGTAGATACAAGATAAAGGTAGAAAACATAGTTTAGTGTTGTAAGAGAGCAAATGTAGATGATCAGGTGTGTGCCTGTAGACTATGTGTTAATCCAAGCTAGACAAGGGCAATAAAACATCCACATATGCAGAAGATTTCTCTCAGAACAGGGGGGGTGAGGTTCTAAGCCTCACCTCTGTTGATCCCCAATTTCTCACCTGATGGCCCCCCTGCGACTGTGCCTGTCTTAGGTTGTTCCTCCCTTGAGGAATCTTACCCGTCTCTGGCTAATCAGTCATCTTCCAGGGCCATTGGAATGTATAACATTTTAAGCATGAGGAAACATCAGGCAATCTCAAGATAAGGAAAATTGTATTAAAAAAGATGAAGGGATGCTGATTTTTCAAAAATTCCCATGTCATAAGAATAAACAAATAAATAAAGAAAAGCTGTGGAAATTTTTATAAATTAAAGTAAATTAAGACACATAACAACTAAATGCAATACCTGATTCCAGATTGGATCTTTTAATAGAAAGGGAAAAAAATCAGTAAAGAATTTTATTGGGACACAACAAAATTAGAATATGTACAGTAAATTAGACAAGTTAATGGCATTGTGTTAATTTTTCCTAAAATTGTTAACAGTGTCAGAAAGAGAGAGAAAGAGATTGATGATAAATGAGACTGATGGCAAATGCATGCAAATAACAGTTAAAACAGGTAAATATGACTGTGGAACATATTGGAATTCTACATACTCTTTCTATTGTTGCTACTTTTCTCCAAACTTAAAATTATTTCCAAACAAAAAATTTTAAAAATTAAAGATAAAATTAAAATACATAAAAGTTGTAGGGTTAACTAATATTATTTGAGGGCCTCTATGTTCCAAAAAGTCTTTAAATATCTTTTTATTAATCTCCAAAACATTTTCTAAATGATTTAACAGGTGTAGAGAAATTTGTCCTTGGCTCTTTTTTTTTCTCAAAATTTTAGTTGATACCTTGTTTAAAAAAATAAGTAAAAGGGACACTGAAGTTCTTCCTGTAAAAAAAGGTATAAAATACATACATATAGCTGCACACACAAATGCTTTACATATATAGAAAAATCTATGTCAGTTTATTCAAGTAATACATAGCTAAAAATAAGTAAAATTTTTAAAAATTTTGCATGACAGAAAACTAGAAGAGATATATACTATGATAAAAGGCTCATTCATAATTATCTTCATATTCTGTAACGCTCAAACAAAAGCCTTTAAGATAAAATTTAACCTATATAAATATAAAATCCTGTATTTTAGTTGAAGAAAGCAGTTGTATGTTTGAGGTAGGGAAAACTAGCTTGAAATTAGACCTTATGGGAAACAGAGAGATTTTAGTTAACTATAAGCTTATTAGGTGCTAATGGCCCTTAAACAACCAATACCCATACCTATCATAAAAGACGATATAATCTCAGATAGCATTCATAAAGTACAGCAGCTAGATAGAGAGAAGCAAAAATTTCTACTGTCACACATCGGAGTTGTTGATTTCTTGGAACCATATTTTAAGAAGAGCAGTGACAAACTCAAGTATCCACTGGAGAGATGTCTAGAAACCCATTCCCCTGCCTTTTTTAAAATTTCACGATTATGTACCCGGTGCTCAACATTTTTCTAGAAGAGTCAAGTGAACCTATAGTTCCTGCCTTCAAAGAACACTGCAAACAATTATCTGGCATATTCCTCAATTGCACTGCCCTCCTCAGGGAGCTGCCCAGTCAACCCCTACCAACAGGCACAGTGCTCCCCAGCTTTGCTCTTAACTTTTCTAGTGAATATGAAACTCAAAGCATCTAGGTGACAATTAAGTTAGCCCACCTGGGGCTGTTGCTGTAAGTCTTTGCTCTCCTGCTAGGAATTAGGATCCTTCTAGGCACAATGATTAAGGCACTAAGATTCTTGCTTATTATATAATTTCTCTAAGGCTGATGTCTGGCTTTGCATATTTTTGTCTCTTGGGAGATAATTCCTACCTCTAAATTCTAACCCTTCTACTGGAGCCTTTTTGAGTAGTGTTAAAAACTGCCTGATAATGACCATCTGCTTGGCTCACTGCTTATGATTAGCTCAGAATCAGTACCCCTGTGATCCACTGACCCAATGGGATACTGTTAAGACCCCTTAGACATTGGCAGCTTCTAGATCATTGCCTACCTGAAACTCTGCTCAGGAGTATGTCCCTGAGAACCCAGATGAGTGCCTTAGCCTCCAGGTCCCAGTGCCCTTCAGATCTGACTTTTTCTGCAAATAAGACTTGCATTTCTCCAATAAGGAAGACAGGTAATAATACAGATAATACAGAACACTCAGAGAGGAAACAGGCACATTTTGATAATGGTTTTAAAGTGTAAAAACAAAGCACTGACAATTCTAAAGTAGTTCTCACCTGATTAGGGTTTCAGAAACTAGTTTATAAAGGAAGTGACATTTGATCTTGGTTTTGAGTGATGGATGGTTTTCACCAATAAGATGCAAGCAAGGATGTTTCCAGATTTTGTGGGGCCTGAAACCTACAGAATGCAAAGTTACAAAAAAAAATTTAACTACTATTTAAATAATAAATGATTATTAAGTGACGAGGAATCACAAGAAACAAACTTTAAAAACTGATAAGTACCAAAAACATCAAAACTGGAAAAAAAACATAATGTTTATATTCATTTACTACCTGACATACATGTGTAATATAACTTTTCTACAAGTTCTTTAGCTATACACTCTTTAACCACCTCTTATATGACACTAATTTTGTAATGTTTTTCTAAAGAGAAAAGATATTTCAATTTTTTGATTTAGTTGACCAAACTTGTTTTTCATTATTTATAGTGAAGAAAGTTTCCTGTGATTTCATAACTCATATACTTACTGTCACATAGATTCTAGTATTATTGTCAAATTTGGGGAAATAGCTGTCATTTTCTTATTTAAGACCTGGTCACTGTAACACTGCTAGAAGTTTGAATCCTGCAGACACAGAAAGTCTGGTAAATTCTATTTTCTGTAAGTCCATCAAAAAAGAAAAAGCACATATGTCCTGCTAATTTTATAAATCGTATTTTCAAGTATATATCTCACAATGAAGAACTGTTTTAACTGTGTCAATAAGAACAAAATAATTTGCTACAATTTTACATGCATGAGTGAAAGAACTTTCCAAAGACTAGCTTCTGGGTCTAGGAGCTATAGGAGTCATTTGTTGTATGACCTCTGATCCTGCCATTGTGTTTTAATGCTGGTGAGTGGGCCCAAGGGAAAAAAAAGGATTTCTGGATCTCATTCTTTAACAGAGTCAACTTGAAATAACTATACATAAATGTGTCCCATTGCAATAACTAAACATGAAATGACTGCAAAGCATATATTTATCCCACTGAATTGAAACTAAACATATTCTCAATTCAGGTCCTCCTTAGTTCAGTTGCAAAAATGTCCCCTCTTCAACAACTGGTGTTGGCGAAACTGGACAGCTACATGTAAGAGAATGAAACTGGATTACTCTCTAACTCCATACACAAAAGTAAACTCGAAATGTATCAAAGACCTAAATGTAAGTCATGAAACCATAAAATTCTTAGAAGAAAACAGGCAAAACTCTCTTGAATATAAACATGAGCAACTTCTTCATGAACATATCTCCCAGGGCAAGGGAAACAAAAGCAAAAATGAACAAGTGGGACTATATCAAACTAAAGAGCTTCTGTACAGCAAAGGACACCATCAGTAGAACAAAAGGCATCCTACAGTATGGGAGAATATATTCATAAATGACATATCCAATAAGGAGTTGATATCCAAAATATATAAAGAGTTCACACACCTCAACAACTAAAAAGCAAATAACACAATTAAAAAGTGGGCAGAGGATATGAACAGACATTTCTCCAAAGAAGAAATTCAGATGGCCAACAGGCACATGAAAAGATGCTCCACATCACTAATCATGAAAGAAATTCAAATTAAAACCACAATGAGATATTACCTCATACCAGTTAGGACAGCCAATACGCCAAAGACAAACAACAACAAATGCTGGTGAAGATGTGGAGAAAGGGGAACCCTCCTACACTGCTGGTGCGAATGTAAAGTAGTTCAACCATTGTGGAAAGCAGTATGGAGGTTCCTCAAAAAACTAACAATAGAAATACCATTTTACCCAGGAATTCCACTCCCAGGAATTTACCTTAAGAAAACAGGATCACAGATTCAAAAAGACATATACACCCCTATGTTTATTGCAGCACTACTTACAATAGCCAAAGATATGGAAGCAACCTAAGTGTCCATCAGTAGATGAATGGATAAAGAAGATGTGGTATATATACACAATGGAATATTATTCAGCCATAAGAAGAAAACAAATCCCACCATTTGCAACAACATGGATGGAGCTAGAGGGTATTATGTTCAGTGAAATAAGCCAGGTGGAGAAAGACAAGTACCAAATGATTTCACTCATTTGTGAAGTATAACAAGCAAAATTGAAGGAACAAAACAGCAGCAGACTCACAGAATCCAAGAATGGACTAACAGTTACCAAAGGGAAAGGGACTGGGGAGGGTGGGTGGGAAGGGAGGGATAAGGGGATTAAGGGGCATTATGATTAGCACACATAATGTAGGGAGGCTACAGGGAAGGAAGTATAGCACAAAGAAGACAAGTAGTGACTCTATAGCATCTTACTATGCTGGTGGACAATGACTGTAATGGGGTATGTGATGGGGACTTGATAATGGGAGGAATCTAATAACCACAATGTTGCTCATGCAATTGTATATCAATGATACCCTAATTAAAAAACATATACCAATAAACCCATTGTAATAAAATTTTATTATAAATAAAAAAATAGTATTTAATAGAAAAAAATGTCCACAGCCATTCCAACATGGGGAAGAAAGCAAAGGTTAAACCATGGTGTTAAGAAATAGTAAAATATCTTACTTTTGCAAAATTTACAAAATCACATGAGTGTAGAATGGACTGCTAAGACCCTTTCAGGGCCTTGACAGGGCCCATGCAAGTGGGCCTTGAAGATAAAGCTTCAGTAGGTCCACAGTCGAGGCATTTCTAGGCAAAATAAACAGACAGTTTCACTCTGAAACCTTAAATTGAGCCTACTGTCTAATCTAGTAAACTATCAGCTTCATCTAATAGTTTTTTGTACTAACAGAGGCATAAATTCAGAACTAGGAGAATTCCATTATACTTATAAGACCAATTCCGAGACTCAAAGTTTAAAAGGCTATTTGTTAAAATTGTAAGATGTCCAGAGAACAGTGACTGGGAAGATATGAAGACTCAAAAGGGGAATAATTATTAGAAAATGGATATTTAGCATATCAAAGAGATGATTTTGGGTACAATGCCCCACCTCCACCTATGGTAACCATCAATCTCTTCTCTGTACCTATGAGGTTTTTTTTATTCTATATTTAAATGAGATCATACAATATTTATCTTTCTCTGTCTGACTTTTTCACATAGCATAATACCTTCAGGGTCCATCCATGTTGTTGCAAATGGCAAGATTTCATTCTTTTTAATGACTGAATAACATTCCATTGTGTAAATGTACCACATGTTCCTTATCTATTATTCATCTGTCAGTGGACAATTAGGTTGGTTCCATATCTTGGCTATTATAAATAATGCTACAATGAACATGAGGGTTTGGAAAATCTTTTCAAGTTAGTGTTTTCATTTTCCTCAGATAAATATCCAGAAGTGCAATTGCTGGATTATACGGTAGCTCTATTTTTAAATTTTTGAGAAACCTCCATGCGCTTTTCCATAGTGGCTGCACTAATTTACATCCCCACCAACAGTGCACAAGGGTTCTCTTTTCTCCACATCCTTACCAACACTTGTTATTTCTTATTTTCTTGAAAATAGCTATTCTAACAGGTGTAAGTGATATCTCACTGTGGTTTTGATTTTCATTTCCCTGATTGGTGATGCTGAACATCTTTTCAATATTGTTAGCCATCTGTTTACTTTACTTAGAAAAATGTCTATTCAGATCCTCTATCATTTTTAATATGAATTTTTTTGCTATTAAGTTGTGTGAGTTTTTATATATTTTGGATATTAACCTCTTATGAGATGTAAAATTTACAAGTGTTCTCTCCACTAAATAGGCTGATTTTTCATTTTGCTGATGGTTACCTCTTTTGCGCAAAAGCGTTTTAGTTCGATGTAGTCCCACTTGTTTATTTTACTTTTGTTACCTTTGCTTTTGGTGTCAAATCCAAAAAATCAGTACCAGGACCTATGTCAAGGAGCTTACTGCCTATGTTTTCTTCTAAGAGATTTATGGTTTCATTTTTTAAATTCAAGTCTTTAATCCATTTGAAGTTAATTTTTGTGGGTAGTGTAAGATAGTGGTTGAGTTTCATTCTTTTGTATGTGGCTGTCCAGTTTTCCCAACATCATTTATTAAGGAGATCATTATCCTTTTGTATTTTTTGCCTCCATTGTTGTAAATTAATTGACCATATATGAGTGGGTTTATTTCTGGACTCTCTATTCTGTTCTATTGAATCATGAGTGTTTTTTGATGCCAATACCATATTGTTTTGATTACTATAGCTTTCTGACATACTTTGAAATCAGGACGTATGATGCCTCTACCTTTTTTCTAAAGACTGCTTTTACTATTCAGTATCTTGTGTGGTTCTATACAATTTTTATGATTATTTGTTCTATTTTTTGTGAAAAATGCCATTGGAATTTTGATAAGGATTGCCTTGAATCTGTGGATTGCTTTGGATAGTATGAACATTTTAACAATATTACAATACTTCTTCTAATAATACAACTACTACTACTCCTCTAATCCACAAGCACAGAATATCTTTCCATTTATTTGTGTCTTCATTTCCTTGGGAGACTGTGAAGAGAATATGTTGCTCATTGGCTGGAGTGAGGCAGAGGAGGTGTGCAAAGATGGTACTTGCCAAAAAGTGTGGGGAAGGAAAAGAAAAAGAGAAAAAGAAATCAAAAGGAAAATAAAATGGCACCTTCCAGGTTCAGCAAGACAGGAGAGCATGAAAGATGGCCCTGCCAGATGGAACATAGTGATGTTACCCATGGGAAAGGGTGGGGTAGATGATGGTGCTTGCTAGCTTTAGCAAGGAAGAGGGGGAGAAATAAGATATTGCCCACCAGACTCTGTGGATACTGTCCTAGCAGGCCCTTGTCCATTAGACCAACACTGCAAAATTAGAAAATCAGTCTGTTTCATGTTAACTCTGGTCACTTTTCAAAGGGTTGTTTCTGCACTGGTCCCTGGGATGCGTGAGTCTGCCACAGGCCCTTAAAGAAATGTCCCTCAATTTGCCACACTCCCGTGGGTCTTGTGTACATAAGCCCCATTGGTCTTCAAACTTGGCTTCTTCTTAAATAAGAGTGAGTTCCTTTAGTGTTCAAAAAATAGTGCAATAAAGGTATGCTACTGTCCCTTTTCTCAATCGGAGTAGATGGGTCATAGCAGTATGTCTGACACTGACAGGTTTATATAGTCATTTTTTCTTATCAGCTACTTAATGAAATGAATTTCTATCATAGCATCTTTTAAATGTTAATACTCTTACAGCTGTCTTCAAAGACCTATTTTGAACTAAATATGTTATCAATCAAAATATTCATTAAAATTCCATGCAAGCTTATGTGAAGAGAGATTAAATCATTGAGGCATCTGGGCCTCTTATTCCACTAATGTGACCTCATTATATCATAATTTGTTATTACAGAAATTTAATATTCTGATGCCATAGAATTACTAAGGGTCTTCACATTTCCTTCTTTTCATCTACCCTGATTGCAAACTTTTTTATTATTTACTAGTTGGGTCTTGAATATTTCCAAGGTTTGTGTTTCTGGCAGATTACAGTGTTAACCTAAGAAAGCAGTACTCCCTCATGCTGGAGAGAGACGATGGTTACAATCCCTTAAGGAACTTGGAGAGTGTTCTCTGTGATGAGAAAACTGAATTGCAGTTTTCCCTTAGCGAATATTAATAGATGTGGATCCTGACTTTGACATCTTCACACTTTCTACCTTATCAATTACTGGAATCCCCATCCATGGGTGTATGATGGGGTCAGAGCACAGAGAAGACTGTTTAGAGAGCTGAACAGTCTCCCTACCTTCTTCAGAGAGCAGTGAGGACCAAAGAAGGTAATGCGCAAAGCTCTAGTACAGTGCCTCACCAGAGCAAATATCAAATAAATTCTAGTTCCATTCCTCCCTCCCCACCCCATCAACTTAATCTAGTCACTCAACCAAACATGTTACTTGGCTTTCTCCTGCCATTAAAGCAGAACCCAAGAAAAGAGAAAGGAAGAGATAGAACATTCTGAGCGTCGGAAATCAGGAATGTGGTATTTTAAAATTTAGTCCACTGTTCAAGACAATTACCAAGATATAACTTAGATGAAAACTCACAATTGTATCTGAAAACACTGTCACCTTTAACTCATACATCTATACCCAACACTGCTCTCAGTTACAAGGAAATGGTCATTCCTCTAATCTCTGATATTTTTTCTCCCTATTCACTTCTCTCTTTAAAAAAAAATTACCAGTCTATGTGGGCCTAGTTGACATGGCTTGGGAAAATTCTAAACAGATCCAAGAACTCAGAGATACAGAAGTCGTCCTGTTCAGATTGTGATGGCCATTGATGAAGTGGCTTAGTTGCTAGAGATCACAGAGAAAGACTCAGAAAGGATATGAGTTGCCCTTCAGTATCCTCTTAGCCTCAAGCTCTTAGAATATTTACCTTTTATGACAGATGTGAGCTTGTCAGGGCTATTTCATTGAGTCCCCAGTTAGACCTCCTGTCTCTCCTATTGTTCTCCTCCTGCACCCTATGCCAGCTACACTGGACTCCTTTATCTTCTTCCATAACCAGCCACCCAGTACAGCAGGGCCTTTGCACATTCTGTTCCCTAAGGCTAAAATCTTCTTCCCCCAGATTCCCACATGGCTCACTTTACCATATTCTTAAAGACTTTACTCAACTATCACCTTCTCAGTAAGGTTTTCCTCATGACCTAACTGCAAACAGAAACTTTTCCCCTGCGCAGCTCCTCTACTCACTTCCCTGCCCCGTTGTCCTGGATGGTGTCTATCCCTATCTGACACACCCCATACTTCACAAGTTTGCTCATTATTGTGAGTTTCCCTGGCTCAGATGTGAGTTCCACAAGGTAGGGATTTGGGGTGACCTTTTTTGTTGCCATGGCTAAAGCACGTGCAAGAGTGGTACAAAGGATAATGAATAAGTGAATAAAGAGAGTCTATAGTAATGGATTTTTGTCATTTTGTTGGAATACTTCTTAGAGCTACTCACATGAAGAACATTATTTATTTTAAAATCCATGCAGTGCATAATTTTGGTGGCTTGATTTATATGTACGTGTCTATTTGTAAATATGAATAAAGCATAGACTAAATAGTTAGGGTTGTCGTACACATTCTTTAGTCCCTGAAAAAACAAATGGCTCTGAATTCACATAACCTTCAGCACGACTCTGAATAACAGATGACAGACTACTTTCCCATTGTTTTATGTGCAAGAATGAAAAAGAAATATGTAGGAAAAAAGCCATTTTAGAGTGAAAATAAATGCCTGAGTCGGCTAAGCATAACCACCACTCACTGCAGCAGAACTCCAGGAAAACAGAGAAACTTGAGATCGCTGAGTGATAAACTAAATAGCTTTGAATCCTGGCCAAGCTACGGTGTTTGGCTCTGGCTCCCCAAAACTTTAGGTTTTGGAGATTCTGCAACCCACAAAGGAGGGAAACTGTGGCTTCAATATTACATAAAGAAAATTAAACCCTTAATGCAAAACCATGGCATTTCTTCTCCACAATCTCTGGTTTGTCCTCTTATTATTATTTGAGAGCAAGCCTTAGTGCAGAAGGAAGAGGGGGAGAAAAGTAGATAATTCTTTGCAGATAACTTGCAGTTCAATAACCTGAGAATTATTCATTTCAGCTTAAAGCATGCTTGTAAATATCATTTCAACTGAAGCACTGACTTGATTTTTAATCAATGAAAACTGACATTTGTTGAAAAGGCTTTCTGAATAATTACCTTGCATTCTTATTGCTAAAGCGGATTTAACAGAAAATCAAAACAAACAATATTAATTACATCGTATCCTCATTATATATTAATAGGTTCAGAAACCAAACGTTGTCTTATAGAGCTGGGTGTAATATTTATACGAAGCTTTATGATAGGAGCCAGCTTAATTCCAATGAATGTGTCTTAGTGCTTTGACCTTCTGCTCTCTGGAACCATGAGTTTTATCTTAACTAGCAGCACACATATCTAGCATCATTGTTTTAGGCTCATGCCTAAATAACGCAGTGTCACAGGAAGTTGACTTTTTCATGCCAAGGGACATGAATTGGCTGAGTGATCAGTCACCACCACCCTTTAATTCAGAGCTGTTATTGCAACACCTGCCTTCTGGTTGATGAATTTAGAACGACAAGCAAAGGTATCTCAATTGCCTATTATCTGTGTGTCCAGCAAGCATCTGTGCAGGTATAAGCAGGAACATGAAAATGAGAATACACAGGAGAAAGAATTTCCCTAGGTCTTCACTGCCTGAGTAGACTCTGGCCCACCACCATGTACACTCTATTCAGCCCTAACTCTGGCTCCTTAGTTGTAATTAGAAACCAGCAGGTGGTTTCTTAGCTGTGGGATCATTTTAAGTTGTACAACACCTATGAGCATCAGTTTTCTCATTTTTAAATTGGAGATAAAAATAATAGTTGGTTGTAAAGATTCAATAAAACAAAGTTGTTACAAAAATTAAATGAATAATCCATATAAGGTGTTAGGCAGAGTTCCTAACATGTACTAGACTCTCAATAAATATTAGTTATTGCAATCATTAATTACTACAGGCCCAGTCCCGACCTTCTATGGCTATTCAGATGCAATATGGACACCCCATGGAGGAAGTCTGATCAGACTCTTTCTCTCTTCAGCCTCTTCCTCTAGCACACAATATCCTTTCAACCTCTGAGTTTGCTGCAAAAAGGCAGTGTAAGCAGCATGGGTAAACACAGAGAATGGATTAAAGTCTGGATACAGAACACCACCCCTTCTTTGGGAGACAGAACACCCACAAGGAAGTGAAAGTTCACCAAAGTAGGGAGTATCAGGCAATACTCTTATCCTTGAACAGCATTTGCAAAATCTGAATCATTCTTTCAGCAGAAATTGAATTTGTCAGGAAATATTTTGGTTATGAAGACTCAGCAGTGAACAAACAGACTGTGAACAAAAAGCTTCTTGGGAAGCTTATATTCTAGTTAGGTGAGAAAAATTGGTAGAGCAGAAGAGAGCAGGAAGTGATACAGTACCTCTGTCCTTCATACAGGCTCCTAAAAGCCTTCCCTGACTCCACTGTGTGTATCAGCCAGCATCAAACTGCCACTGAATTCATTTTCTCACATAAATCCTCAATCTCCCCTCTTCTCCACTTCCACAGACACTTCCTCAGCCAGTTCTTTAGCCTCTCCTGCCTTGGTTATAACTATATTCCATATGTTCAAAAAGCTAGAGGAATAGAGGGATAGAGGAAATAAAAAGTATCTAAATCATATTTGTAGAGATTAAAATTACAATGACACAGGCAAAGAATATAATGGGCATAATTAACAGCAGCTTTGAAAATGAAGGAAAAAAAGGCTAGTGAATTTGAAGACATAGCAAGAGAAACCCAAAATGAAACAGAGAGAAAAAAGCCTGGCAAAAATATGAATAGAGCACCAGTGTGATGTTGAACACCCTCAAATGGCCTAAGTGTAATTGGAGTTCCCAAAGGAAAGAAAACAGGACACAAAAACTATTTTTGCTTATTTGTTATTATTATTATTGAAGAGATAATGGTTAAAATGTTTTCCAAACTTGGTGAAAATTATAAACCCACAGCTGCAAGAAGCTGAATGGAATGCTAGCATAAGAAACATGAAAAAACTACATCGAGGTGCCCCGTAATCAAATTGCTAACAGTAAGGGAACTAAAGCTCAGAGCATTACTTAACCTTCTCTTCATTATACAACAAGCCCTGGATCCATTCACCATAAGCAGACATTATTCATATCTTAGAGGGATCATAGACAGGGATTGGCAAGGAATAGATAGAAGATAAAAGCAGGAAGTAAAACACCACCTAGGCATGAAGGCAGAGATGCTGCCATAGAATCTTTTAATAAAATATATTAACACTTCATGCATTTTGCCAAGGTTAGCAAGGCCATGCCTCTCTAGGCAATGATCTCTACCATCCACAATGAGCATGAAGACAAGGGACACCGTTTATGTTTTCACCTCACTATTTCATTGCCTGATGTCTTCAGTATGCCTTCTTCCCCTTAGGCCTTCATCTTTGGCTTTTGGAGATTATCATGTTCACTGCGTGGTTGCTTTTTTTTTTTTTTTCTTCCTCTTCTTTTTTGGTCACTGGATTTTCTCTCATTTTGAGGAAAAAAATTGCTTGGTAAGTGGAATATGTATCATTACCAAAGCTTATAAGAAAAAGAGATTTATCCAGTGTCTTTCCTTTTGCTCTTTTTGTACTACTAAAGTAGAAATTCCAGCTATTTCTTAAGCACTTACCATTCATATGCTGCTTGAAAATGCTGATTCTTTCATTATTTGCCTGATGAGTATCCTTGTTCATTTGTTTTTCTTAAGGAGGCTTAATTTCCTAACTTGATTCTGCCTATTTTGTGAGTCATATATTTTTTCTTCTAAATAATAATAAGTAAAAGGAACTATTGGTAAAAATTTGGAGTTAGATTTATAACCAGGCTAAGCACATTTTTAGGTGTTTCCCTTCCTGCCTTCCCTCTCTACTCCACAATTCCTAAATATGGCTTTTACTGAAGATGAAATAATTAAAATATGCTTCAGATTTTTATTCAACTAAGAATTATTCTACAGTACTATGCACCAGGCCACGCCTATTAAGAGAGTACAAAGATGAATGGCAATGACACCTCCCATAGAAAGTCCATGACCTACAGGCAGGCAGACAAAACTAAACAAAATCCAAGCCAAACAATGTTAAGTACTTTCCTTATCAATGGGTATTTTCCGAATAATTTGTTCAAATACAAAAGAAAGAACAGAAAAAATACAAAACTGCAAGTTACAAAATCCTAGTTTTAAATCAACTCAACATTAACTGGTACAGACCAGTACTTGTGAAATCATGCACATATGCATGTGTTTTTGGTGTTTTTTGCAGTGTTAGTCTTACCTAGCAATGCTGCATATGATCTCTGTAACCATACATGAAGGGCATGGTTTACCAGCCTACCAACCAACCTTCTCTGGGACTTCCTTCAAACTTGGAAAACTGGTATAAATCTGCAGAACAAGAAAAATTAACAACTTCCATCCAAGACAGTTCTAATTCTGGAAATGAACCTGGCTTTAAGTAATATGGGTAATATTTGTGTGTCTGTTTATCTTTTTCTATTTATAAAATAACTTGAAAGAGTGGTGGTATCTCACAAGTATAATACTTGTTCGTAAAAATGTTACCATGATGTATAGTGTTGAGATCGATGCAGCTCAGGGGGCAGACCATTCAGGGACAATAGGACAGCCTGCCTTAAAACCCCTTCTTGACTTCCTCCCTTTCCTGAAAATTGCAAAGACTAAATAAATAGCTGTAGCATTCACTAACAGAGTATAGACAAAGAGGAAGATGCCAAGGAGGACTACTACATTTATTTCACAATCCTACACCCTTTCCATTTCTCTAGACGGTCCACAGGCAGATCGATAACGCAGCTATCAGAAGTCGTGGTTCAGATGGTTGCACAATCCGGGTGCTGCGACTGTGTCTCCATTTGTCAAACTCAGCCAGGAATGAACATAGCCTGAAGGTGCAGGGCAAGTGTGTACACGAGCTATGTGCGCAGGCCTTGGGACAGGAGACATAATTTCAAGGGCAAATGGATGTCTGGGAGCAAAAAGGAAAAGAGAGGCAGCCTGAGCCAGAAAGAGCCATGAACAATGGGGTAACTGGGAAGTGCCTGGGGAAATTGTATTTGCTATTTCCTGAAGTAAAAGAAAACTAGGTGGGGGAAAATAGATTTATATCAGCTCCTGAACTGTTTTATGGGAGAGTTCCCTAGGAAGATTCTTTTTCCCCTCCGAACAGTTCCGCCTGCGCACCCTCCCAGGGTTTTCTCATTGCTGTCCTAACAAGAGTGTGCATATCCTGACGCTCCTGCAGTGAAAAGCTCTCTCCTCCCTGCAGCAGCAGCTAGGTCTCCTATCCCTCCTTTGTTACAAATTCTCTGCCAGCAAGAAAAAAGATTCTTTCTAGAAACTGCAAAATAGCAAAGAGATGGAAATAGAGTGGGGAGGAAGCAGGGGGAGAGAGACAAACAGAGACAGAGAGAAGGAGAAGGTGGCGGAAGAAAACGGTGCAGGAAGAGGAAGCAGGAAGCCCAGCGTGTGGCAGCGCCTGGGTCTCCTGCTGCCTCTCCTCCGGGCTGGCCTTCCCGGGAGCAGCCGCTGGGTGCCAGCCCGCGGCGGGGGCTGCTGCGCCGCAGCTCCTGTCCTTCAGGCCCCCTTCACCAGTGTGCTGCAGTGATGAAGTAGAGCTGCCCTGTCAGACCTCATCAGCAGTCCTGTGAAGGCAGAATGAAATCACTGCTATTGACCCCCTGGCATATTTATAGGCTCTCTCTTTCTGCTGAGGCTGGTGGTTATCACCTCCGTGTCCCCGAGTTGTGTTTATTCAGCAACACGCTAAATCACACCCGCTTGCAAGCAGGCGCTCATCAGGAACACGAGCCTCTCTTTCAGGCTGCCAAACCTATCTAATTACTGGGGCTGGAAGGACCCGCAAAAAAAAAAAAAAAAAAACCTTCTTCCCGGTAAGTTTTCTTGTTTGTACACTCTAAAAATAATATCTTCTCAGCACTGCACACTTCTCCTGTCCAATCTGCACATTGACTTTGAACTAGCAGAGCACTCATTTATCCTTCACTGGCTGTGTCTCCAAGATCCCCTTTCCTTTTTAAACAATGAGGGAGAGACGCTGCATCTCCTTCTGGTGAGGTCGGGGAGAGGATGTGGGTACATCTGCTGCTCCTCTCTCTGCTTTCTCTGCTGCCTCTTCAGAGGAGCAAACTAGGCAGTCCTCCTCTTCTGAAGGGCAGCTAGCAGTCTGGTCCCGTGCTGCCCTCTATCTTTCTACTTTTTGCTAAAGATGTTGCATTTTCCTTTACCAAGTGATTTGGGTGAAACCATTAAAATTATGAAAAAATTTGTGCCATTTTGGCTTCAGGTTGTTAGAACTAGAGGCAGACATTCCTTTAAATGTTGACAGGTGAGGATGGTAAATGTTTAAAAGCATGTATCAACATAATTTACTTAGAGCTTTGTTTTTTTACCAATACTTGTACATTTTCCATTTCTCTAATCTTTCTTTTTCTTCACATTAGAAAATGAAGCAAAGATTAATATTATTAGAACTAGCATTTTATTCTGTACCCTGCAATGCTTTCTGAATCTAATTACAATGGAATATTTACAATTTAGGATTTTTTTAAGTCATGGGAGACAGAATTGAAGAACAGCAACACAACCTACCTGGGACTGGGGAAACCTAGATTGTTGTCCAAGCCTTGCATCTAACTAGAATTGTGATCTTGTAAATTGTTCATCACTGGGCTTTAGTTGCCTTCTCTATGGTTCTCTGTAGCGCTAACACTTGCATATTTACAAACATGGGACTGAACAAAGGGAGCTAGGCCAAATGACCACTTGATTAACAACCTAGCCATTTGGGAGACCTTAGGTAAAGACTGATTGCTTCCGTTATCCCCAGAAACTAATGCACAAGAGCTGGTGAGAGTGCACTAGAAGCAAATGTAAGAAAGACAACGTAGACCAAGCCCCAACTATACAGGGTGTGCTGATACATACTTAACAACCAGTCCTCAACTGGTTTGAAGCCCTTGCCACTATCTGTGATTTAAATACTCCACCATGGTCAGCTTCAAGCTACTGACTTGATTTCATTGATGAAAGAGTTAGGAAGAAATGCTAAAAACTGACTCAAAAGAACTCTTACAATGGTGCTCCAAGACACATATTCTACCCCAGCACACTACTATACATTCAGCCGAACTACCCCCACCTACCCACCAGAGCCTCCGAAAGATCAGTGGGGCTTTGAGTGAGGAATTGTAGGAGTCCACTGAGAGTCTGAAAGACATAAGATGAAGGTGTAAGCTTGAAAAAAAAAACTTGCCTTAACAGAGGTTTTGAATACTTCTTAAGAATGTCACAGAAATATCCTGAAACAACAAAAAAAAGAGGGATATGTAATCCAAAGATAACTTTAGAAGAAAATTTCTTTAAAGACTGATGTGAATTTTTCATTTTATTTTGGAGTTACTTAGAACTATATAATATAAAAGTAATGAAATAGTATAAACATTTAAAAAAGAAAAATATTTTACATGCCCCCAAGCACTCAAAAATATAAGCCAAGAAAAAGCTCTAAAATCAAACCACAACTTGAAGAATTTTGAATGATTTTCTCCACAAAAGAAAGGAGAGAGGGAAAGAAAGAGTGAAGGAAACAAGAAAGGAGGAAGATGAAAAGAAGGGAGAACAGAAGGGACAGAGGCTGGAAAAAGAAACTCACAAAAGCACCATGGCATGGAGGAAGAGTTGGCTTAGAAGAAGTACCACATTGTGAAATTCTTCTTATGACTCTGCTCATCATCTCTCTGCACCATGAGAAGTTTCCAAATTTCTACGCTCTTTAGTTCATTAAAGAAATGAACACTTTCTTCGTTAGATTAATTGCCTACTTAAGCAAAACTTGCAGATGAACAGAGGAGGTGTTGTAAAGGCCACCAAAATAGGTGTTTAATAAATTGAGAGAGACTGTGATGATGGTGGTAATCAAGGACAGACACACTGGATTATGATGTGGTAACAGCTTTGGTTTGGACATCTGTAAAGGAAAAGTAAGCAGTCATCTAAAGTTTCCACTACCCAAGTGGGAAAGGGAATGTTTTGAATAATTTGTACAAATGGGTCAAAAAATTCCTGAGTTGATATTGGACCACTCAATTTGATCTCAAATATTCATGGCACACCTGTGAGTACAAAACCCTAAGTGAAGCAGAAATTAGTGCAGGAAAAAGGGTAGTGCAGAGCACTTGGGTTCAAAGATAAATAATGACATGGCTTAAGTACCTAAAAAAGCTAAGACTATAGCAGGGGTTGATGAACTGCTATCTAAGTAAAGTACAAGGAAGAATGACAGGTCTTATAAAATAGGTAAAAACACAGTGCCTGAGTAGTAACTTCCAGGGGAGTACAAGGAAAGGCACCATGACCTGATTGTATTTCTCTTAATAAATTCTTATAAAAATGGTATATTTCACTTACACAGAAATAAGGAAGTCATTTTTATTTTGACTAAATATATCCAGTTTCATCACCTTTTATTCTTTTCGCAACTATCACTTAATCAAAAGGAGTTTACAAGAAACTTGCCTTTCTAAAGACTTTACAGACCAAGTCTCAGTGATGAGCTCACAGATTTGGGTGATTTAGGAAACTTTCATATACCTCCCAGTGCTGACATGAAGACTTTGCTTCAGATTCTAGCCATGAATCTAGAAATATTTGTAAAGGAATTATTTTTTACTTAGGAACATGATTCTGAACTTAACTTTAAAAAAACCTGTTAGCATTCTAGTAAAATTATCTGTCATTTAAATTTTTCATAATGCCATGCTAGCATTTATTATCCAAGGACAGAGGAGCTTGTGGGGACTATTACAGAGAATAGCACCTGGGTCTACAAGTTGGTTGACCTGGAAATTTGATACTCTTTATTGAATGCCACCTATGCACTCAAAGCCTAACACCTCATAGAAATCTTATAAATCTAGTCAGTCAGATGTGCAGCCAAACATCCAGATATTTTGAGATTTCAGGCAACTGAATTTTCAATTTTCTTCACTTATAACATTTTCTTGGAACTGCAGCCAAGAGCCAAATTCCAGCCATCCATAGCAAATGAATTTGCAAATACATTAATTGAGTATCAAAACCTGCGTTTTGAAGCAGCCTTGAGAGGTCTGTGGTGTCATAATGAAGAGCGTAGTCTCAGTGCTCAGACTCCTTGGGTTCAGATCCTGCCTTCCCCGCTTTTTGGGCTGTAAACTACAGACACCTTACTAAGCCTCTCAGTATGTCCCTGCATGCTGATCGTGAGGATTAAGGAGGAAAGGACTGTAACACAGGAACCATCCTTCAGCACTATGTAAGTGTGAGCTATTACTATAGCCCTGATCCAACCTGCATGTCCCTATCTCTTTATCCTCCAGCTGTACATTTCCGGCACATGGACCCCGCTATAGTTGGGCTATAAAGGAAAGGTTTGTTTACATTTGCAGGCATTGAAAAATGTCTGTTTAGAGAATGACATCTGTGATAACACCTAAAGAAGTTTTCTCTGTGACCCATGGACTCCAGGGAAAGGAAAAAGAAGGGCATCATTGGTAAACTTTCAGGAATGTGTGACTCCCTCAAAAACACTTAATACAAAAAATGATTATGTGTCAATAGGCATTTTTTGGAGGAAATTTCCACGAATTTCTTCAGGTTTGAGAAGAGACCCAAAAGATGACTAAATGCCCTGCTTTGAAACCATTAATATCACTGACTTTAAAATTCAGATAGAACCTAATTCAGGTATTTTCTAATTTTTCTTCTTTGCTGAGTCCTAAACCCTGATCCTCACATGCTTATCAGAATTTCATGTTAGATGGCAGGTTCCATATTTATATGACCAGTTTTCTTTTGCTTTCATTTAAAACATAGATATACAAACTATTATCAAACCCCACTTTAAAATTCAGGTTTATTTATACTATTGTGAACTTAGCAGTTACTTTTATTTAGATTTCTTATTATCCCCCTCTCTCCTTCAAACTTTTTAGAGAAATATCTCATGAAGACACAGAAGGACAGCAGGAAAAACAAGGGCTTGGGCGCCGAAAAGACCTGGGCCTGAATCCCAGCTTTCCCTCAGAAACCTGCCCAAAGGAATGGTTCCAGAGAATGTGGAATTCAACACAGGATGCCAAGTGTGTGACCCAGAGACCCAGCGGAAATGCACAGGGGTTTGCTTCCCCTTTCCTTCCTCCTCTTTCCCTCTAACCCATTGCAGCTTTGAAAATAGCACTCACTTATTATACTCCACAGATGTTGTCAAAATTAGCAATAATCACCTCTGGTTTTATTCATTACATCCATGGAAGAAAGAGAACTAGTGAAAATAAATAAATAAATGTCAGCTTTTAATGTTCATTTTAAGTGCAGTAATTTGTTTTATAATGCATTCATGTTCATCAAAAATCGAAAGTGTACATGGAGATAGTAATATTGTTAGTGTAATAGTACCTTGAAAATGGCCATATTCTCAGCCAATTATTTTGTGTGCCCTTGGTGAAAAGTTTTATATGTACATTTATCTTAAAATTCTTTCAATATAAATTCATATCTTTCTCATTAGTGCATTTTTTTCAGGAAGAGACCTTTATTCTAAAGCCTTTTCAAAAATATTTCTAATACTCTGGTGTTGAGAAAGATACATGGAAAAGAATGCCAGTGAACCACAAGTTTCATTTCTTGTTTTAAACCCAATTCTTGTCTCCTCAAGGAACAAACTCTTAAATTTGGCTCAAAACTAATTTAAAAACATAAACTTAATAGTATTTACTATAAAAGACAAAGTCTAAAACCAGGTTCTGATTAGCCCAATGAATAGTGTTTGAGTTAGCCAAAAGAGAGAGATCAGACTGCCTGTTCTTGATTACACAGACATTAGATTACTGATATTCAGGAATGGCTTTCCTGGGTCACTTACATTTAGGGATCAGTAGGACTGGTGTTGTATTGCTACCTACAATACAAACTGCACAGTGCATGTTTTTCCAGTTTCACAATGAATAAGGATCTGAGGTAGGCACCTGGGGAGCAAAGAAAAGGTTAATAATGTACTGTGTGAGGGCCCTCAAGGGGCTAATAACCTCCAGGTGGTCTTACAAATCAGGGAGAATACCCCCATCAAGAGCTCTTGGGAGGAAGCCAGGGCTCTGCAGCTGGTACAGCATTCAAGTCCTCTTTACCCACCACGTCAATACGGCCGTTGTCACTCCTTGGGGCAGCCCTTGAGTGAGCAATAATTATACCACATTCTACAAATTATCACCCAACAAGTAATTTCTCAAAGATTCTCGTTAAGTGATATCTTGAAAGCCACAGACTACCAGCTAGAAGAGACAATGAGAGGCGCAACTGATAAACACCACCTAGCTGAGCAGAGGTCTCTGAGCCCCGCACCCATCTCATCCCATCCTTCCCTCCCCAGTCCGGGTCTTCAGGGGAAAAAGCCTTCTGCAGCTCTTAAAAAGTGGGAGGCGGGAATAATACCAATCAGGAGTTCTTTCAACTTCTAGGTTTGTGCCTTTGAATTCTGGCCCTGCGCCCTAACAATTAGATGGCCTTCTGTTATATTCTTAAGCCTTGGTTTACTCCATCAAACAGGGAAAGACAGACCTATTCCTCAGGCTGTTGACTTGAGTAAATGAACTAATGTATCTAAGGTGCCTGGGCCAAGTGCACCTGATAGGCATTCAAGAAACGGGCCAAATATGAATGCCTGAAATGGACTGAGGAGCTTCTTCAAGCCAGGTATCTTGTTGGCTTTCTGCACCATCTGAGAGGGACTATCCAAGAGCTTCTAGCTAATGGCAGTGTCCACCATTCAGCCTTCAGAACTCAAACATAAGAATAAAAATGCCAGCCTAGTCTTTCACTTATGCTTGAACAGATAATTATTGAGGATGTCTGTCCATTGGGCTGCATGGCAGGAGATGGGGATATACAAATGAAAAAATTAAATCATTGTCCTCATATTTCATAGCCCATGAGGGAAGTTTATATAGCAGCTGCAGAAAGGAATATTATGAATAAGAGAGAAGATTATTAAAGAGGAATCTTATAAAAATGATCTCAACACATGATTATGTTTTGTTTTGTTTCTTCCTAAATCCCCTGTCATGTATACTACTCTGTTACTCAACACATGACTGTGAGGGGCCATATTTTTCCAGCTCCACAAATGGCATTAGCCTGGGAGCCAAGTAAGAAACGCCAGATCCATGCAATTTTTCTCAGTGCGTGGCACATTACCCACCATTTCTGGCATTTCAGAAGGCTGATAGGGTCCCTCATTTTTTTGGTAGAGTAAGGATATGGAACTGGTACCAGAGCAGCAAGAAGACAAAGCCCCAGCACACTGACTGTGGGAGACGGGCATTGCCTGAGGGCTCTGGTACCCACACCTGAGGGAGCAGAAGTAGGAAGGAAAGAACTGGAAGCAGCTCCATGGGAACAGAGTAAAGGAGAGCGTTGGGAAAGACCCTCCAGCCATAGTTCAAGTCATTTCCTCCATGACTGGAGCACAGTGTCAGGAGCCTGCCTGAGATCTCACGTCTGGTTTCCTCAGCTGTGCACTAAGAGGCACTGAGGGCTTAGTACAGAAGTTCTGCTTGGACCTCAACCCTGATTCCACTTCTCAGAGTGGGTTTGTTAAGAGATACAGGTCTAATGAGTAGCTGTCTTTAATATCAGACAGCACTTCAGCTTTGTTAAATACATACAATTGTGTGATATAAATGTGTACTCAGCACACAACATTGGGTTTATCCTCAGGACAAGGCAATGACCTGCTGTGAATGACACGATTTAAACTGTTTCTTAGGCCCAAGTACTGTTTGCAAAATGCTTTAGAGACTTCCTTATAACTCTAAGCTGGGAAGCCCAGATAAGCCTTTGTTTATAGCATCCAAAATCTGAGCAAATATTCTAGTTTGTGAATTATGAATTAGCAAGATTTCATTTTTTTTCTACAAGAAAATGAGAGGCATCAGGTCCTGCAGGAAACTTAAACATGTTCTTAGAACTGTGGCATTAAAAAGCCTCTCAGTATTTATAGGGCTATATGTGGAGAAAGGTCAAGGCCTTGAGGAAGTACACCATTTAAAAGAAAAAAGTATAAACAACATCAGCAATTTCCTCTGCAAGTCTATGCTCTACACTTTGCCCCTGTTGAAGGAGCAATTATCTCCATCACATACAATGCAGCAGTGTTCTACTTGCCCTTCTACATAGAGAAAAAAGAAAGTACTTAATTATGAGGTTTATTTTCAGCCTCCTTTCCCTGCCCCATTTAGCATCCTTCTGCCATCTCTTAGAAGCCCCCAAGTCTCTAGAACTACTTTGATGCCTTATGACCAGATCTTGTTCCTCACCTACCTCATTGCACACCTTCTTTTGTCTCACTCTGCTATTCTAAAGGATCGTATGATACAGATGAATAGGAGAAGCCTTGGACTTTGAGAACTGAGGTCATGAGTTTGAGTGTTTGACCATGGATGGTGTCCAAGGTCAATATTTTTCAGTGCTTCCCAAGCATTACCAAGCAAGGATTGAGAATTAACCTGATGTTAACTAACGGTGCTAAATCTCAGCTAGACCTCCTGCCAGAATGCAAGTACATAAACCTCTGCTTTTCACCAATATAAGTTTATTGTGCTTAAGTCTAAGAAATATGTGTCCAAGGATAAATGTTAGCCTTTAATAGTAGGTCCATGGGAAAGCTATCTGGGTGTTAGTGAGTCTTATGAACATTCTCAAATCTCCTATTCCATCTACCCAGCGACTGGTCCTAACTCAAGCTATACTTGTACTTCCTCTTATTGCCAGTTAAGTGAGACTAAGAGAGAGTACACAATAATTCAAGTGCTACAGGGTCTGTTCATTTAATGTACTCAGATTTGAACTCAAGAATGCGTCTAAACTTGTCCAATTTACTAGGAAAGAAGAGGCCAGTGAACTTGGCTCCTCCTTGAAAAAAGCTGCTTTGTTTTCAAAGGAAAAAAAAATACTACTCAGCTTGCAAAATAATATACTTAAATATTTTAGATGAAAAGATAAAGCTAACTCTATCACCCTTATGATGCCCAAAGAACCATTTGAGCGGAGACTAGTCAACGTATAAATATGCTGATTGTGTCTTATCAATGGAAACAAATCCAGGTAAATGTATTACAGAGCCACTTCGGCAGAACAGCTACTTCTTCCAGGTAAAAGGTAGACTTCCAGCCAACCACCTGGATAACATTCATTAAGAAAAACAAAGTTCTCTCACCTTCCCCTCCAGACTGAGTAGCTGTCTTTAATGTCAGACAGCACATCAGCTTTGTAAATCCTTGCTGTGATTTACAAGTATGGCTGCACATCCAAATGGCCAGGGACTTCCTTTTGATATCCCACCAAAATTTACTAAATAGCAACAATATCTGACTGTGGCTTAGGAAATCTGCATTATTGAAATGCTCTTCATATGAAGACATATCATTCAGTAAATAGCACTGGGATAACTGAGAAATTCTGGGGGGGGGGAAAAAGTATGTTGAATCCATACCTCAGATACTGAAAAAAGGATGAAGTCAAATGGATCATAAGCAAAAAAATAAACAAAACCACAAAAGAACAAGTAGAAAACTACATAAGAATTCTTTTACCATGTCAGAATGAACAGCGAGAGCCTATGAAAGATTAATTCAGCAGTATAAAATATTTTAAATGTTGTTATAGAAATTGTTGACATAGATAGGCCAGAAGAAAAATCAAAAGATAATGAACTGGAAAAATAATAACTTAATAACATTTAAAAATCTGGCCTTCGTAATGGAAAGGATTCCCACAAGTCAATAAGAAGAAGGCAGACAACCTAATAGAAAAATAATGAGCAAAGGGTCAAAACGGATAGTTTTTATGGCAAGAATAACAGATGCCTCTTCAATATGTGAACATAATTTTATTTATCTTAATAACAAAAAAGTAAACTAAAACTACACTGAAATATCTTTTCACAGTTCAGAATGGTAAAAATTTCAAAGTTTGCTAACACACTGCTCTTAACAAGGTGCAGGGAACCACCCAATTCCCTCATATGAAGTGCAGATCTGTGAAGGACAAGGAGTAGTAGCTATCAAAAGTATAAGAGGCTACTCCTTGCTTTTCTATAGACATATGGGAAACATAGAAACTTCACACATATGAAAAGATATAGTACAAAGTTGTTTCTGCAACATTATTTGTAATCATTAAAAACTGAAAATAACCTAAATGTCCATCAAAAAAAGGGCCTGTTTTATTACATTATGACTTAACTGCACAATGGAGTACCTGGCTGCCATAAAAGAAGATCAAGCAAGTTTCTTTATGTACCGACATGTAATGATATCTAAGGAAACAATGAAAGTACAGCAGCGTCTATGTATCATTGTGCTATCTGATTTTTTTTTTAAAGCAGGGGAGGGGAGCACTGATTTTTCTTGCTATCTGGTCTTTCAGTCTCAAAAGAGTCACTATAATGACTGCCAAAATTTTTATTCAAGATTCCCTATCCAAATTTGAAATGAATCCTCAAGCAAGCACCAATGAATGTCATGCATGACCCCAAGCAAGATCAGCATGAGCCTCAGCTGTCTCTCAGGTGTTCTGCAGGTAGAACTGAGTCTCTGCTGATGTGACTAATCAAACTCTATGGTATTGTCATCACCTACCCCAAATTTTAAGTACGAATATCTCCTTAAGGGGAAACCAAAGAAAATAGGTGAACCTGAGCTATAGAAATTGCCCATACAGGAAAGAAATTTTGGAAGTGATAAAGCAAATTAAGAGAGGGTCTCTCAGTGAAATGCATGAGTGCCTAGGTTTGGGCTGGGTCTGAGATTCAGCATTTTCAGAAAGCTCTGAGTGTTGCTGCTGGTGGTCCATGGACCAAAGGCACAAGATTTGTTATCATCGCATACAAATGTGCTCATTAATGAATTCACTGTTAAATATTTAGGTTCTTGATGCTTATTATACAGACATCCTTGGTGAATTAATATATAACAATTTGGAGAAATAAACTGGGGTTTCTGATTGCCTGGTAATATATTATTTTTTCCTTTTAAAAATGATCATAAACTTCAACTCTCCAAAAATTTGCAATCCAACAGGTTTTCAGAAATTTATATGTGTACACAAGCATGTGTGCATATTCACTTCACTATGCATAAAGTAACTCTGGAAGGCTCTGGAAGAATAAGTTCAACATAGAGTAGGTGGGGAACATGAATAGTTCACAGACTTCACTCTATTTTGCCCTTTTTGAATTTGAGTTACATAAATATATTATTATATAATGTTTAAAGTTCCCCTCCTAAAATTGATGACCAGAAAGGAAGGAGAATTATGCACATTAACTAAATCTATGGAGAACTCTTCCAGGGAAGACATGGTACTGAACTGACACTCACCAAATTGGCATCGCTTAAATCTATGGACAGAAGTGAGTACAAGTGCAGTGGTTGTATCATCTGTGAGTGAGTTTCCCATTTTTCCAGTAGCTTCTTAAAAAATACTTACTAGAATTATACATAGACATGATTTTGGAATCACTTCATATGGAAGGACAGGATGAAAAGCAACAGTACCCAATCCACGGCCCATCCATCTAGGATGGGCCCACAGAGGACACCATTTTTAATATTTTCTTCCCATGAATATATCTATACTTACAAATAGTATGTTTATACACCTGTTATAAATTCAGAAATTAAATGTATTATCCATCCCCTCTGTACTATCACAGATAAGAATTAGCTCAGTGACAGCACACCCCACGTCCTTCACCATCCACTTCAATAGCTACATCACCATTTTTTAGGCTTTCCATTTGTTATGTTCATAACTACAAATAATATGTTTATTTATTTCTTTTTCTATCAACTGTTACAGTATCTCTTGACTCTTTACCCTGGATTATAAAAACATTCCTGCCGGCCCTTCCCTTTAGTTCTTTCTCCATCTTCGGTACTCCAAACACTGTCATCCAGATTTTACAGGGCCAAAATGATAACATTTACATTCCGTTTTCGATCCTAAATATGTAGTCCATTTATATCCCAAAAGACTTACCCATTGAAAAATTAAGGCAGTGTTTGCTTAAGTAAGACCATAAACTATTGTTCACTGTATAGCCAAATAGTATAATGTGATTATATTTTATTTCTTGTATCACTTTTTATTTTTTCTAGAGGTCCTGATTGGTTTCTTATTTTATTTCTATTATTTAACTATTTCATTGTTTTAAGACCTCAAGGTTTTCCCTTAATATTTTCATTTTTCCTCTGCATTATCAAGCCATATTTTTCCACCAGGTCTTCCTTCCCAGAGCCTTCCATTTCCTGCTGCAGTCTGTGCTGCAGTCTAGGCTTGGGAATACAGTTCTCCCTAAACTTCTTCCTGTGCTCTCCTGGGTTGTGCCCCTACCACCTACCGCCTTCATGGGTCCTTTAACTACAGGGAAATCTCTTGACCAACATATCCCTCCAGCAACTACAGTGAGACCTAACAAGCGCTCTTCAGTCTAACAAGGGCTTCTTGAGGAAAAGAACTAAAAAAAAAAGTCAAAATAGTGTATTCCACACTCTTCCTTTGCATGTCTCCAGAGCAGCAATCTGCCTTTTCAAGAAATTCCCTAAGAGGATGATTCAAATAAGGCAATTCGGAACTTGATTTTAATTTATTTAACTCATGCCAGATGTGATTCATTCTATTTCATGCTGAAATACTGTCCTGTATTTTTTTTCTTTCCAGGATTATGACACTAAATAGAACCTCTTTATCATAAAGAGTGCTTGATTGTCAAAGGAGTTAAAATATCATACATGGACTAATGACTAAGATTTTACTATATTTTACTAAGGTGCTCTGATTCCCTTTCCTTAATAATGACCTACTCTTAGAGTCTACTTCTCATGAGCCTGTAAAATGGGGTACGGAAGGTCTATGATTACTCACGAACTTGATGAACTTTTTTTCTCTTTCTGACAAAGTATTGTGTCATGGTTATATACAGCCCTGATTCCATTTAAATATCCATGTGAAAAATACTCTGTGGAGGAAAAAGAACAGGACTTGAGTAATGTGGCTAATTCAGCATACATAATTTGTTAATGCAGTTAGTTCTGATTCAGAACTATGAAATGGAATGCATAAAAGATAGACAGTCTAACTTTTACTTTTCCCATAATGGCTCAATTTATGCCAAATCCTAACTTTTTTATATAGCAATCAATATCTTGAGGACATTTATTGTGAAAATGGCTTGTTTTATTCATTTCCATTTTTAAAATTTGACCTAGGACATTTGTTTACAGAGCACACTATCCTTTGCTTTACTTTTGCTCAGTGACTATTACTAAATGTTGAGTACTAATAGGTTTCTCCTATTTACCTGGCACAATTCTACGTTCTTGAAGGAATCAAAATAATTAAAATAACAATACCTTATGCCAAGTATCTGATAATATAGAGACCTACAAAATGTGAATATGAAACCAAATAATACAAAACTGTTAATAATCAAGAGTTACATTGTGTGGCACTTAGCAACATCTGAACAAAGAAAAGAGAACAAGGGCTGGCGTATTCATGGAAGGTGAAAAAGATGGGACTGTAGAGTTGCCTGTGGGTTATTTTGATGTAAACACTTCAAGTCAATTTATTGACTATGAAACACAAAATTTTCCACTGCATCTGGAACATTTAACTTCTTGGGTATGTTTTCTTTCTCTCTGTGTGATAGGAATAAGATAAAAAGATACATGCTTGCTTTCACAAGTTGGCTCTAAATGTCAGCATTGTGTGTGTGTATGACTTTCAATAGGGCCTATCATTCTAAAATTTATGCAAGTGAAACTCTTTATTCTTTGCAAGTAACCTGAATTCAGAAGGCATGATCATTATAGAAGAGGCAGTAATAGTGCCTTAAGAAAAGCTGTAGTGCAACAGAGAAGACCTCACTTAACGTCAGTTCACAGCTTATTTTAAACACCAGTCCTGTAGCCAAGAATTTATATAAATATTTCACTTAGGGAAATGGATATTTCCTGAAAACCCAGAAAAGTGAAAAATAGATGTATTAAGTTAAAACATATGAAACTGCCAGTTGTGTAGGTCAAAATGTCAGCAAATTCCTATGGTTGATCACAGAGAATAACACATTTCCAACTGAGTTCTCCTTGTAGCAAGTCTCTATAGATCAGCCATGCCCCCATCAAAAAAATTAAACCTATAAAGGACAAGCTACTTTTATTTCTAAAATCCTAATATTTAAGTTGGGGGTAGAGAAATCATCTCCCAAGCAGTCAAAACAGGCAACTGACTTTTTCTATAAAGTATCTTTGAAGATTTCTTCAAAAGTGTATAATAATCAACATTAGCAGTATTTTTTCTCTGCTCTTTCCTTTTGCTTTTTCTACCTTTTTTCATATTATTTTTCATTCTGACTCCATTTCCTAAAATGGTGGAGCTTTTACTCCAGTTAAAAATAACTAGTGTGGCAAAATGTGTATCTGGTGCTCTGTAAATTGGATGATGGTGTTTATTCTAGATCCTTTTAGGCTTTCATATATGAAAGAAGGAAAAGAAGGCAGAAAGAGAAATGTTTGTCAGCCTTGACCCAGAGCTCTTAAGACAAAAAGGAATAATATACTGAGGTCTATTCAAGCTTTGGTGTCTCCACAGTACTACAACCAAGAGGCCAATTAACACTAAATGTGACAGTGGCTTTTGTGACGTGGACAGCTGGTCACTCAAAGATACACAAGGACCACCTGCTCATATAACATAGGCCACCAAGCAGGCACCAGATGGTGACAACATTTGAATGTTATTACTCTATAGTCACTTTCACCTCAGCTGTATTTGAACCGGACATTAGAAGACAGAGCTGTAAATTTCACATTTGATTTTTTAGAGCAATATGGCTCTCTATAAATCTCACATGTATGACTTACTTGGGGTCAAAGAATCATTCCTGGGCATTGGTGGCTTAGCAGAAGTTCTGAATCGTGTGGCAATTAGAAGCAACTGGCTTAACCAAGATATACTATACCTGCTGAAATGTCCTTATGGAAAGCTTGGAGAGGAGAAATGTAGAAAAATCAGCTACAGGAAAAGATTTTTAGTGAGGTGATAGAGCTGGGGGGTGGCAAGAAAGTAAAAAAATGTTTGTCAGAGAGACAAGTGCCAAAACAACAAGAGGAGCTAAGATACACATATTTTTGGCTGCATATCCCAAGCCCTTGAAATTTGCTGTTGGCTATACAGATCTTCAAGGGGAAACACTCTAGAAACTTTTAGACATGCTTATTGCCCACAACAAAAAGTGTAAATACAAATTTTCAATAAATGTACCAGAAGGTTGAGAGAACATTCAGAATTTCAAATCACTTCCTGAAGAAAATGTTCTGTTTCACTGGCTGATGCCACACCCATGGCAAATAGTTATAAAGTATAACTTTGTTAATTCTGGAAACACAGTTTGTACTTTGGACACAGAGGTATCCATGGTTGTATCTCATGAGGGAGGGGTGGACTGGAGATATCAGACCCAAATCCCCTAGTGAAGAAAATGCCTCATCTAAGGAACCAGAGATCACATGTAAAATTGCCTAAAAGTGTATAATAATCAAAAGATCTTAAAAAGTTTGCTAATGTTATTTATTCTGCCCTACAGACTGATGTGGTTTTTACTTTTCTATGAAAAGAGTCATATTTCTATTTCCTTAACAACATAGGTGAATCTTGTTGAAACAGCAGCCAGCTATATGATTTCCTGAATTTCATAATGCAACAAACTTAGCATGTGGCCCTAAGTCTCTAAATAATACTGTTAGGGCTTTTGGGAACTGGGGCCTCCTGGCTTAGGAAAATGGAGTCAGAATGAAAAATAATATGAAAAAAGGTAGAAAAAGCAAAAGGAAAGAGCAGAGAAAAAATACTGCTAACGTTCAGCAAATGCATTTCTCAGTATTATGTCAAACATGTTTACTGAGCTGCACAATTAATAAAAAATATTCTGTACTAGAGTCCCTAATTATTATTCCACACAGGACAGAACACCTCTTCATTATCCCTTTTTGAATTGATTGTGTACATCAAACAGTGGAGATATAAATAAAATATGCCTGCATGCATAATACCCTCACATTAAAGCTGGAGGCAATTAACCTATGATTTCTCATTAATTAAATTAAAATAACCTTCTAAAAAATGTCTAAAATCAAAACCGATTTCTTTTAGTGTAGATTTTCCTCACAATGATGTAGAGAGGCTGTTTACTAAATTTATCACACCAATAAAAAAAATGGTATCTCTGATTTTATCCCAGCCTTGTCTCAAGTTTTCTCCTGAGGTCTCAGTCTCATTTAGCTAAATCCGATTACAGTGTCAGGGTTTTTTGTTTTTATTTTTAAATCTGTCTAAGAATACCTGTTCTCATCAAGATATTTTTTTCCATAAAATTGTCTAAGCACCTTCTCCCTGAACAGGATCCGTATCACATGAAAGCAGCAAATGTTTTGATGAATTTGCTGAATTTAGATAGTTGAGGCACAAAAATGAGATTACAGAGGGGCTGAAGAGGGAACTGGAAAGTTCTCATGACCTCCTGTCCAGACTCTGTCCAATTCTTCCTCTCTTCTGCTGATGCCCAGTGACACCAAGTTGTTTGTGATTTCAAATTTCAGTAGTCTTCCTTCTGCCCAGAATTTTCATTTTAAAATAGGCATAAAAAGATATATATCACCAAGGGGTATATCCTTAATAATAAAATTATTTGTTTTGCTTTTCTCTCAAGTTCCCCTAAAATCCAGCAGTATTAAAAGACCACATATTCACAAACTGCTCATATCCTAAAGCTGTCTGCTCAGTACACAATCGGGTGTTAAAATTTTCTTAAGCATCATGCATTGACTGATTCATGTTTCTCCAAAGGGAAAAGCGTATATATATATATTCACTTTTTTCTCATATGCTGAGAATCTGGCTGACACAGTGCTTTCATGTGGTAGGTGCTCAATAAACAATGCTGTGCTGAATTGGGTTCTAAGCCTGGATTCAGTCCTTTGCCCCAGATCAGCTCCCCATTTTGACTATGATAGCATTCATCTTCCTGTCCCTGGGTAAGAACTTTGGAGACACCGTTCACTCTTTCATCGCCTTTTCTTAATCATTTTATTGATTTCTTTAAGAGGTGCTACCCTTTCTTCCTTCAGGAAATTGGATTACTTCCTTTTTCTTGATTCCAACCACCACAGTGTAATACAGATACTTATTACTTTGCCCTTATAAACCTAAGCTCTCCTGAACAGCCCTCTAATTCCACTCACTGCCTCTAAATCATCCCTTTACAATGTGCATTGCCAGTATTCTTCAACAACAAATCTTCCTGCAGCCCTGTTTTGCCCCTCATCTCCTCCTCACATGCCAACCACAGCTGTATAACATACATTGTCCATTGCCTATTCAACAAACGTCATTACCTTTCCCATCTCTTCCCTACTAGCAGAGCCCTGAGTTTTGTGTTCTAAGGGCAAGAGAGCCTATACTCTTAGGAAAGAATGGCCCCTCCTCTGGTCTATGGTTGATCTAAACCAGCCAATGGTCTAGGGGTAGGCACTTAGCCCAGTTCTGGCCAAGCAACCATTTAAGGGAAAGTCACAGAAGGTGTGTGTGTTGGGGTGGGCGGTGGGGCTAAGGGGGAGAGAGTGTATCCAGTCCTGAAAAAAATGGCCAAGCTTCAGAAGGACAAAGCAGTACACCCCTGTCCCTTCCTTACTGCTTAGAATATTAATATATGGTTGTGATAACCTAGAGCTATACCAATATGTAAGAATAGTAAATCAAACAGCAGAAAAATCTTAGGTCCTTGATGGCATCACTGAGCTGGCAAACCAACACTTCCAGACTTTTTGTTAAAGAATAAGAAATGTAAATTTAATAGATTTAATTTAATTGAAAAAGATCAAACAAAATTCTTTTACTATACAAGATGAATCTGCAAAGAGACTATGTAAGGTATTGTTCTTCAGTGTTCTAATTTGGGGACCCACTGGCACAGAAGGCCATGAATACCCTGCATACTATGTAGCTTCATGATAAATTCTTGTAGAAGACTGATAACATATTACACAGGATTTAATGTCAGGATACACACAATGTCCTATCCAACAAAAGCGTCTGAGAAACTCACTAAGCACGTATTTAAACAATTGAATCTGTCATGTGCATTCTGAGAAGTCCCTGAAGAAGTACTTGCCTGACAGGATACAATGGCAGTGGAGAAGCTATTATAGTCCATTCTATGAATCAGGCACCCTGATTCCCCAAGGCAATTTTTACAAGAGCAGGTCAATAGCTTATGTTTAAAGCTTTGTTTTAAAATGATGAGAGGGATTTGAGAAAGGGTTTTCTTTTAGTTACAATACCTTTAAATACTACATTAAAATAAGATAGGTGCTATTTATACAATGGTACCTTTTAATAAAAGAGGATTTTATGACAAATAAATATTAAAATGATATATTAATCCAGTTTCTACTGCAGATCATCATAAATAGAACATGGCATGTTATTCATAAAAAATGACAAAGCATAAAAAGATAAAAAGTATTAAAGTAATGTGAATAAATTTTACAAATCTATATATGTGACTTTTAATCACTTCAAAGTAATCACCATGTAAGGCTATGCCCTTATTGTCATAATGCTCAAAATATACTCCACATATATGTCCTTAGTAATGACAAATCCTTAGCCTTTGAAAATGGAATTGTATTTTGGAAATAAGACAAAGTCATTAAGTTTAATAAAATTAAACTCAAATTGCCAAAAAGCATTGTGCCCCTCAAAGACCAATGAAACTCAAGTTTCTCTCATGCCGTGGATCCTGCAAACTAGGCCTTGTCAATGTCACATAGGTGGAAGGACCCGGATGCTCTCTCATGACTCTTGCAAGTCAAAGCCCTTACTTCTTCAAAATAGCCCACCACAGTCAAGGATCCAAATCTCTCAATGGATAAAATGAAGCTCATTCCTACTCTATGATCTAATTCATAGTCCCAAATCCCCCAAATTATGGAAGCAGCTCAGTCCTCTTCCCTTCACTTCCCAAAGGCTCATCTAACCCTGATCTTCTCTGGCACACACACCCAGACTACTCATTAGTACCTCAGCTTCGCCTCATGAACGTAGGGCTCATGCTTACAACTCCACTGATGTCTTTGAGGACCCAGGTCCAGCATCCTTGGTTGACTATTTTTAGTCTTCCCTTTTGTGTACCAGGCTCACCACGAGGGCTTCAACTCATACAAGCATCTAGTTTACAGGGGCCATGTCAGAATGTTATGTTGCATATTGTGCCAGCCCTTGGAGCCATTGCACCTTTTTTATCTCAAAGCTCCAGGACATATCTCAACCATTAACTGAAATTACTATTGATACCACTTGAAGGGTACAAGAGCTTGAAAATAAGGGAATTAAGACTGTTCTTTGATACTAAACTATAAGGTAAACATGCTAGCCCTCTCTTTCCAAACTTGCACTATCTGAAAACATCAGAGAAAAATTTGGGGTTAGGGTTGCTATCCCTTCCTCTCCAAATCCTCACTACTACTGTCACTATTCAAAACTTCAGAATGAAATAGATTGAGACAAGCTATCAGACCTCACTGTCTGTGCTCCTGTCATTCAAGCCAGGAACCAAATAGGTTAGGATGTTGAGGAAGATTTATTTGACCAAAATTGTAGAGCCACAGGGAAAAGACAAAATAGATGCAAAACTTGACTAAAACTAGAGTTAGCATATTAATGTATTTTAAGAATTTACAGATGGAAGGAGAGTAGGTCAGCTATGAAAGCACAGATTAGAGTAATACACTGAGCAAACAACATGCAATGTGCTCCTCCTAGGAGAGAGGAGCTTTGGCCCAACCTTTAAGTACTTCAGGGCTATACTGGGGAAAAAAATGTGTTTAAATGGAAAGTATGCATGTCTCCATATACCACATCTTTCTGGATTATCAGATTCTAGACATTCGTTTTCTCTGAGCTATTTTAAAATTCTTTAGTCCATGGATTGACAATGAATTTTTGCTGTTCATAGGAAGGCAAAAATGTGGGACATCATAAGCTACTATGATGCTGATGGCACTTCTGCCCTTAGATTTTAATTAGCTTTCTCTGTTGATTCTCCTTTAGGAAGAAAATGTACTGACCATGAAATAGAAGTATTTCAGTTCAGTGGCTGTTACATATCTTGTTATAAATATCAAATAGCACACTTAAATCAAATCTAAATGATGAACACAGAAGACAGTTGTGAGCAAAGATGAAATAAAGGCAAGTAGTGTAGCATCAAGGCCAATTAGTACATCAGACCTGGGATTAAATTCCATCTGTGCCAGTTTATAAACTGTGTGACCTTGAGCAAGTCATTTGCTGTCTCAGAATCCTAGTTTCATCATCAGCAAATGTGGATAGTAATATAAAATTGTTGAGAAAATTAGCAATGATATATTTGAAATCCAGATGTTAGTTGAGATCCCCCTTTCCTTTACATACTATGACCTCTAGGAACTCCAGTCCCCAAGTTGCCTTGAGTCACACTGGGGCTTAAATTCCATGGTCATCTCTCTTTCTGAATCTTTCTGAATTCTTATTTCTGCTAAATCTTTCATCTCTTTCACATCCTGCCTCCTGCATCTTCCTCTCTGCTCTGAGCATGGACCTTTCTCTGATTTCTCCAAAGCACCACCACTCACCCTAGGCATTTGTAGCTAGTAGTCATTAACATAATATGAAAAGGTTTAAAAATAAATATTAAAGATGCTGTGGGTTGTTTCCTATTCCCAGCAACTTTCCTACAAAATCTGTTCTCTCTCTCTCCCAACATTTCCTTCATATCTCCCTCTCTACTCCCAACCACCAAAGTTTCTGTTTTATTTCTTTTGAAAATCATTGTAATTACCTTTTCTCCTCATTCCCAAGGACATTCTTGTTATGCCCAAAGAAGCTAATTCTGAGAAGAATTTGGTGATCAGCACTTAAAATAATGTTGCTGTCTCTTAGCTACATTCCTAAAATTCCTGGAAGAGCAGACATTCAATTATAGTTGTTATTATCATTATGTGTTTAGATCCCCAAGGTAATGACCTTGAAATTCTATTTTCATTTGAATATATAAATTCATTTATGTTTGTTAAGGAGCCAGTCCCGTTATTTTATGGTTGCCTCTTACAATTACCATTCCAGAGACCATAAAGGGTAATTCAATGCTTTTGTTTTTTAGAGTACTGAAAAATAACTCACTATCACTACATTTTTAATTATATCCCAATAAATGGACTTTTTTTTACTTGTATTGCCACAACAATCGCTTATTTTCCTGTGTTAGATGTATTCTCTTTTGAATTTCAGAGAATCACCCTCTGTACTCTTAAACTTTATGTCTTTTCCTATATTGCTAATATCATCACCACAGCTAGGGTATGTTCTGTAATCTAGGCCTGGGAAACAGCTCATTTCACTCCACGAGCCTCAAATATTGGTCAGAATGGATACACTATCAAAATCAAATGAATCAGACCAAATAAGACTTAATTCTAGATGCTTTCAGGAGAATCAGCTGTGATGGTTCATTTTATGTATCAACTTGACTGAGATACAGGATGCCCAGATATTTGGTCAAATATTATTTGGGTGTATCTGTGAGAATATTTCTGGGTGAGATTAATATTTGAATTGGTAGATTAAGTAAAGTAGATCACCCTTCCTAGTGTGGGTGGGCCTCATCTAATCAGTTCAAGGCCTGAATAGAACAAAAAAAAATCTGGCAAGAGAATTCTTTCTGCCTCACTGCCTTTGGACCAAGATATTGGCTTTTTTTTTCCTGCCTTTAGACTCAGACTGAAATATTAGCTCTTCCTGAGTGTCAAGCATTCTGGCCTCTGGATGGGAATTAAACCACTGGCTCTTCCGGTTCTTCTACTTCCAATGCACCCTGAAGACCTGCAGATTTTTGCACTTGCTTGGCTCCCCTCATGTGAGCCAACTCTTTGATGTATTTTTTTTTTTATACTGTATCTGTTTCTCCAGAGAATCCTAATACACCCACCATCCAAGCTATACCTTTTAGAAACATGTTTTCATTCTCAAATAAGGAAATAATTGATAATTTTTCTGAAAACAACATCAACATAACAAAAGACAGCACTGAGTTGTAGAGAGAGCTTGAATGCTTGGTCAAGCAAAATTTGAGATCATCTCTATCACTGGATTTTTTTTTGTTATATAACAGAATATACTCTTCTTGCTTAAAGGGGCTCTTTATGTCTTGTAACAGAGAATTGATTCTATATGACAAGTTGATTTCATCCAAATTGGCCTTAAATAAATTCAAAGAAATATATACATTATCAGATAAAGGTATAGAGACATGGAGATACACATTTAATAAATGAAAGAAACTTAGACAAAGTTATATGTAAACCAAGTATGCAGTACTACATGCAATTTGTTTTCATGGGAAAAGTTCAAATTCAGGACTTTCCTAATGGCAAGTAAGTAATAGTTGTGAAATTCATAACGTCTGTGAGATGAAAGAAAATCTGCATAAGAGGGCCCCAGTTCCTGATTTAAGAGGGAAATTCTTTAATATGTCTTCAAAAGGGGTAGTGCATGTGGCTTGGAAGGGAATGTCCTCAGTGATAGCCTTACCAAAAATGCATGAGTAAGCTTTATTTGGGCATTTCTTTTAATGAAGTTCAACAAGAAAAGGCAAAGCAATGACACCAAACACAGTTCTGTAGGAGCAATTTTATGAAAGGCCAAAAATTGTGGCCTATTTACACAGCTGTCTGACAGCTAAATTCCATAGATTAAAATATTTCCAGAGCAATAGTTTTCAACTTTTTAACAGTAGAAACTTTATTCAATCAAATTATAGGTGGAGCTAACAGTTGAGTTTTGGCTGGAGGGACCTGAGAGCCCACTCACCAAGATCTGCTTCACGCATTTTTCCCTCCTCCACCATGTCAGTCCCTATGGAAAACTAGGCCTCCACAGGAGAGAAAAAATAATTTTCCTTTTACCATTAGCAGTTCTTGGTTGAGACCTTAATAAAAATACACAGATAAACAAGAGAAAAACAAGCAGTAGTCAGTAAACATGTATACCACATGTATAAATGGGTGACACGGAGGGAAAATGAGTTACTCCCCAAGATCTCCCAAGCCACCACCTTAATTAAATATTATCTTCAGATAAAGACAAAAGAAAGATGCTAGGGAGAGTGAGGTTACCAGGAAAAGTATAGTAAACAAGGGTAAAGTTTGTTGTGCAGATTTAAGTAGGTGCCTTCTCCATTGGCAAGAGTTTCTGGTAGGTTAGAGTCATCTTTCTTGGTACAGAGAAGGAGGCACATTTACAAATGAAGTCCTTTATAAAAGTAAATATTCTTTACAAAAGGGTAGCTTCTACTCTATTTTCAGAACTTCTCCCTTACCTACTGTTGGTCAAAATAATCTTTATTGCCAAAGAGGCATATTTTGGGGTGACATATTTTGTTACCCTTCACTACTGAAAAACAGTTTTAAAATTGATATAGAAGAAAGGATATATTTTTATCAGTCCAAAAATGTTTCATGAATTGTATTTTTCACATTTGAACTTCCAAATTTCAAAGCAGAAAACTCAATTTCAAATTATCTGACATTGAGAAAGGGCAAAAACCATGTGTTAGTGATCAATTAAGTCATCCTAGAAAATAAAAGAATTCAATTAGAATATGTTTTTCAATATAAGACTATCTCAGATTGGAAATGAGCCAAGATAATACACAAGAGGAAAAGGCATAGTTTCCTAAGGAAATTGTCCCAAAACAAGGACAAATGGGCAATACAAATCCAAGAATTCTGTATCATAGAGCATGTCTCAATTTCATTATTTTGGAAATTTTTCAAACAAATAGGATCTTTCACAATACATAGCATTCACAGAGTGTTTAACTTCTAACAATGTAATTTCTTAGAGAACTCTTAAAAATAACTTGGTTAAACTATACTTCTGAAAAAATGAATAATTCTATAAAAAGTCATTGGATACAAGCCAATTACATGTTGGAGGATACCTGCCAAAAGTGATAACTGGGGTTTGAAATAGTTGAGTAATGCATGTTCATCCTTGCAGACAATTTGATAGCAAAATAATTGCCTGTAACCTAACATGAGACAGAAAACCCACACTAGCAGTGTAAAAGAGTATATTTTTCAATCCAGGTGGAAAAAGACAAGTATCAAATGATTTCACTCATTTGTGAAGTATTAACAACAAAGCAAAAGCTGAAGGAACAAAACAGCAGCAGACTTACAGAACCCAAGAATGGACTAACAGTTACCAAAGGGAAAGGGACTGGGCAGGGTGGGTGTGGAGGGAGGGAGAAAGGAATTAAGGGGTATTATGATTAACACACATAATGTAGGGGGGCACAGGGAAGGCAGTATAGCACAGAGAAGACAAGAAGTGACTCTATAGCATCTTACTATGCTGATGGACAGTGACTGTAACGGGGCATGTGTTGCAGACTTGATAATAGGGAGGAATGTAGCAACCACAATGTTGATCATGTGAAACCTTCATGAGATTGTATATCATTAATAAAAAAAAGTATATTATCTTTTTATTCTAAATAACATGTCTTGATTTCATCTAGAAGCAGTTTCAATCCATTATAACATAAGGAAAACTTATGCCCATTGTATACCACTATATGTTCAATGGGGCTATTACCAAGTAAGAGGATGGCAGTAACTGTCTCATTTGTGAGGGGATCTCAGAATGTACTTTCTTTGTGAATTTTGGTAATGAGGATTTTGATTTTACGTGGCCTAGTTTAGGGATTAAAAATCTACAGTCCTAGATCAGAGACCTAAATAAAGTTTTTGGGCTCCAATGGCAGATCTGAGTGCCTGTGACCAAGACTGTATACATCAGTAAAACTAAAATAATTACTATGTGCCCTCTAAGAAGGAGAAGAATTACTTGCCCACCTTGGCCTTAGTTGATAACTGGAAGCTGCTCCTAGGTCAAAGGCCAATAAACATCTAAAATTATTAAACGTTTTTATTCAAAAAATTACAATGTAAAATTGTGGGTAAAAATTGCCGGAATTGGACTAGTAAAACCTAAACCCAAATGCCCACCATGTAGACTACCCAAGGAACACAGACTTGAAATTATTTAGGAAGGAAAACTAACACAGAATTTAGAAGACGTGTTACTTTATCAATGGACATAAAGGGTGAGGTAGAAGATTGCCTTTTAAAAAGTGAACAGATTAATGAATGAGCTTATCACATAAGGTGAAATAGAGAATTACTTGATAATGAATAATGGACCTACAACATAGGGTGAAGTAGATTACCTTACCTTTTTAAAAAACTGAATAGATTAATCAACAAATACATTCATTCATATGGGAAAAATTCAGACCCCACATTTGCAAACCATAAAAAGTAAGCTGAAAGTCTTCAAGGGATAGTCCATTTAATTTAGACTCATCAACTACTCCAAATGAACACCCCTCTGCAGACTCCTTGATGGCTGCCTGAGAGATTCCCCAGTTGATTTTGACCAAGGCCGTCTATTCTGGAGTGTTTTAAGGATAAACTCTCTGAAAAGCTCTCCAACCAGACTTTCGGCTAACTCCCTTATGGAGAAGGGAGGTCCTATCTAAGGCACATGAGAACTAAAGTGGCTGAGAGCTAATACCAAAAACTCCTGCTGCCCAACTGGGTTGCACTGCCAAATTGGCTCTGCTAAACCCACCCCTCTCTTTTCTCCATATTTCCCACATCTTTTCCAGTACATATCACCCTGCGGGAGGTGGGGGGGAAGGAAAATCTGAGCCCCGCCTCCATACAAAAATGCCGTTTGCCGTAGCCCTCCACCACGTTGGAAATATTCTGTTCAGGGCTTCTTCTAAACTCGGAGCACCTGCAGTCTTACACACACCTGGGGAACCAGGACTGCAACTACTAGCCCTGATGTTTTCTCCTTACACCATAGCTACTTAAAGGTTTCTAAACTGTCACTCTCATATCAACATTCAACCCTAAATTTGGGGATATTTTTACCTCTGGTGGCTGCCCTGCTCTCTCTGATCAGACTTTCTGTTCCTTCTCTTCATCTCACAGGTTAGACTCTGTTTATCTTTGCCAGGAGAGAAAGAATTTTGGCCTAGAATTCCTAGATGAAATTTTATTTACTCTCCAGGAAGAAAATACCTGATCAAAGACCACCATCCTTGCTTCTTGGTATGCTAAAGAAATCTCCACAACGCCTAGATTTGGGGGCATTTTTATTGTCTTAAGTCTTCTTTTGGATATTAAATGGTGACTATGGATGCCTTTTCTTTACATTCTCATGTTAGCATTCCTAACACCCATCCCAGCACTTCCCTCCAACACATCCTCACCTCCTGTAAGATGGAATGTTCCCTTTGAACATGGAGATGAGCATGTCATGAAAATGCCAAAGAGGAGGGACATTAATGTGTTTCAAATATTATTACACATTTAAATGAAATGGATGTGATGAGAAACATCCCCATGCCAAGAGCACATGAGCCGGGTCCACAGAGAGATGACGGTGGCCCTGAAAAGGGCTATTGTCCTGTGAGTCCTCCGAACGAACCATGGTGTTATGTACATGACAGTAGAAAGAAAAGGAAATCAACTGAGGGTGGACAAAAGGGCAATTTTTTTTTTTTTGAAAAGGAGTTTAAGGAGACTTGCAGCCTCCCCTGTGAAGGACGGTTCTTCTTGCTGCTTCCACTTTGCTGGTGACTAGTACATGAACACATCCTGAGAATGACCAGTTAAAATTTTAGAAAAACTAAAAATTAAAATTAAAGTTCAGGGGTTACATATAACTAATGAAGGCTAATTAATGAATTAAAAACTTGAAAAAAATAAGAATAATTAAAGACGAGAAAAAGCATAAAAAAGATTAAAACTTTAAAAGGTCAAAATGATATAAGGAAATAAAAGATTAAAACTATCAAAAATTAGGTTATTAAGTGAAATTTTTTCAAGAGAACATAAATGTAAATATTAAGAGAAAACAGAAATTTGCAAAAATAATTTGCCATGCTGGACTAGTTCACCCAGATCTCCCTTCAAGGATGACAGACTTTCTCCCCAGCTCCTAGGAAGGTTGTCTCTTCCATTTTAGAAGGTAATTGTCTCTACTGAAGAGAACCACTTCACCCTGACATAGCTGCATCCATTATGGGGCTATAAATGATTGTGAGGAAAGAGAAACCAGACAGACCCTGCAGCACCAACTTCAGACAACTCTAGCCAGCTTCAGAGCTCTTCATGAATATGGTTGGTCATTGGTTACACACATGACTTCTAGGCAAGGGGAGATTTCGAGGCTTAGTGTTTGTTTAGGATATATTGGAAACCCTCCAAGGAAAAAGACACATTATTGCCTCTCATACCTCCCCACCATAAAAAAGAAAGTACTGTACCTAATAAAATTCTTTATGTTCCAAAGGCATATTGCACCTGAGAATTCTGTTCCAAAATACCAGGTAACAAGATGACTGCCCAATTTGAGGGACTTAGAGAAGGTAAGGAAACTTCAGCAAGTTTAGGCTGAAGTACTAGGAGCCCTAATGCTTCAACCATGCAATCCAAAAGACCCTACGTTGTTAGACACAGAGTTGGGAAGGGTACTATGTGGCATCTATGGAAAGCCTCAGTGGGAGAATTACAGCATAGACCCCTAGTGCTCTGAAGGCTATACAGCCCTTAGCAGAGAAATACACACCTTTTGAAAAATGTTTCTTGGCATGCTAATAGGACACTGATAGGGACAATATCTAACTATAGGAAAGCAAGTGACCTTGCAGCCAGACCTGCCCATTATGAGCAGTATTCTACTGGATGTATCATGTCATAAAGTTGGATTGGCTCAGTAGCAATCTATAAAATGGAAGTAGTAGAGCTGGGATTGAGCCTAGGTAGAATAGAAAAGCAAAAGAAACCTGGTGAGCAGATAGCCCAGGCCTCCACATGTCCACCACTGTCACCCCTTCCTCAGACCATAGCAATGGTTGCATTTGTAGGAAGAAACAAAGAATAAGAAGAAAAAGAAGCAAGTTTTGTTCATGAATAGGTTGGTTCAGTATTTAGGTTCAAGATGAAAATGGACAGCTACTGCACTACTTACTTAGAAGTGCCCTTAAAGACAGTGCTGAGGGGAAATCCTCCAGGTGGGAAGATTTCAGGCAGTGCATTTGATCAGCTACTTTGAGTGGAAGGAAAAAATGTCCCAAAGTGAGTCCAGTATTTTTATGAACTATGAACAGTGGCAAATGCCTCTCAGCTAGTTGGTCAGCTGCCTAGAAAGAAATAGATTGGAAGATCATAAACTAGAAAATCTCTGGTAGAGGCATGTGACAGAACAAAGAGAGGAAGACAAAGAATGAAGATCTTTGTATCACACATGTTAACACCTACCAGAGTATCCATCATAGAATAGGCACCAAAAAAACCTAATGCACAAAAGACTCAGCAAATTGACGTCATCGAGTCTCTAACACAATGGATATGAATGAAGTAAGTGGCAGGTGCTATCTATAGGCCCAATAGTATAGGCTCCCACTGAAAGACCAGTCACTTGGTACCAAGTGACTCTGATGAATCCCTTGTGTCCTAGAAGACATTTGAGCAGGAATTCACACATACTCTGGGTATAATTCAGTCTTTCTTGCCTGCAGAGCCTCATAGATAGATTAAAAAGAAAATATGGTTCTTGGAATAAGGGATAAAAGCAGCAGTAGTCTTGTTACCATCACTCCTAGAGACCCACTCAGGGAATATATGCTTCCCAGCATGTCAGCTCTGAGCTCCATGCAGTTAGAGGTCCTGGTTCCCAAAGGCGGCACCTCCATGACAGGACACGGCAAGCGTTCCATTGAACTTTGGCTGCTAATTCCATTGCATTTCAGTCTCCTTGAGTCAAGAGATCAGCAAGTAAGAAGATTACTATGCTAGCAGGGACAAATGACTCAGTGGGCATAGTAACCAGGAACTAGAATCCCTCAAGAATAAGATTCTGTGCTCCCTATGTGGTAAGCCAAAACACCCCAGTGCTAAAACGGAGGGTTAGAGGAATCTACAAGAGATAACAAATGAAGGAAATGAAAATCAGCTGTGGACTCAAGACTAACTCTACCAACAGAGGCCATTATCTTTTTTAAAATAAGTTTTGTATTTGTTTCCCCTAAGGAAACAAACCTGTCAAACTCCTGGAGGAGCTGCCTCAAGAACTTAAATGAAGCTAGAAGATACCAGCAGTATCTTCATTTAAGTTCTCAAAAAGCTCTGCTAGAAGTATGGCAGGTTTCTTTTCTTCATCTTGAGTTCTTGAGTCCTGTGTTGTGAGCCACCCAGGTTCCCCATTAAGGACTGAAGGACTTATTTCTGTAGCTTTAGGAAAGATTATTGGCTAAAAACCTCCCAGATGTCTGCCTTTCTGGGAAACTTGCTCAGATGGAGATGCTCACTGGCATGAGGGCCTCCCAGGGCAGCCTGTGGATAACTCTCGTATTGATGTGTGTGGTATAAAGAACCAGCCGCTTTGCTTCAACTTAGGACAACTCTGAAAAGTCATCCCAGATGCTCCTTGTTTGTTCTCCTTTTTAGTGATCGATAGCAAGACATGACACTGGAAGTCACCTTCTAAGTCTTCTTTCCCTAACCCACAACATCCCGTGGGTGCTTCCTATGCACCAAACCCTATGCTAAATGTCTTGCCTGCCTGGCCTCCTGCCTCTCATGCCTCACCACAGCCCTTGAGATAGTAACTGTTCTTATCTCCACTTCACAGGTAAGAAAAATCTATCTAGAGATATGAAGTAAATTTTCAAGGTCACATTGTTCATAAGTCAAGAAAATAGAGATTGACTTCTATTTGCTCTAGAAACCAAAACCTGAGCCAATCTCTCTACGGCTTTTGCATCAGAAAAATCAACATTCCCATTTTTAACTTTGCTCCCTCACTCAGTCACTTTTGGAGAGGAACATTAATTATCCAGAGACAATTTTTCAGAAAATGTGCCTCCGTGTCACAAGGAAAAGATTCATTCAAGTTATCTCATGCATAGTTAACATGACACATATGTTAACTAATAATGGAGACAGGGTCTCTTATAATCTAGAAACAGACATTCAGTCAGGCCTCAGAGAGAGAGGAAATAAGTTGGAGGCAAAGTGGATATTTAGGATCTGAGAAACTCCAAAATGATGCTTTTCAGTCACAGTTTGTCGGTGTTCACTCTGGCACTTGTTGGTACACTGGGCTCAGCTTTCTGTCTTCTTCCTGGGTTTATCTTCCTACTTATACATCTACTAACTCTTTTATCCCCTCCCTATATCTCTAGGTCAAATTCCTCAGGGAGAAAAAGTCATATTTGGGTAGAGCCTTTGAATCAGGGCCTCTCAAACACTGCTGACTGCCTGTGACTGCTCATCCTTGGGGAAGTGCCAGTCCCATAAAAGTGGCTACGAGTGAGAGGGCAACAAGCCTGGACACTGGAGAAGCAGGAAATGGCCGCCTATGTCTAAGCCATCTGGGAAATGTGCCCTCAGCTGGCAATGGACCCTAAGGGAGTTTTGCAATGAAGGAGATGGAGAGCAAGGCAAGCCTTCTCAGGTTTGACCTATACACTATCTTGTGGAAGGCTCAGCACACATGGCGCTCACATTTGGCTCGTTACCACTATAGTAAGGCTTTTCCTCATCTATTAAATGGAATGAACTACTACTTTTTTTTTTTTTGTAATCCCTATGAGTTGCTGCAATTTCAAAGTAGGAGATAGGCCAGGATTTCAAATAAGTTTCTTAACATAGGCTTATGGGATGTGGCCATTGAAAGGGACCATGGAAGTCACGAGAAATATGACATCGTTAGTCTGTTTCATTTGCAGATTGCACTAAATGTGATCAGTACCAGAGGAACAACGTAATTGTTTCAGGAAAATAATCTCAACAAATAGTGTTAACACAATATTGAAAGAAGAGATGTTGAAAGAACAGTTCAGATGCTTTGCAATAGTTCGGATGAGATATGGAGGGTCTTACTAAGGAAGGGGCGGTGGGAAAAGAGAGAAGCACAATCCAGAGGTATTTATAGAAGGTAAAAATTAAGATGTTATTGACAATAAGATAATAGGTGGCAGGAGTGAGGGATGCTAATATGACATGAAGAGAAGATTGGTGATTTAAGGGACTAAGGCACATCTAGTTAAAGCAAGAAGTGCTGGTGTGGCAATGGATTTTTTTGTGTGCAGGCATATCACACATTTGACTTTGAATGTGTTATAGTCGAGTTTTCTTCAAGTGATGCATGTGGAACTTTCCATAAAGAAGTGTAATTCTGGGTTTGCAGCTTAGAAAAGAGTTTGGAACTGGTCATGTACATTTGGCAGCATACGCCCATTCTAGCCTTTCCACTATGCATACTACTTCCAACAAAAAAACATGCCAAATGGAATGTGCATTTCTTTCTTTCTGTGATCCCCAGATAGAGGTTATCTCTTTTCTTATTCCTTAAAACAGAGAATTGCTGAAGGAGAAAAAAATACTCAAAGACTACATACTGAAGGATTTCATTTGTATGACATTTTTGGAAAAAAAATGAAAATATATAATCTTAGAACTGGAGACCAGATTAATTGTTGGCAGGAGTTAGATGGGGTTCTGGAGGGAAGTGGGTGTGGTTATCAAAGGGCAACATGAGGGTGTCCCGTGGTGTTGGAACTGTTGTGTATCTTGAGTGGTAATAGCTCCATCAGCATATATGTGTGATAAAATTATATATGAGTAGGCACACCCATACTAGTAAAAGCAAAACTGGGGAAATCAGAATTAAGACTGATGGACTGATCAATGTCAGTATCCTGGCTGAGATGCTGTACTGCAGTTCTCAAGACATTATGATGGAGAACTGGGTTAAGTGTACACGGATGTCTGTATCATTTCTTAAAACTGCATGTGAATCTACAATTATCTCAAAATAAAATTTTAATTTAAGTAACAGTGAGGCAAGATAATTTTGAGAAAAAAAAGTTCTCCTTATCTTCCCTCCATTTGCGTCTTTGATTCAGGAAAGGTTTGGGGGAAGTTCACAAAGACAACCGGGTTCAAGGAAAAAGGAATACCCCTAAGTCTAAGAATAACCCCTTCCTTGGGATGGAGTGCAGTGAGGGAATTTGAAAACAAAAAGAAAAGAAAAGAGAGAAAAAGAGAGAGACTGACGTGTCCTTAGCAGCAGAAATTCTAGGAAAGAATAACAGTTATTTCAGCAAAGGTCTTTTTTTGGTATGATGGACACTCCTTGAGGAACCAAAGTTTTTTGACACTGAAGACATGGTCCACAGACTACTCAACCTTCTCCAAGGTGTTCACAGCCCATCTCTGTCTGGTGCTCGCTGTCCTGTCTACCAGCGGCCCTGAGTACATAGCTTCAGCAGCAGCCCACACTTCATCCAGTGACCATACGAAGCAATGTTTTTCCATGACCTGATCTTTTTTGGCCTTATCCAAATGAGCCCTTACAAAGTTCAGCATATTTATAAACCCAGATAAAAAGGAGTGGAACCTGGAGAGGTTAGGAATAGCAGTATTTGAAGGAGGTGTCTTTCCATCTATATCTAGGGAATGATATCAAACAAGGCCAACTTGAGGCCACCCAACCCACCAAAGGCTCAGGCCAGTACGGTATCTTCCCGTTCCTTTAGCATTCATCTTAAGCCTATGGAAAGTCTAGATTTTCATTTTCCTATCATCCCTTATTCTTTTTGTTATTTAAGTCTTCTTTCAACATATTAGATTCCTTATAAAATTGGAGCTCAGCAAAGAAATTTTTATGAAGCCACACTAGGTTCCTTATATACCTCTGCTTTTATAGTGCATTGGGACTATGTGTGTTTTATTTTCTGAATTTCCATTTTGGGGGCCTTCTACTTATCTTAAGCCACATTCTTCTCTATAAACAAACATCTTCCAATGAACTATACCTTCTTGTGATTTTGTTTTAATTTGATTTCTTCAAAACTAATCTATATGTCTTATTTTTCTAGGAATTACCTTATTTTTTCTTACTATGAAATCTGCAATGTTGTCTATTACTTCTGCATCACCAGTGAGTTCTCCCTTCCTGATAAGAACTAGCTACAAAGTTCTACATGTTACAACTTCTTTCCTCCTGGAGAACAAAGTCTCATCAAGGCAATTGAAGAGTTTATCAAAGCCCTGCTTTCAGCAGAATAAGGCTTTCAGCAGATGTCTGGCTAGTTCAAGTTTCCTATCACAAGCGGATCGTATCTCTGCACCTGTTTTATAATCTGTATGAGGAATGTGTCATCTCTCTCGTCTAACTGCCCAGCCATCCACAGTAGTGATATCACATCTGTTTCCTTCTCAATTTTTCCTGAACCAGATGTTCTCAACTGTGTTTCCAAAATCAGGTTTATTAACTTTTTTCTGTAGGGAACTTCATGGAAGACAACCATACTTTCCAACTATGTCTACTAGGTGTATTCCTCTTCTAAATGTTTAGTGTCACTTTCATTGCCATTCACTCTATTGGTAATTCTTAGGAACATATATGTATCAATTTGTGGTAAAGTCTGGTTATTTTATTCTATGCAATACCATGTAGGTACCTGTGATCATAAATGTCAATTATGACCTTATTTACTTTCCCCCCTTAGATCAATAAGTCCTCCCTCCTCTAAAGGAGAAAGCTGTACCACAACAATAATTCTTGATGATATAAAAATTTTATAGAGTTCTTTGGGGACATTTTTCTTCTTTCCCTTCAATTTTCATTTTTTTAGAGGTTTCACTTTTCTAACAGGTTGCTGAGGCATGTATTAAATATATTCTTTTCAGACAATTGCTCAACAAGCCAGAATGGACTGAGTTTCATTAAATGCTAAGAAAAATCATCCTCATCTAAATCATTGTTCAACTTGTTTGACAGTGTGCATACAAATTTAAATGAGAAAGAAAAAATTTTCCTTTATCCTTTGGCTCTAAGTAATTCTGAGAGGCCAAATTGCATTAGGTGGGTGAAGCAGGAATTTTTAAATAAAAATATTTTCATTGTTTTAAGCCTCCCTTGTTTACATTTTGATACACGATTTATGAGTAACATCATTGTGCCAGCTCGTCACAAAAGCCAATGATCCAGAATGATAAATTTTTATTATAATCTCCTCTTATACTCTAAACATTCTAGTTCAATGATTGCTCATATTACAGAAAGCAATTTGTAGAGTTTTGAATTATTTGTATGCTTGTTTTAAACAAAAAATGAAAAAAGAAAAAAAAACCTTTTCTGTTAGTACTCATATCCCCATGACAGGTGTTTCCCTTAATCCTATCATATAGCAGTAGGGGTAAATGCATTAAAATGAAAACATTGGTGATAACCAGATAAAGGAGATAGTTTTTAGAGAAGAGAATCTTCTTGGTGGCCAGGGGACCACAAAAGTTGTAGTGACAACTAGATGACAGGAAGTCCGTAGCCCAAGTAGTACGGATTCCGAAAGGCTTAAAGTAGAAGGATATAACAAGATATACCATACAAAAACTAAGAGAAAGCTGGTGCTGCATATAAATACCACATAAAGGAGAAGAGCACTAGTAAAGGTAAAGGAGCTCCTTTGTAACAATAACATATTCAATGCACCAGGAAGATATTACAATTGTAAATCATATTCATCTAATAACTCCAAAACAAAATAGAAAGTGGCAGAAATGCAGAGAAACTGAATGATTCATAATCATATCAAGGAATCTTATCATACCTCTCTCAGTATTTGAAAGAAGCAGACAAAATTGATAAATATATAGCAGATTTGAAGACCGTGATTAACAAGCCTGAGTTAGTGGATAATAGAGTTCAACTGCAGAATATACTTTCTTTTCAAAAATGCATGTAGCAGCTTCAGAGATAACAATATTCTAGACTATAAAGACCATCTCAACAAATTAAAAAGCATTGAACCCTAAGAGTACATTCTTAATCACAATGTACTTATGCTAGAAATCCATAAGATAGTCTAAAAATCCCCCCCCATGGTTTAATATAAAAAATATACTTCTTACTAACGAATGAAGAATCAAAGAAAAAGTCACAAACACAATTGGAAAATCTCTGAACTGACAGAAACAAAACATATCTATTCAAAGTCATGGAATTGAAAAAACAGAATTGAGAAGAAAATATGTATGTTTAAATTCTGTATTAGAAAAGTCTGAAATTTAATGAGCTAAGCTTTCAGGTCAATAAGATAGAAAAAGAAGAATACAACTCCCAGAAAAGTTTTTAAAAAAAGGAAGAAAGAATAAAGACATGATCATAAATTACTGTAACAGAAAACAAATACACAAATGAGAGGGACCTCAAAAAGCCCAACTTACAAACATCTTGAGAGACTGATCACTGGGTAAAAAGGGATAATCAACCAGTATCAGGAAAGAAGAGAACAATACTACAGATGCTAAAAATAATAATAGGGAAAACAAACACTCTTACACCAAAAATTTTGAAAATTTAGATAAAATTGATAAATTATTCAAAATTTAGAAAGCTAACATAAAAATAGAATTTAAAACACTCCCATAAAGAAAACTCCAGGACTAAATGGCTTCACCAAAAAGTTGCTCTAAATATTTAAGAAAATAATAACTCCAATCTTACAAGAAATCTTCTAGAGATCAGAAAAAGAGGATACACTTTTCAAATAATTTTTTAAGATCAATATAACCTTGATCCCAAAACTCAATAAGAAAGAAAATTTGCAGGCCAGTCTCAATTACAAACAGAGATTAAAATACTCTAAATAAAATATTAGCAAATTGAATCCAGCTATACATAGAAATACTACAATATGACCAACTTTGATTTCCACCAGGAATTCTACATTAGAAAATCAATCCATGTAATTCAGTGCATTTACTGAATATTATGATGATTTGCACAGAGGCAGAAAAAACATCTGATAAAATTCCACATCCTGTCAAGAAAAATATTAGCAAATGATCAGAAAAAGCAAGCATTATATTCAATGGTGAAACATTAAACATTTTTTCCTAAGACCGGGGAAGGACAAGGGTTCCACTGTTCCTTCTACTAAATATTATGCAGGAGGTCCTGGCTAGTGCAGTAAGGCAAAGACTGAAGAAAAGGTAAAAGGGTTAGCAGGAAAGCAAACTTTCATTATTCACAGATGATCTAAGTGTGTATAGAAAAATCCCAAAGTTCCAACTGTTTATTGCGTTTAATGAAGATGGAGCAAATTTACCTGATTCAAAATCAATATGCAAAAATCAACTGTGCTGGCAAGATTCTGTTTCTTTACCTGGGTACTTGCTGTATGTTTATTTGTTTCGTGAAAATTTGTCAAGCCATATGTTCGTGTTTAGTGTACCTTTTGATTAACCCTTACCCATTACTAGGACCCTAAAGCTGTCATACTCTTCCTAAAATAATCTACCAGCCTGATAGAGAGGAAAAATGTATGCAGCAACATGCCCTGAAAAGAGGCAGCTCACATATATATGCAAACATTTAAAACCTATTTAATGGATACCTTTGATGCTGGCAATCTGGCTTAGTTCCATTCTTATTTCACTGTTCAAGTTACTCTTTAAAGCAACAATTTCCTTTATATCATTTACAATAGACCCTGCAAAAGTATGACAGAAGCTATTTATCCATCAAAGCATACTGCTTCCTTTCTAGATATTTTACCTTAAAATAGACATTTACTTAACAATTCTATGTATCTAGCTTTCAATCAAAAAGTTGTGTATATTTTACGTGGTGCTTGATGCCCTGATCTATATCCATTAGCGTTTTCTACAAGAAAAGGGTCACTCAGAAGGAGAGAATGATTTAATAAACCTGTAAAGCAAGTCATTCTCAATAGAACTGAAATGTTCTTTTAAAGACAAAATACAACAATTTCTTTTCAACCACTGATCAATAGATAAAAATAAGTTGGTTATAAATTTATAGGCACAAACAAGCTCTATTTGATTTGCTTATTGTGAGTTGCACTGAACATTGTTAAAATCTACTGGAAGCCCAAAGAGCCATTAGCAGAGGGTGGCAGTCCCAGCATCCCTGTCATTGGGCCTAAAAGCAGAATAGAAAAGCAATCTAGGACTTCACATAGGGATGCAGTTTAGAACTCTGGCAAAACTGCCATGCTCCCAGGGTACCTGCTTCCTCTTACAAAACATCATGTGCCTTAAATCCCTGAGCCACTTTTCACCTAAGAAATACCATATCCACTATTGCACAGTTATTGTAATAACCTATATTATATGTTCACTAGACATTACAAATACAAACACTGACATTCTTTGCCTTACCTGTTTGTTGTGGCACAAGGAAGCATAAAGGAGTCTGTCAAATAACAAGAATATTTTGTTAAACACCCTAAAGCAGATCTGTTATTATTCTGCCTGTCAGGGGAAGAAATATCAGAAAACACACAAATTCAGATCATTTTCTATTAACCAACTAAAAATAGAGGGTAGCAAGTAATTCCACTAGAAAAATGAGTAAGTACTTGAAAACCATCACATTCTATAAAGGTCTAGCTTTTGGAAACTGTAACCCTGTCATTAAATTATTTCCCCAAATCCATTCACACAGTCCTGTACTGAGTCTAAGAGGAGGAAAAAAGATCATTTTTTTCCCAAATTTGGTATCCAGCTTTCTAAAAAAAGACAAAGGCACATTTTATCATCCTGGAAGAAGTGACTTCAGTGAAGCAGATAAAGAGTCTAATAAGGCCTAATTATCTCATGTTGTGATTCTTTTTAAATCACTTGTAACCTCAGGAAGAATTTTAATTATCTTGTATAATAAAGTCTTTCCTTATTTCACCCCCATTAGGAGAAAAGACATATTAAACCTTATTTTTGTCAAAAGATAAGAGCAGTATTAAGTTTAAATTGATGTCATTATGAAATATTCGGTATCAGGATTACAAATTTCAACTTCAGTAATTATTCGATTGGTCACAAAAGGAGTATCATTTCACTGCCAACTCCTAGAAAGAGGCCATCACTGCTCTCAGCTCACATGCGATACACCAGGGACAGTGGGGCGAGAGAAAAATGTGTTCTTTCTATTCCAGTAGAGCCTTATGATTCCAAGGTTAAATTACTGAAGCAGTTTGGGAGGTACTTTTTAATATGATATTCAAAAAGTTTTCTCCTCATTATCAACTCTTTAATAAACACTTCAAAGTTTCTGTGAGCTTCTCTGCTGGGAAAAACACTAATTCATGAGTCTTCTTCCCAAACATACGCGGTTCACCCATTGGGATTCAAGAACTCAAGAAGGAAATGTTATGCGAGCGTCTGCATATGGAAAGACAAAGTTTCCTGTCCTCCTTTTCCTATTTCTCCTACAAATGCACTCTCTTCATGCCTGGCACAGAGCCTCTATCTTGCAATATGGTTCTGCCAGGAGGTACAGCCTCTCTCACTCAGGAAGGGCCTTTGAAACAGGGTGTTAATCTATTCTCCCGCCTTTGTTCCTAATCTATATAAAATAACAAGAGCTGGCACTGACTAGATGCTAGGCATCGTGATAAGCATGTCCCAACACATTTATCTCATTTTTCTTCCCAACAATTCTATCCACATTTATTAATGAGGTAACTGAGCCTTAGAAATATTCAGCGGCTTCGCTGAGGTTACACAGCCAGTAAATGACGGAATTTGAATGCATCACTACTTGAATACACACTACATTCCCTTAACCACCACACCAACTGTACCGCTGTCCTTTATTTTGACAGTGAGGAGGTAGTTGCTTTCCTCCCATATATAGAAATGCAACTTGGATATTCATGATGTCCAGGAAAAGCATGTAAATTTCCATATACTTATATCTCTATGTGGCCATCTTTGACCCTGGCCACAGAAATGTAAATGTAAAGCAGACCACTGGCATACTAAACTTCATGTTAATACTTATGCTACAGAATTAAATATGTACAGAATTCAACTACATCATATTTTACTTAAAAAGCTCAACTTCTCTTTGGCTTACTTCAGTACGAGTCTGTCTTAGTCAGATCAAATCCCACAGGCAGTGTATAGGGATGGGCAGGAAGAAGGTCATCTTCATGCATTTAGGGGCTCAAACTTTCAAGGGCTCTGACATTTTGCAAAGTTGTCTTAGGGGCCAACCTCTAGCCTGGGACCTTGGAAAGAAAGGGTGGAGGACAGAAGAAAAAGGGTTCTCTGAGTCAGGCAGAGAAGTACCCAAAAAAGATAAGGAAAGGATTAGGTGAACAGCAAGCCAGTCTTATTTATCTTAGGTATACACAGTATACATACATGTTTATACTTGTATGTATATTGGATGTATGTATACACACATAGGTGTACATATTGGATGAAAAGTTATAATTACAAGAGTCAGTGCTGGGTATTCTACAGCATGTGATGGAATTTCATTTTTTAATGTGTTTTTTTTACTGTCTCTCAAATTTTTTAACTATTGTTTAGCTTGTATCTGTATTAAGACCCTTTATTTACTCTCTAGGAGAAGATGGGGGACTATACTTAATTAAAGAATATCCTTTAGGACCAAATAATAATAATATTAATATTAAGAAACATTTATACAACATTTCTTATGTGTCAGGCACTATTCTAAGTATTTTACACATACTAACCCATTTAAGAAAACCACTGTGGTTAGCCTTTTATTATTAATATGTGAATAGTATTGCTTTAAATTGCGTTATTCGGTTTTGTTCTAGGTAGGCTAAACTATTGCCTCATAATCTTTTCTGAACTATTAATTTGATTAGAAAGCTCTTTTTTTTATTTTCAGTTAACACAAAGATAAACTTGAGACAAGCTTACCTATATAATCTATTAAAACACAGTTTGCAGGGCCTCTCTCCCAGAGTGTATGGTTCACTGGTCTGGGATTTGTCAGTTTGCCCAAGAATTGTCAGTTTCCCTGGGTGACAGAGACGCTGTTGGTAAAGGTAAACTAAAAAGACTGAGTTTGTAAAGGCCTGGTGAAAACCTATCTGAAGAATATAGAGCCTTGGAATCTGTAGGGAATGCAAGAGAATGGCTTACAAGAAGGGGTACAATTCTTAATAGAAACATAAAACACAATGCCCCGAGTTTTTAGTATAATAAGATTTCCAAAAGTCAGGTAGACAGACAAGGCTTCCGCTGAAATTATGTCATTTTGAGTTTGCACATCTCCGTAGATGAAGGAGATGCTGTGTTCTGCTGGTGCACATTGTGGGACTTCCCAAGCCCCTTTTAAAAAAGAAAACTTCATGGATTTTAGAGCAGCCTGATAATTACAGAAGCCTTGGTAGAGAGAAATGAGAAGGCAGCCAGAAAGAGATCTCACGGGCAATCCATCTGGCCAAGAGGAAGGGATGCTAAGATAATCAGGAGAGATGGGGCTCTGAAAATGAGCCTGAGGACGGCACAGCCTAACCAACCCTGACAACCCGTGTGGGGTGGACACATGCAGAGCAAGGACACCATTCCTCAACGCTGGACTGCTTCTGACTCTGTAATCTGAGGAGCAGGCAGAACCTGACATCGTGATGGATGCCCCACTCCTCTTCCTCCATGAATAATGTTGCTCAGGATCTCCTCAGTGCCAGAGTCAATTTCAGGACCTCTGCAAAACATGATTGTATCTGGGGCCTTTTAAGTTCCAACTGTGAGATTGGTTTGTAGGACATTTTTTCTAAAATGAATTATTACATGTTTTGGTCTCTGCTCCTGATTCTCAATGCCTTTGCTAGATTGGTTATTTTAAAAGTCCTGTTTTATCCATAAGATAGCAACTTGATTCTGTCTTCCATGCTGGGAAAGAAATTGCTATCATTGCACCAAAAGCTGATTTTTCCCTATTCTTCTAAGATGATGTTGGATTGGGAAGGGTGATCAGCTACTGACTCCTCTACGTTTCTTCCATCTGAGAAGGACCCCTCACAAGCAGAATGTCACTGGTAACCAAGAGGCCTTATGCACTAAGCCCAAACATGTAACACAGCTCTTTAAGAAAAGGAATTGCTCCCTGAGAGTCTCTCTGGGCGAATATCAGAATGCCACCAAGCACTTGCGTGTGAAAAAGGAAAGGCTCGGAACAGGCCGTGAGATGGCAAAAAGGAAGTCATTCATTCCAGCAACTCTGCCATTAGTAGTTTGTTTTTTCATTCAACAAACGTTTATCAAAGGCCACTGCATACCCACTGGACTCAGGAGGTACATGGGAGAAAAGTCACATGGATGGTCCCCTCAAATACTCTATATTTCAGCAGGAAGACCAGATACTAAACACCTACAAGCATCATTAGCTAACTGTGATTGTGGTGAGGCCCGTGAAGCACTGCCCCATCCTAGGCGGCTGACCCAGTCACCGAATTAGGGGAACCTTTCCTCAGGAGCTGACTCTCCTGCTAAGTCCCAAAAGGTGAGTGGAATTCTTCTATAAGGGGGATTTCAGCAGAAAAGACCTGTTTGAAGACCCAAAGATGGGACAAGACACAGTGCATCTGAGAAACTAGCAGAGAGCTTGTATGAAGGCAATGGGCGGGCGCAAGACATTCAGCAGGAGGGCTCCCCAGACAGTCCACGTGGCACATCTGTGGGCCCACAACTGAAGGGCCAAGGCTCTTTGGACATCAGGCACTCTGTCCAGAATCATCCAAGTGCTGCTGTCCCATCTACTTTTTTTAATCCAAAGCATCCAGTGTAGTGTTTGGCAGAAAAAGATGTGCCGTGAATGTCAGTTGAATATTGAATAAATTAATCAAAAAAGTAAGCATGTGTATACAATCTCTTTCACATATTGGAATCTGTGCTTTGGTCCATTTGCTGCAACACTGCAAACTCAGATAAGTGTCTGGGCTTCTTGAATTTGAAAAGGCAGCCGAAAATAATTATTGAATTCTGAGTCACTATTCTCTCAAATTAATTCCCAATGTAGCATATGCACTCTTATCCAGCATTTCTGCTTTTTCTGTCCAAATGAAATGAGTATTTTTCAAAAGACATATGACAACATTGATACCGTATCAGATACCAGAAAAATTCTAAAATCTTGATTTACAAGAGCCAGAAGAGATGTTAGTATCAGAAGCAGCCAAAAACAATATTGATGATGGAAAGTAAGACCTTCTCCCTACAAAATTTTTCCACTCTTCACACACTTCTTTTTTCTCATCCATCCCCATCCCTGAATGCATTCAGCCAAAAACTTTAGAAATTAACAGCAAGATGTACATTTTAGACAGCTGATACTTTCTCATTCATTCTGTTCATGTTTTTATTCATCTGTTCCTATTTACTGAGCTGCTACCATATATCAGGCACATTGCTAAACACAAGAGATGCAAAGGTGGGTGTTAACATACTCTTTACCATCAAGAATGTTAGGAGAGGCAGATACATAAGTGCTAATGTGTCTCACAAACCCTCTTGAGGGTTTTTCAGTGCTATACATACCTTTTTTTTAAGAAACTTGTATGTTCTCTCAAGAAGTTATAAATCAATGTGACTAGAGTTAAATTTGATGACAGGAGAAATCAGTCAAAAAATTGAAATACTTTTCAAAACTATTTTCTATGGGATAATAAAATAAATTTCTAAAGAGAAACAAGTGGAGGAAATGCACAAATTTCAGTTGCAAAAAAAGGTGAAAATATTGAAGACCATACATTAGTAAATAATCCTTGAAAAACAGAAAAATAAAAGAACCTGCGACAAAGTAGGTATTCTTTCCTTCTCTCTTATCTCTTGGTTTATTAGCTACCAAGTCACATGTAAAGTAGAAATGGTACTGTTGAAGTTAAGAGGGGGAAATTATTTGGAGGACATCTTTGATGTTATAAGCAGGGAATTGTTTGAGCAACAAAAATGTCTTCGGATGGCAGGTTACGAAGGGGAAGGACTTGCTGGGCTTTGTGGTGCCCAAATCTTGAAACAAGTCACAAAAGCAGGGAGGGATTAGTGTGGATCACAAGATGAACAGAAGTTATAAAAAATATATATTTATTGTGCAGTTGAGCACTGAGGACCCTGAGAACAGAAAGACCTTGACTGGAAGTATCCATACCATCGGTGGGAGAAGACTGCCACTGCCCGCTCACATTGGCCTGTGTCCTCATACAGGCCCCAGACACGTTCCTCACAGGACACCTCCCTGCGAGGCAATTCCAGCACGAGTGGCATAAATCTGCACTTCAGATCTAGTCACTCTACAGCTAGTCTATTTTCCTGGTTATATACAAAAATATCAGCTTAGGTATGAAGATTATGGTCGTTAGAACATTTTTGAAATATTTAACTTCTGAAAAACATAAAATCTCTTCAATTTTTCATCTTCTAGAAAGTCAGAGAAGCAGATCCCTATTTTTTTCCTCTTGAGGTTAAAAAAAACTCAACTCAGTCCCCTATTTCACACTACTTGAAGTAGCTAGAATTTATTCTTTGAGCAAGTTTCCCACTAAACTTAGTCAAACACACCCACAATTGTTCATGTGTGTATAAATATACATGAGGAAGTGATTTATTGTGAGTGAAAATATGAAATCACCTGGAAAATAAAGGGATGTCTAATCATTTTTCAAAATTACCCATTATGAGAGCTCTTTAAATACTGAGTTTCTATGATGAGTTTTTATAAAATTATTAATTCATAAATATCAATTTACATAACATCACTACTCTCACCGAACTACATCCTCTTGAGCCTAACTCCAGGCCTTTTATGATGTGGAACATACAATAAAACCTAAATTACCCATGTAACTGATTATGGTCCTTTACAAATAACTAAACACAGTTGATTTTTTTTTCCCCCACAGGTAAAAAGATAACTGCAAATATGACCAAATAGCCTGGATTTTGAGAAATGATTCAATGTCAGACTATCTTGACTTTTTTCTTTGGAGTCAATGAAACCACAGCCTGTTGTCTCCTGGAAGAAGTGATGACAATCAATATGCCAAATGGTTGTTCTCTGAGTGGAAGTGAGACAAAATTTCGCTACGGGCTTCTTCTCTCTCTGGAAAGACATCTTGCTTTCCGTGATGGAGGCCGCCTGCCCCTAGCCTCATTCTGTGGGGAGATGGGAGTCTCCGTCGGTGCCCAGACTCAGAGGGTCAGAGGTGGTAATGTTGGCAGAGCAGAGATGGGAGTGCTGGTGGGGAGGCCTCCACGGGGATGGCGGTTACCAGGCCCTGCACTGGCACAGGGGCAGGGCAAGAGCTAAGACACAGACCCTCTGGGCCTGATGGGAAGCGACCCCTCCCTGAGGCCAACAGGACACCCAGTGTCACCAAGGGAAGCCAGCTGTATGGGGCTCCTCAGCAGCCGAGGGAGCAGTGTGAGAGCAAGAGGGGAAGGCCAGAGCCGAAGCAAGTGCAGACTTGCTGGGAATCCCTGGAGCACGTCTGTGAGCACACCCACAGAAATACAGGGAAACTCTCAAGGAGACCCATTCTAGCAAGGGAGCTAGTGGGAGATATTGCAGCAATTACAGGGATTCAGGGCCTTTTTATGCAGCCATTCTCCTTTTTTGACATGTGCCTCCAGATAGACACATAACTTGCTCTCTCACCTGCTTTAGGTATCTGTCAAATATCACCTTATAAAGAAGTACCACCTTTCTTAAAATAGTAATACACACACACGAACACACACAGTTCCCATCCTGTACCCTTACTTTAATTTTCCAGTGCACTATAACAATCTGATATGTCTGACACGTCACATATTTTATTGTTGGCTCTTTTGACTGGAAGCTCTGCAAAGTAGAAATGAATGCCTATTTCGGCCACTCTTTTGTTTCCACTACTTAGAGTAGTGCCTGGCAATCAACTATTATTTGTTGAAAAGGTAAGTAAATGTATCCTACACTGTGCATGGTCTATAGTCTCTCAGTCCTCTGTCCTATACCCTGTCTCTGTCCCAGTCTAGCTATTCCAACAGCCATATCTCAAACCTGTCATTGACCATAATCAACTGGCCACCCGGCATCTCTTTCATCTCCTAGCTTATTCAGTCCCTCCAACCATAGACCCTCTTCAAACTCACTAAACTCCTTTACTTTCTTCAAACCATCAATTCTTTCCTTCGAACCCCACTCTTTACTTCTGTTAGCTCAGCTTCCATAAAATATTTCAATAACATTTCTTGATCTATACTTTGGTTGTTCTGTCCTGCTGGATGGCTCAACTCTCCCCGTCACTGTGACCACACCTCACAGCTGCAGAGTCACACAACAGAGCCAATTGGATTATATTCTATGGTCAACCTCACATTGTTTCTCAAATCACCCACTTTCATTCCTTCACTTTCACCAGATGTCTCCTCCCAGTGTACAGAGAAAATAAAAGCCATCGGATGGCAAATCCATTGTCTTTTCTACAGCAAGCATGCAGGACCACTCACATCTCACACATTCTATCAACGGTCTCGTAGACCTGGATCCCATCCTCTCGTGCCTTCCGAGGAACTCACACTACCAACTACACTTTGTTCATATTCTTCCTATGAGCTCACTGGGTTTCTAGGGCTGCCATGAAAAAGTGCCACAGACTGAGTGGCAAACAATGGGGATTTGTTGTCCCACAGCTCTGGAGGCCAGAAGTCTGAGATCAGCGTGTTGGCAGAGCCGGTTCCTCCTGAGGGCCACAGATTCTGTTCCATGCCTATCTCCTAGCTTCTGGTGGTTTACTGGAAATCCTTGGCATTCTGTGGCATGTAAAAGCATCACCCCAGTTCCTGACCTCACCTTCACCTTCACTGGCTTTCTCCTGTGTGTTTATCTCTGTGTCCAAATGTCTATGTCCTATAAGGATATCAGGCCCACCCTCCACCAACATGACCTCATCTTAACTAATTACACTTGCGATGAACTATCTCCAAATAAGGCCACATACAGAGACATAGGGGGTTAAGGCCTCCACATGTGAATTCTGTCATGACCAATCCAACCCACAGCAGATCTATATCCACCCCACTGCCTTTTAAATAAGCTTAAACCCCTCCCCTTAAGAAAAAAATCAACAGAGCTCACATTTCATTCTAAATTCGACTCATCTCCCTATTCTTCCCTTAACAGTCAATTATTTTTATTGTTTTCTTTACCTGATGTCTCTATTTCTTTATTTCCCATTCTCTCCTTGATCCACTCCAAAAACTCTCCAGTAAACCTAGGTAAACAATGCCCTCCTGTAGATAACACAACAGTAACTTTAGTCCACAGCTTATCTAGCCCTCCCAGAAGCATGTGACAACACCAAACATGCCCACCTGCTTGAAATATTCTCCTTCACCAGGGATTAGCACCACCATTGTTTTGCTTTTACCTTTCTACTCACTTTCCTACTTTGTTTGAAATCTAACCAACTCCTCTGAAGCCCGTAGGTAAGCCTATTACCCTTGCTCCTGGATATCCTTTTGTTCTCTATATTCTCTTGATAGGTGAGCTCATTCACACTTAAGGCTTTAATTACTGCCCAGACACGGGTAATTGGAAATTGATTATCTCCAGCCCAGGTCTCTCCATGATTGCCAGACCTGTGAATCCTACTGCCTCCCCCTCCATCCCTTTGTTAGCACAGCGATCCTCCTCCAGGGTCTCCAGCAATGAATTGAGGCATCGTGCAGACTTCGCTAATGGACCATATACCAAAGCTGTTATTTCTTCCTTTAACTTCATCTTGTCCTCCAAGTGAATTGGGTTTAAAGTATTTAAAAGCATCTACAATTGTAATTATTGAAAATGAAACATTTATTTTAAGTGTGGTTGATACACAATATTATACTGGTTTCAAGTACACAACATAGTGATTCAACAGTTATATATATTATTCAATGAAAATGAAACATTTTACATGCAAAAGTTCATTAACTCCCATAACAATTCTATCAGGTAATTTTATTTATTCACATTTTGCAGATGTGGAAACTGGGCTTAGAAAAGTTAACTCCCTCCAGATCACCTAGATAGCAAATGATGTCTGTGTCAACCTAAATCTGGCCTCAGAATCTGAACCTTTAGACACACTATTAAACTCTGATCATGATCACAGTGTATATTGAAGTCATCGGGAGAAAGCAGAGAGCCATATTTAACCCTGATTTTGAGGAATTAAGAGAAAATATGGATAGATAGAGAAGTGAGAAAATCATGCTGCTTGAGCAAAGCAAAGATTAAAGTGACCCTGACATATGAGAGGGACATCAGAATCCAGTCCAGTGGACCAGAGCACCTATTGAAGATTATTATATAAAGGTGAACATACAAACTAAGCTCATAAGACACAATTTCTTGAATGCCAGGCTAAGAAGTTAAAACATGAACCTCTAAGCAACAGGAAATAAAGAGCAAAAATGCAATGATTTTAAAGAACATATTTGTTTGTACTGTCCTTTCTGATAGTACCCAGATCTCTAACAGCCATCTGGGTTCAGAGGTACAGTGAGGACATAAACTCCTCCTTCCTGAGTTATAACTGATAACTCATAGATAGGTACAGTAATGTGATTCTAGCAATGAGCATGCAGTAAAGGTGGTTATGCTTTTAAGAGTAAATTTCTAGATATCTGATAAGATTTAGAAAAATGTGCTCTGCTGGACCCAGTTATCTCCTCTTTTGTATAGTAATGCATCTTTTTCTCCATTAAAGATCTATGCCAGAAATTAATGAAAGATAGGGATGTGCACCATGTTCTAGGAGATGATGGTTAAAAAAAAATTCATTCTTGTGATGACTGCTTATATTCAGCTTCCAAAATGCCTTATTCTTACAGCAGAGCTGATGAACCAGGGGATGAACTTGCTGACCCACAGAAAGATTGAAATCATTCATAGATTGGACCTACATTGGACCAGGCAATTTGCTAGGGACTGGAGATATGTGGAACAACATGGTCCCTATCCTCACAGAGTTTATGGTCTTTGGGGAAAGACAAACACTAATCAAATAAATACAAACATACAAATTGATATTGGTGAGGGCTTAGAGTATATAATTCACTTAAGTGTGGCAGTTAAAATTTGTTTTCTTTGTTTCATGCCACATACCTTGATATGTGATCAGAATTCCTGTCTTACATGATTCTATTGAGTAGGTTCTCAAATGACTTATTTAATTTCATTAAGTTTCAGTCTCCTCATGTATAAAATGGGAGTAATAATAACAAATGGGTAGTTTTATGCTGATAAGTGAGAAGATTTATGTGAAATTGCTTAGCATTGTGCCTAAAACACACTAAAAATTAAAATGTGTTAGCTATTGTTACTCTTAAAGCAGTGCCTCTTAGGGATCTGCATCATTCATGCTTTGGGATACAGAATCTGATTGGTCTAATAGTTCTTAACTGCAACATCAACAATGTTTGTGCTAGCAATAAGTGTGCATTAAATATCTCATACTGGCAAATCATTGTATAGCTTTCTGGAGGAAGGGAAAGAAGGTGGCAGTCTGTTAACCTAGTAAGGGAAGTGGATATGGATATACTGACATGGACATAGACACATATACCAAGCAGGGAGCTGGAAATGCCAAGTGCAGCCTGGCTAAGGAAAAAGCCAGACTGAGGACCATCCATATCAGAGCACCGGAGTGACAGTCATGTTGTGTATAAAATGAGAGTTTCTATGGCCAGGATTCTCACCTGGCCCTGGTTGACTAGCTCACTGCACTTCTGTGGGCAATACATGGCTATTGACTCTATAAAAAGAGCTCTGCCCAGTACTCTGGGCGTGACATGGTGGCAGGGCTGCAAGGCTGCAGGAGAGCAGAGCAGAGGCTGGAGTGGTGGCAGCGCTGAGGACAGAGGCCCAGAGGATGGCTGTGTGGGACGACTGTGCAGAGAGGCCCAGAGGATGGCTGTGTGGGATGACTGTGCAGAGAGGGCCAGAGGATGGCTGTGTGGGATGGCTGTACAGACAGAAGGGCCCAGAGGCAGAGACCGGCTTGCTGCCTGCAGACTTGCTCTGAGTGAATGGGATTCTAGTGACTGACATGCCACCTGGAAATAAAGTTGGGTATAACCCTTTCACCCCAAGAACGTTTTGCTGTCATTTTCTTTGGTCACATTGAATCAATAGCAAGCTTGCCTGGGCTGAAACCCATTGGCAAGACACATGTCAATAGTAGGGAGTCTGACCTGGAGCTGGAGGCAGGACAGAAGCCCAGATGGAAGCAGAAGAGAAGACTGATCAAATGGGAAACCTTTCAGTTCCACCCTGGCCTCCTGGTTTGGAGAGTATCTTAGCCAGTGTCAACCTAGGGGAAAAATAAAAGATACGTGTTTCAGAGATGTTTCTATAAAGTCATTATATCCATGATCATCCTAGTTGCTTGATACCAACTTCAATACAAGATGCAGCCTAAGGGGTACAAAACAGTCCTAAGTCTCAACTGTTTAGGATTTCTTCACATCTCAGAGCTGTTGCTTTAAAAGTCTCAACCTGAAAACATGTCCATATAAAAACCTGTACCTGAGTGTTGATAACAGCTTCACTCATAGTGCCAAAAGCTGGAAACAATCAGCATGTCCTTTAATAGGTGACTACAAAGAGGTGAAAACGAATATCAAGTTGAGTTGAAAAAGATGTGGAGGAACCCTAAATGCATATTGCTAAGAGAAAGAAGCCAGTCTGAGAAGGCTACCATACTATATGATTCTAACTAGATGACATTCTGGAAAAGGCAAAACCCTGAAGACAGTAAAAAGATCAATAATTTCCAGAGGTTTGGTGGGAGGGAGGGATGACGAGATTGGAGGGGAGGAGCATAGGTGATTTTTAAGCCAAACTATTCTGTATGATACTGTAACAAGGGATACGTATCTTTATATGCTTATCAAAGCCCACAGAAGATGTAGCCCCAAGAGTGAACCCTAGTGTAAACTGTGGACCTTGGATGATAAGGACGTGTCCACGCTGATCAATCATAAGAAACGTACTGCTCTGGTGTGGGGTGTTGGCAGTGGGGGTGGCTGTGGGAGTGTATTGGGGGAGAGGGCACCTGGGAACTGTCTGTACTTCCCACTCAATTTTGTCATGAATCTAAAATTGCTCAAAAAAAAAAGTCTATTAAAAAAACACTCAATGGAAAGACATTGTGTAGACAGAGGGCATGTATGGGAGAAAGGCTTTTTTTTTCCTTGTTTTACCTTTTCAACCTTTTGAATTTTGCATCATAACAATATATTACTTTCAGTGAATATTTTTTAATAAAAAGTAAAAATAAATATCCACATCAAAGATGTTTGTTTGAAGTTTACACGTAACTAAATAATACTTAGTCCTTTATCTTTGGGGACATGTGGAAACATGACTGGCAACCTGAAGGCACCTACAAATCATTACCTCCATCTCATCACATGGAAAACAGACACAGCACAGGAAGGGCCAGCCTGCAGTCACTCTGCCGTGTGCCTGGAATGAATGTTTATCTGGCCAGGAAGATGCTTCCTCTCTCTCTTCTTGCTGTTTTGCTGCTGCTTTGTATCGCAGGTGCAAACAACAGAGGTGCCATCGGCTGTTCTAATCTGTCATAAAGGCAGTAGAGTTAGCATGACAGATTGTTCAAAATTAATAAACCTTGAACCAGTTGCAGTTTGAAGACCTTTACCACTTAGAAATGATAGTTAATCTTTATACTTGGTCACTGGCCTCTTCCTCGTGGCCAAGCCATGTCATTCAGCCTGGGGAGAGGTTTAAAGGTAATGCCATAATCCTCTGGTCTCCCAATAACACAGCCCAAGGACGCACACCCAGGAACAGGGGCCTTCTCCATTCAAGTCTCCAAATAACGAAATGGATATAGAAGTAAAGGTGAGGGATGACAATAATAGCTAACATTTACTGATAATAATGTGCAAGGCATTGTTCTAAGCACCACACAGGTATTAACTCACTTAACCCACGCCACCACCGTGTAAAGTAGATGAAGCTATTGTTCCCATTTTATAGATGAGAAAATCAAACTATGCAGAGGTTAAGTATCTTTCTGAGGTCACCTAGAAATAGAGTCAGTCTGTAAACTCTGGCAAGCTATATCCACTCAGTATAGAATACACCTGCCCATACTTCCCCAAGCACTAGGGTTTCAACAGAGAGGCCACGGCTATCAGCAGGATTGTGGAAGTTATTCTTACTCAGTGGTTTGAAATATTCTGGGGAAGAGGAGAAGCAGTCTGAAGGGTTCATTCTGTTCAGAAGCCTAGTGTTCTTGGGACATTAGAGTCTGCAGGGAGGTCTTGTGCAATAGTGTCAGGGCTTCAGGAGCCAGGATGAGAATTTCAGGAACCAGCCCCACATCTATTATTGAGACTTGGGTGCTGCACAGGGGCCTAGGTCCAACCTCAGGAGTAATCAAGATGTCTTAGGAATCTTAGAATACACCTCAAAGCAGCAATTCTCAAAGTGTGGTCCCCAACCAGCAGCTTTAGCATCACCTAAGAACTTGTTAGACATGCAAATTCTTGGACCCTATCTCAGGTCTCCTGAATCAGAATCTCAAAATGGGGCCAAAAGTCTGTTTGAACAGTCTTCTAGGCGATTATAATGTATGCAAAGAGCCACTGCCCTATAGGACAGCCCATATTTGATCCACGTCCTTCTTCCTCAGAGCACCCTGCATGACAGCTATTTTCTGGGTGTCCTTAGAAGAACCTGACCTCTCTGAATTCTGTGGGACACCCACCTGTGACAGTAGCACCTCCAATGAGCTGGAGAGAGGAACTTGGAGTTGAGTTTTGCCATTCCTCTTTTCTAACTATTCTGAAAGAGATTTCTCTTCTTTGGAAAATGTCAAAGGCAAACTAAATCATCAACAAGTTCCTTTTTGACAGGAACAAATGGCTGTGGAAAAATATTTCCAGCTTGGATGGTTCATTGTATTGAAACCCCAAGTCGCCCCAGCACCCTTGGCCATTGGTGGCACGGTGCAGGTTCCTACTGAATCAAAGAGAGCACAATGCCTGCGTGAGCCGATTATGCTGAACCTCTCCCAGACTCAGGAAACCCAGCACAGAAAATCTCACAGAACCTTTAGAACCTTCCCTTTTCCCTCATCGGTGAAGACAGCATGTTAAAAAGATGTGTAGGTGATTGTTCTAAGGATCTGTTCCACCTGCTCCAAATACAGGAAACTGCGGACGCGACTTTTGTAATAATGGAGAGTTTCTGGAAACACCGTTCCAAAAAGGATTGTGTTCCTCACACGCCCCCTTGTGGCTACTCAGAGATAATGCAATCAGTCGTTGATCACTGGACTATGATCTCACTTTAAAGCCTTACTCAGGGAATACGAAATCTAAGAATTCAGGGACTGGGGAGCTTGTCTTTCCATAATTATGCTTTCCTTGGGCCTTGTGGAAATCTATGGAGCTATTCTTTCTGACAGGATTGTATGTCCCAACTAAAGCTGTTTTGCAAAGAATAGCATATAAATATTAGCTTTTTGTTCAAAGAATTTATAACAACTAAGGAGGCTGCAAGTGCAAGAGGATAACTGTGTAACTGGTGGCTGTGTTTACATGGGCAAAGCAACATACAAGAGAGGTTGGATCATTTGCAGGATAATTCATCAATTGACCAACACAACCTATAAAGGAAATAAATGTACATGCATATTTGCATGTTTTGACATTATATATATTTGGTGTGTGCCCTGCACAGCCCCCATAGCAAATTGCCTCCTGCTGTTGGTTGTGTTCTGAAATCCAGCATCCTCCATGGGGCTATGCCACCCTGAGCAGGCAGGAGGTGGTGACTTTCCTAGCTCTCCTGGGACAGTGACACTACCCTCCCCTTGGCCCTCATTTTTCAACTGAAAAACATTTCCCCACCCCATTAACCTCTGCAAATATAAAGCCTTCCCTACTGACATACTAAGTTTATAAGTGTTATATTCCTGCTGGTCTCTCTTCTAGCTTTAGCAGAGAAGTCTGCCTAAGATAATAAATGCCCGTTACAAGATCTGATGTGCTGTGCAGTGTCTAACTAGTCACCTCTTACAGATAGTAAATGAAAGTTTGATAATGGGAAGATTACATTAATTATTCACGTTTTCTAATTGTCTAGAAATAAAAATCGGTTGTCAGAAGCTAGACAAAAATTTCCAGAACACAGAAACATGAGGATGAGTGAGGGTGTCAGGAAGCATGTAGGATTTAGGACAAGGACCCTGGTGCTCTGGGCTACTTGAGTGGGGCAGTCTTTTGCTGTCAGGGCTGCCCTGTGCATTGTGGGACACACTCCTGCTGTTTACCTACGCTGTTAGCACCTCCCTCAGATATCTCCTGGCATTGCCTAATGTCCTCTGTTGGAAAAGCCACCCTCAGTTGAGAACCACTGATTTATGAGGGCAATGCTGGTAGCAAAATTACTAAATAATGCAATGGGTTAACCAAGATGAAACAGAAGATAACCTGAGCACAGGGCACTGTGAGGTAGAGCAGAGACAATGGATTTTGGACTTAGTGAGACCAGGACTCAGATTGAATGATGTAACCTTAGGCCTGTTATTTTTCCCTGTGTCTCAGTTTTTACATATGTAAAAATAATAGCAATAACATAACAACAGTAATAATAATAAGGTTGCTCAGAAATCAAATGAAATAAAGTATAAGAAGAATCTTGTATATTGCTTACTATGTAACAATGTCAACAGATATCAGTGTCCTTTCCTCCACAGAAGTTTCTAGAAATAAAATGTAGTTTATTTAGGATACTTTAAAGGTGCTCTGAGAGACTGGTATAGGAGGGATGGAAAGATCCCTGTACTTGGGATCCTTTGTGAATAAAGTCATATTAGCCTCCTTCTGAGGAATTGTTCCTGTAGTACAGTCTGTGCCCATTCAAAACAAGGTGCAGCACAGATATCTTAGCTCTCCAGATCAATAATCACTCGAGAGCAGCAAAGCATGTAAGATCATTCCAGAAACAGAACTATTTATATTCCTTAAATGCCCACTTTGGTCTCTAATTTTCAATCAGAAAAGTACATGGAGAGTAAAATTCTCACACTTTTGTGTCAAGGAAACATTCTTGGTGAATCTGAAGCGGCAGAATGTTTGCACTATTATTTGGGTCTGATATATGTCCTTTCATGACCTAATGAATGCTGTGTTTTCAGATGACTCCTATAATGTTTCGTGGAAACCTTAAGTAACTCTGGGAACATCATCATTGTCCCCACTGTTCCTCAAAGCTTTAATTAAATCATTTACTTATATATTAGAGCAATCACCTAAAATAAAAAGATGTTAAAATGATTTTTACATTGTCACACATTAACCACTATGGCATTGGTGATTATTCATGAACTTCATTCCATTAAAGATTAGTTCCCCTTTTCCTGGAATTCCTGCACCTTAATCTGTTCACATTTCTGATTTTCTCCTTCTCTCTGATGTTCAGGACCCCTGGTTTGAAAATACCAGCCTGGAAGAGGATTGAAACTTTCCATTTTTTAAACTTCACCCATGCCATTACCACCACCACAAATTATTTTATGTTAATTATATGAAATTAACATTATTTGACTTTTTGACCTACAAGAATGATGAGTTCATATAGTTTAAGCTAAAACTCTATCCCTATTTCTCTCTTAAAATTCTGCTCATCCAATGCCACATTCCTCGTGGAATTCTCCACAGTGGCCCCCACCCTGAGACACCCTCCCCTTCCTAAAGAGACCTACTTTGCAATGTGCTGTTGACGCTTCCTCGTGGCATCGCTGTTGGGGGTGCCTCCTTGGAGAGCATTAGGCTGCAGAACTCAGCCAGGAGAGCTATGCTTGACTCCTGACTCTACTAAGTAATTTGCTGGGTGGTAAGTTATTTGGTCTTCCTAAGTCTCAATTTCCACACTTAGAAAAGGGTTGTTTTAAGTATTAAGATGATGGAGTCAATATTTTACATACTGAAGTAAAGTTGTTGCTGCCTGTAAATGACATGATGCTTTTATATAGAAAATTCTAAAGAAATGTGATACTGATGGGTACTGATGGAGTGTCCAGGAAATGGTCATCTTTAAAAATGATTGGTAGTAGCATTGATGAACTCCTGACACCATGCCTCATTCACTGCAGCCTCCCCATGGTTGTGGGCAGACCTTAAGTATTCAACAAATAATAGCGACACAGTGCTACAATAGCTTACTTTTGTTGGGCACTTACTCTATGTAGTAGTATGCTAAGTATTTTCCTTGTATTATCTCATATAATCCTGACAACAATTCTGTGTGGCAGATACTGTTATCATCACCATTTTAGAGATAAGGAATTTGAAGTAAAGAATTGGCTGAATGGACATGTCCACACACATACAGCATTAAAGACTGGAAACGCTGTCATCTGACGTCAGACTCTGTAATCTCACGGATGCTTCCCTGGTAGCTTCTGAGATGTATTGGAAAGGCCTCAAATTTCTTCCTAGTTTACAGAGTCCATGCTTCAAATAGGATATTCTTTGAGCATTGATTGTTATTTTTACTCACTTAACAAATCGATCATCTCATCTTTTATTTTATTCCATTAACTGCTTGATACATACTTCATTTGGGTTATAAGTATCTAGAGATTTTGTCAACAAAGCTGGGCAGTAGTTAATTATGGTTAAACTTAAGAGTTCAGTTCATGTCAATGACTTACCTCCTGGATGCACAGTACTGTGTGGGGCACTCAACAAATGTATATGAACTCCACAGAGTCCCTAGCTAAAAGTATTTATAGCTGTGTAACATTAAAAAACTAAACGTGACATTTAGTGGTAGTGCCATCAAAGACTCAAACACAATGGAACTTAGAAGGTCATTTCAACAAATATCACATAAATGTCCCTGTGTGCCCAGCCGGCACTCTGTGAGGTGCCACAAGAGTTGAACAAGAATACAATGTAACCCTGGGCAGCAAGGAACTTACAATCCTGTGAAGATAGTTACACTCACATATGCAATCAGATGATAATGCAAATCAACACATTCAATCCATCAATAAATATAGATTAAGAACTACCTACCTACCAAGTCCATGCTGGGAGCTGGGACAGGAATATTTAGGTTAGGCCTGGCTGTGCCCCCATGAATTATATAGTCTGAGAGAAAACATGACAGATTTTGTGGGAAGGATAAAAATAATATCACAGGACTTGAGTCAATGGACAGGCCTCTGAAATCAGAGTGGGATTTGAGGTTGATCTTCAACAAAGGATGATAAAATATCACTTAATGACTTAATCCCCAAATAAGACCATCAGTACAAATGCAGAATATGATATCATTAATTTCATACTGGTGGTAAAAGACAATGAAAATGATTACACTTTCAAAATATACGTTCATATTTCCAACAACTTTAACAACACTTTAAACATAGTGTTCCTACTCCATTTACTGAGAAAACTAAGGCAAAAGTAACATCAAATTTGAAAATGTTGCATACAAAGATTCTTCTAGAACTGTGTAAAAAAAAAAAAAAGTCAGGCACTATAGTTAAAATTGAGGTCTTCCATTCAATTCAAAACCTCAATTTTCAGACCTTAATATCTCAGACTTTTCAATCACAGGCAGTGGGAAGTTGGTCACAGAGAGCAGTTACTATGAAGAAGGAGACTGCTGATAGCATGCTTCTGGGGTACAACTGCTGCCCATCTCCTTTAAAATGGTTAAGTAAGCAATCCAAAGAAAAATATGTCGAGGGGTAAATTGCTAGCTCAGTCGAGATGAAAAGACCTGGGTAGGTCAAACTGCGTTTTTTCCCATTTCCTTTCATACGAGGGAGTAGTGTGAGTAAGAAGCCCGGCTACTTTTTCCCCTATGTGATGGTCTAGAAGTGCTTCCCACAGTATAATTCACATGGTATCAGGGATTATCTTCTTATCTGCAAACTAAACAAGATGAAATTTTGTCAGCACAAGTCTCCACAGACAAGATATGTCAAAAAAGATAAATTACATAATTTATATTTGCATTCCTTTGCATTTTTAATATTGTTATATTCTTTGCATTTATAGTTATATTTGCATTTTAAATATTGAATTCATTTTTAATTTCAGGGGTAAAATGATATGATATAATTAGGAATGGAGGGACATGGGACACTTTCAGATCCTTTGTTTTGCCATAGCTGCAATCAAAGACTTCTTTCCCTCCCTGATATCTGCAAGTACCCCAAAGACTAAAATAAATAAAACTAAAGTCTAACTGATTATTAATATGGTTCTATTGTTCAAATTATATTCTATTTGAATATATTCTAATATATTATTATTCTTTCCCTAACATGTGAATGGATTATACACCTCTGCTCTTGTGATGCTTCCTTGTAAGAGGCAAAATATGACCTCTGCCCTGCCATTAGGCCTGCTCATGTTAGTGGGTACAGAAGTTTCAAATATGCCAGCACAGCCTCTTGAGCTCTGACCCTCTGCCACAAGGACACCATGCCCCAGATAAAGGCTGCCCATTCAGCCAGGATCCAGAAAGGAGAAATCTCAGGGGGTGTACTACAGATGGCCTACAACACTGAGCAGAGCTGCAGCCAATTCACAGCATTTACATAGCAAGAGAAGTGAATGCTCATGTTGTAGACTGCTAAAATTCTGAGACTGTTACACAGCAAAACTGATGGTGACAATAACCAGCAGTTATCATTCTACCATACCATCACACTATTTGTATGCTATCAAGTTATTGGACAAAAATAATATGCCACCTTATCCTTATAACTGCCTTATATGTGATGATCAGAAGTGGAATAAAGGCAGAAAATAAGCTAATTCAAGAATGTGTAGTCAGAAAAAAATGTCAATATAGGAATTTCTAGCACCTGTACCCTCCCAGAAACACCAGTTGGAACAACTCTCTGTGCATGAAATTATCTTCACAAGAGCTACAGCTCAAGTTGAGGAGGGTAGGAAAGAGTCACGTTATCCCTATTACCCCTCCCCCAAGCCTGGGAAGCCCAGCGTGGAGAGATACACCCTGCCCATGGGGAGGGAGAGTGAAGCTAGTACCGATCTACACGGGGAACCCCAGCCCTGGCCTGCAATAGCACCAGGCTGACTCTCAAGCTCCAAGTTTCTCCCAGTGAACTCCCACAAACCTGGCTCAGGGCAGTTAGGCAAGAAAATGTAAAAGGCATCCAAAAAAATGCAAAGGAAGAAGTAAGACTGTGTCTGTCTGCAAATGACATGATCTTATATAGAGAAAACTGTAGACTCCAAAAAAATACTGTAAGAACTAATCAAGGAATTCATTAAAGTCACAGGATACAAACTCAACATACTAAAATCATTGCATTTCTGTGTAATAACAATGAAACATCTAAAAAAGAAATAAGGAAAACACAATTTACAACAGCATGAAAAAGAATAAAATACTTAGGAATAAATCTAACCAAGGAAGTGAAAGATCTATATATTGAAAAATTATAAGATGTTAATGAAAGAAATTGAATATATAAATAAATGGAAAGTTATCCTTTGCTTATGAGTTGGAAGAATTAATATTGTTAAAATATCCATATGATCCAAAGCCATCTATACACTCCATGCAATCACTATCAAAATTCCAATGGCATTTTCCACAGAAATAAAACTCCCAAAATTTGCATGGAATCACAAAGAACCCAAATGGCCAAAACAATCCTGAGAAAGAAGAACAAAGCTAGAGGCATCACAATTTCTGATTTCAAACTTTATTACAAAGCTATGGTAATCAAAATAGTGTTGGATTGGCAAAACATAAATCAATAAATAAACAGACAAACCAGGGCAACACAGTTGAGAACCAGAAATAAGCCCACACCTATTTGGTCAACTAATATTTGACAAGAGAGCTAAGAGTAACTGAATGGGTAAAGGATTGTGTCTTCAATAAATGATGTGAGGAAATTGGATATTCACATGCAAAAGAAGGAAATTAGATCCTTATCTTACATCACTCACAAGAATTAACTCAAAATGGATTAAAGACTTAAATGCAAGACCAAAAGCTGTAAAAGTACTAGAAGAAAACATAAGTATAAAGTTCCTTGACATTGTCTTGGCAATAATTTTTTGGATATGACACCAAAAGCACAAGCAACAAAAGTAAAAATATGCAAGTAGGACTGCATTAAACTAAAAAGATTGTGCACAGCATAAGAAACAATGAGCAAAATGAAAGTGCAACCTATGGAATGCAGTGGAAAGTTATAGAATGAAACCTATGGAAAATGCAACTTAGGGAGAAAATATTTGCAAACCATCTGATAAGGAATTAATATCCCAGTTACATAAGGAACTTATAGGACTCAGTAGCAAAAAAAAAAAGTCCAATAAAAAATGGTAAGAGGACTTAAATAGACATTTTTCCAAAGAAGACATCCAAATGGTCAACAGGTAAATGAAAAGTTTAACATAATTGATCACCAAAGAAATGCAAGTCAAAATCACAATGAGGTATCACCTCAAACCGGTTAAAATGGCTATCATCAAAAAGACAAGAAGCAGTAAGCGTTGGTGAGGATGTGGAGAAAAGGGAATCCTTGTGCACTGTTGGTGAGATGAAAATTGGTGCAGCCACTATGGAAAACAGTATGGAATTTCTTCAAAAAATTAATACTATAACTACCATATGATCTAGCAATTCCACTTCTGGGTATTATCTGAAGAAAATTAAACACTAACTCAAAAAGATATATATAACCATTTGATCAATAAATATGAGAGATGCCCTCACAAAAAAAAAAAAAAGATTGTATATCAACAATATTTTAATTTAAAAAAATTAAAAATTAAGCAACTCCTAAGGAAAAAAAAGATAACACCATGTTCATTACAGTCCCACTTCTGAATATATATCCAAAGGAAATGAAAGCAAGATATCAAACTCCCATGTTCTTTGCAGCTTATTCACAATAGCCAAAACATGGAAACAACCTATGTTCCCACTAATGGGTGAATGGATAAAGAAAATCTGATGTGTGTGTGTGTGTGTGTGTGTGTGTGTGTGTGTGTCTGTGTGCGTGTGTGTCTGTGTGCGTGTGTGTGTGAAATGCAATATTATTCGACCATAAATAAGAAAGAAACCCTGCCTTTTTGACAATCTCAGTGGTCCTTGAGGGCATTATGCTAAGTGAAATAAATCAGAGAAAGATACATACTATATGATCTCACTTATAGGTGGAATCTGAACAAGCTAGTCTCATAGAAATAGAGGATAGAATGGTGGTTGGCAGAGGTCATAGAGGGGAGAAAATGAGGAGACGTCGATCAAAGGTACAAGCTTCTAGCTTTAAGATGAATAAGTTTCAGGGATCTAATACAGTGTTGACTATGACTAACTGTATTGTATTCTTTAAAGTTAAAAGTAGATCTTAAATGTCATCACTACAAAAAAAGTAATTATATAAGGGAACGGTGGTGTTAACTAACCTTATTGGGTTATCATTTTGTAATTTATTTGTATCAAATCATGTCATATGTCTTAAACTGAAATATAAGTCAGTAATGTCTCAGTAAAGCTGGGGATGAGAAGAACATGCAACAGTTATTCTCTTCCCCTTGGAACACCCACAAAACCAGCAACAGCTCCTCTTGTCTGCACCCACTCCACACACACATACTCGCTGAGGAACTAGCCCCATCATACGTACCTGAACGTCAGCCTGTGAAGTGGCCTGACATTAGAAGGCAAAGAGCCAGAACTAATCTGAGTAAGTACAAACAGCACAGAGCAGCCCTGAAAAGCTAATAAGCAAAATGCCCATGACTAACATGACCCCGTGGCCACTCTCTCAGAGCAGGCTCCATGTCATGCCTATCAATTTTTAAGATAATATATATTTTATATATCCTACCTCTTGGGAGAAACTGTATTTTAAAACCTTAAGCTTCTCTTCTCCCAGTTTTAATCTACTTTATTTGGTCCCATCATAATTCCTTTCTATCAACTTTCCCATTCACATGGCCATGTTTATTCTTGCCTCACTCCCTACCCATGTTCTCAAATCTCAGTCAGTCCCTGCTCTTCTATGATGTCTATTTCAAGATCCCAGGGAGATTGACAGCTCCCAGAAATACCACTCACCCATCTGCTTTCTTTCCCTTCTTTCATAGTTGGGCTTATATTTCACTCTCGTAAACACATCTTCCTAAAGGCTGCAGGACCATGACAAACGTGACATGCTTGTAACTGACTGGCTCTCATCCAAGTTTTGTGCACTTGCCAATTTTAGGAAAAGTGCTGAAGTTGCTAAGTGTGTGTATCTGTGTGTCTTGCACAAAAATGCCAAGTACACTTCACTCTAGATGCGGAGATACAGGTAACTATCTCTCCCTCCCTCCCCACCCCCTCCTTTTCCTCTTTCTCCTCCTAAGCACCCTGCCTCCTCTTCTTTCTTTTTCTACTCCTTTTACTCCACCTCCTCCTTCATTTTATATGCCTCTTTTTATTTTCCTCCTAGCCTCCTTCCTCTTCCTCTTCCTGTCCCTTCTCCACTAATTCAAACCGCATCTCTGGTTACATTCTAATGGTGTTTTAGCTTCACTATCAGAAGGAAGTAGTTCATTCTTTGTTAGCATCCCAAGTACTGTGAAGCCTGTAGCTGTCAACACTTGAAAGATTTTTCTTTCTACCTTTTTTTTTTGCTTTATTGAGATATACTTGACAAATAAAAACTGTACATATTTAAGGTATACAACATGGTGTTTTGATACATATATACATTGCAAAATAATTACAATTAAGCTAATTAACACATCCTTCACCTGACATAGTTATGACTTTGTGTGCAGGGTGTGGACACTTAAGGTCAACTCTCTTAGACAATTTCAGGTCCACAACTCAGTATTATTAACTATATTCTCCAAGCTGTACACTCCATCCCCACATAACTGAACCTTTGTACCCTTTGACCACCATCTCCCCATTGTTCCTCACCTTCAACCCTGGCAACCACGATTCTACTCTCTTCTTTTATTAGTTCAACATTTTTAGTAAGTTATAAGTAAACCTGTAAGTAAAATCATACAATACTTGTCTTTCTGTGTCTAGTTTATTTCACTTGGCATTGATATCTTTCAGGTTCATTCGTGTTTTCACAAATGGCAGGATTTCATTCCTTTTTAAGACTAGTATTACACTGTATGCATAGGCCACATTTTTTTTATCCATTTCTCCATCAGCAGACACTTTGTTTCCATATCTTGGCTATTGCAAAAAATGCTGCAATGAACATAGAGGTGCAGATATCTCTTTGAAGTAATAATTTCATTTCCTTTGGATATATAACCAGAAGGAAGATTGCTAGATCATATGGTAGTTCTATTAATAATATTTTGTGGAAGTTCCATACTGCTTTCTCTAATGGATGTACCCATATACATCCCCTCTAAGAGTGTACAGGGTTTGCTTCACTCCATGACCTCACCAAAACCTGTTTACCATTCTTTTCATGATAGCCATTTATTTTAAGAGGTATGAGATGATAGTCTTACTATAGTTTTGATTTGTATTTCCCTGCTAATTAGGAGTGTTGAGCACATTTTCATACACCTGTTGGCATTTGTATGCCTTCTTTTGAGAAATGTCTATTTAAGTTCAGCCCATTTATAAATCAGGGGTGGTTTTTTTGCTATTGAGTTATGGAAATTCCTTTATATTATTTGTATATATTCATAAATATATAATATTTATATTATTTCAAAATACTAATATATAATATATCACATAAAATAATATACTATATAATATATATTAAATTATGTTTAAAGTATATATTAAATATTGTTTGTAAATATACATTTACATATTAACCCTTCATAAGATAGATGGCTGGCACATATTTGCTCCCATTCTAGGTTGCCTTTTCATTCTTTTATTTCCTTTGATGTCCAGAAGCTTGTGGTATGATGTTATCCCACTTTATTTTTGCTTTCGTTGCCTGTGTTTTGGTGTCAGATCCAAAAATTATTGCCCAGAACAATGTCAATAAGATTTTTTTTCCCTATATTTTCTTCTAGTAGTTTCACAGTTTCAGGTCTTATATTTCAGTCTTTAATCCATTTTGAATTTATTTTTGTATATGGTGTATGTGAGATAACGGTCCAATACATGAAGATATCCAGTTTTCCCAGCACCATCTATTGAAGAGATTCTCCTTCTCCTATTGTGTGTTCTTAGCCTCCTTATTGAAGATCAGCTGACCATTTATGTGTGGGTTACTTCTGGGCTCTAGAATAGAGAGCTCAGTAACACTAGAAACTTCTATGCCTAGCAACTCTGCTACTTACTTTGCTCCCCCATGTCAGTTTGGTACCATGTTTCCTAAACCCAAAATGCTTACCAACAACAGCTCTGTGCAGGGAAAAACTTCCAGTCTTCCACCTGTGTTTCTCCTTTACTCTCACACTACCATCATGCTCACAGTACTTCTTACACTTTTCATATCCTAGCTATTATGAATAATATTGCAATGAATATGATTGTATAGATACATCTTCAATATCCTATTTTCATTTCCTTTGACTTTATGTCTAGAAGTTGAGTTGATGGATCATATGGTAGTTCTAGTTTTAATATTTTGAGGAACCTTCATATTGTTTTCCATAATGGCTGTACCAATTTATATCCCCACCAATACACAAGGGTGCCCTTTTCTCCTCATCCTCACTAACATTTGTTATCTATTGTCTTTTTGATAATAGCCAGTGTATGCTCTTTAAGTGAAACTTTGGTAACTGATAAAGGATATTCAATTGTAGGAAAGAAAAACTTTTCCCTTCTTCCTTTCTAGGTTCCTTGGCAGATCTAATAATTAAATTGACAAAAGACAGATTAACATGAAAACAAATTTAACTGCATATATACGTGTACCCCAAAGAAATTAGGCTCTCCAACAGTCAGTCAGTTGAGGCATATATGCCATCCTGAGCTAAGGAGAAGAGGGTAGGGGCTTGTAACTTCAAAGGGGAGGAAGACAATTCACAGGACAATGAGAAGAGCGAATATTTGGTAAGCAAATCTTTACCATGCCATGCAAATAAGACTTTCTAATGTTCAAAAAAGTTATCTCAGGTAATAGCTCACTTCCTGGTACAGGCTCCCTATCTAGCTTCTTCCAAGCAGTTAAGGAGGGGGAGGTAAAAATCTCAACTTTAGACTGTTGGCCCTTAAAGATTGTCTTCAGCTCAAAATAATCTACATGCCAGAATGTCATATTCTTGGAAAGTCTGCTCTGAACTCCATCATATATGTCATGGAAACACCAAATAAGACCAAACAAAAGAGTGTGCTGGTTGCAAACCACTTAACCTGGTCCATTTGAAGGGGCAGCCAATAGGTCAAGGTTGAATGACACTCTTCTCAAGATCATTCCACCCCCGTTATTCTGATTGTATTCAGCAGGAATTTTTTTTTCAAAATGGATTATCTGTGTTGAGGTATTAGGGTGGTTTTTTGTCCTGATTATCTAGGACTTTAATTATACATACACACACACACACACACACACACACACACACACTCAACAGAGAGAGTGGAAGACCTCTTATTTATAATCCCAGCCTCTAGCTCTAACCATTGTTAATTTGGAATATACCTTGCAGACTGACTTTGTAAACTTATCCAAATATATACTTTTTAACATGTAATGTTCAGTAACTTACCAAATAATTTGCTAATTTCTAAGCTGGTGAAGTGAGCTTACCTTTTACTTTTTACAAAAACAAAACCATGAAGAGAAATTATGGATATTCTGAACCACTTACAGCTCTCTTTATTGGTTTAATAAATACATTTACATTGTGGTTTAAAAGATAAAGGAAATTCAGGCTCTAGGGTCTTATCACCCCAAAGGAAACTGGTAAAAATAAAAGCCGTAAAGATCAATAGAGTAATGAAAGTCTTGGTCTAATGACTTTCACATCTGTTAAAATAATAAAATCAAACTTTCAAAATCCAATATGTTAGGACCCAAACTCTGCTTTGAAAATTGATCTTCAGAGGAGAAAATGTGATTCTGATCTTTTGGAACTCAAATCAGAGAGACTTGGTGCTAATAATTGAAGACTTCCTTCCCACCAAAAGTACACCTAAGGAGGAAGACAAGAAATAATGATGATTTTGAAGCTTTGTAAAAGCAAAAATCCTACTCCTAAGCAGTTCTGAGGAGAAGTTAAATCTTGAACAATACAAAAAGTGAATGTAACAGTAAAGAAGTGAAGTGATATGACCATTTTTGACTGGAAACAGGGTGCTTCTCTCCTCCTGATGCTGGAGTTCTTGTTCATGGAGTCGAAGAATGAACTTTGCAAACACTCAAGGTAGGAAAGCAAGGTAGAGGCTTTTATTTAGAGATAAAGTAAGAGGACAGAACTCCTCGCTCACGCCAGGAGGGAATAAGAGAGTCCATGGTTGTGTTGTTATCTAGGGGTTTTATGCACAGTTGAGGATTTTCAGGAATGAGGGTTAAGGGCTAGGGGTGCAGACTTGTTGTAAAACCACCTGCCCTGACCCTAAAGTGGGCTGGGTTGTTGTCTGTTTGCTTGGTCTGTTTATATTTGGAATTCCTTACCAAATTAGTCTTTTGCCTAGGTTGCAGATTACTTGATTAGGATTAGAGAATGAAAAACAGCACATAGGTATAGTTAAAAATAAGCTGGGTCTTT